>NW_027397087.1:5239079-5653439 GCF_003265705.2 Callorhinus ursinus
GGGTTAGCCCGGTGATGGGTATTAAAGAGGGCACGGACTGCATGGAGCCCTGGGTGTTATATGCAAACAATGAATCATGGAACACTACATCAAAAACTAATGATGTAATGTATGGTGATTAACATAATAAGAAAAATAAATAAGTCTCAAAAAACAGAAGAAAGTCAATAAATGACTTAGAAATAGAAAATAGTGTTCATTAAAATTTATATATTATAAATGTTGATAAATCAGTTTTAGCAATAAATCTTACTGAAATATTTAGTAACTTATTTGGCTTTTAAGTCTATTTAATTCTAGGTTAATTAAAAGATAAGTGCAGGGGCACCTTGATGGCTCAGTCAGTTAAGCGTCTGCCTTCAGCTCAGGTCATGAACTCAGGGTCCTGGGATCAAGTCCTGCATCGGGCTCCCTGCTCAGTGGGGAGTCTGCTTCTCCCTCTGCCTCTCCCTCCCCCTGCTCTGCATGGTCACCCTCTCTCTCAAATAAAATCTTTAAAAAATAAAAAAGATAAGTGCAAAAATATAAACCATAAAAAATTGAAGGAAATAGAAAGTAATTTTATTGATTCTGTGACTTTTGAAGCTTTAAAGTTAGATAAGAAATGATAGGAAAACTTAAATTTGACCACATAATATTTTGTCTTTATATGAGAAAACACCTTGAGCAAAATTAAAACCGTAACAGACATCTAATTTTTTGGGGACAGAACCTTAATTTTCCTTTGGGCTAACAATGTGCTCCCTCTTGGCTTTTTTGAGTGTCTCTATCCCTCCAAAAGTGGATGAACAAGGTAAATATGGCCATTCCCACATTCTATATTCCTGGGCAGACTGACTGTGTCAGGAATGAGCACATGGCTGTGTCCAGCCCGTGAGACTCATTTGAGAGACTGTACTACAATGACTGGAAAAGAGACACTTCCTTCACTGAGTGATTAAGAAGACTGGATCTCTGCATGGTCATTTTGTCACCAAGAGGAAAGATCTGCCTGAATTGCATCAGTCCAGAGGACATCCAAGCTGAGAGATGGACAGTCTGAGTCTGGATGATGATATCAAGTCCCTGAACTCAGCACTACATAAGGTAGTTCTCGGGAGCCATCAGTGAGTCAGGAAATTCCCATTTTTTGTTAAGCTAGTTTGAAGTGGCTTTCTGTTTCATATAACCAAAAAGCATTACAGAGAAGCGGCTGCAGCTCTGAGTGGAGGAGGCAGGAAGCCAAGCATTGGCAGGAACCAGGAGGGCACCATGCCCGGTATCACCACCATCGAGGCAGTGAAGTACAACATGCAGGTTCTGCAGCAGCAAGCCAATGATGCAAAGGAGAGGGCCGAACACCTACAGCGGGAAGTGGAGGGGGAAAGGCGGGCCCAGGAGCAGGCTGAGGCTGAGGTGGCCTCCTGGAACCAGAGAATCCAGCTGGTTGAAGAAGAGCTGGACCATGCCCTGCAAAAGCTGGAGGAAGCCGAGAAAGCTGCTGATGAGAGTAAGAGAAGTATAAAGATTACTGAAAACTGCGCCTTAAGAGATGAAGAAAAGATGGAACTCCAGGAAATCCAATTCAAGCAAGCTGAGCACACTGCAGAAGAAGCAGATGAGAAGTACGAAGGGGTGGTTCAGAAGTTGGTGATTACTGAGGGGGACCTGGAATGCACAGAGGACCGAGCTGAGCTGGCAGACTCCATTGCGAGGAGGTGGATGAGCAGATAAGACTGATGGACCAGAACCTAAAGTGTCTGAGTGCTGCAGAAGAAAAGTACTCTCAAAAGGGAGACAAATATGCAGAAGAGATACAGATTCTTACTGATAAACTCAAGCAGGCAGAGACCTATGCCGAGTTTGCTGAGAGATTGGTAGCCAAGCTAGAGAAGATAATTGATGATTTGGAAGATAAGATGAAATGCACCAAAAAGGAGCATCTCTGCACACAAAGGATGCCAGACCAGCTCCTGCCTGACCTGAATGGTATGTAGAGCACCCCAGTCCCACCCTGCTCTTCCCCCGACACCAGCTCCAGCCTGAGGCCAGCCTGCCCAAAGCTGGCCTTGAAACTGATGGCTGATCTTTAACTGAAAGGCTGCTTTCTCCTTTTGCCATTTTTCCCACCCCAACCCCTGTGTCTTTTTCACTAGTGTCTGCCTCTCCCCAGAGATTGCAGTCAGGCTTGAGGCTGAGCTCCTTTGGGAATAATATTTAAGGGAATGTGAGCACAATGTGAAGTGTCCTTAAAAGTATGTTGCAATGGGGCCGCCTGGGTGGCTCAGTCAGTTAAGTGTCCAACTCTTGATTTCGGCTCAGGTCATGATCTCAGGGTCATGATCTCAGGGTCACGATCTCAGGATAGTGAGATCAAGCCCCATGAGTCCCACGATGGACTCGTGATCTGTGGGGAGTCTGCTTGAGATTCTCTCTTTCTCTCTGCCCCTCCCTCCGGCATTCTCTCTCACTCTCTCTCAAATAAATAAATACATCTTTTCTTTAAAAAGTATGTTGTGATGTACACACTTTATAATTACCTTTTTCATTGCTGTTGATGTAGTGACCATTTGTAAAACATTCTAAATAATTCCGCAGTTCTGAAGGAGCAGTCTAACCCCTTCCTCACATTTGGAAAGTCATTTTTCAGCTTACTGCATACTGCCCTCTCCACAGAAGAGGGAAAGCAAAAGGGGCCTGCCTTACTGAGAGCCAGAGCCCAGAAGGAGACCCATTCTGGGAAACATCACTGCTCTGTTCAATGTACCAGCCAAATTAGAAAGGTGATTCCAGAAGGAGTTAGCCAAAAAAGAGTATGGTTCAGGTTTTCAGCCTAGCTTTGAAAAACTTACTTTTAATTTTTTTCATCAGAAGTGACCAAACAATAAGATAGTGAGACCTCTATCTGAGACCAATTCCTTGTCCTTTCTTTACCCCTTACCCAACCACTCACGGAATGGTTCATCATGTCCCCCTTATGTTGAGGTGACCATTTACATGCTTTCCTGCCTCCTTGAAAGAAAAAAGAAAATTGTGTTTGCCACTGATTTAGTCACATGAAATAAACTCACCTTATCGCCCTTTTCAGGGTCTGAAGCTGCTGTCTCTAAAAATGCCATCTCATCATGCTTTGTATCAGTTAGTGCTAGAGAAATCTTGAATAGCTTATGTACAGAATGGTTTTTAAATTTTATACTATTTTGAAACTTTGCTTTTTGGGGGAAGAAAGGGGGGGTTGGGGCACATTGGCCACCCTATCTGGCTGAGAACTCTACAGTCTATGGGCTGACAGTGTGCTGATCTTTTAAAGTTTCTTTCCCTACCCAATTCCCATTTTTGGTGAGGTTTCTCATATATATGTGATAAGTACATAAATTTTTATAAGTATATAAATTACTTATATAAATTGGTATTTTACCTCATAAAAAATGAATAATTTAATAAGAGTTAGATAAAATGGCTAATGTGAAAAATTTTAAATATATCACATTAATAATCAAAAAATAAAACTGAAGCATATTTTAGATACCATTTTTCACCTAAATATTTACCCAAAATTGTGATAATCATCCAACACAGAAGCAAAGATGAGATAAGAGAAGCACTCTCAAGCACTGCTTGTGGGAATATAATTCTGCACAGATACTTCTGTTGGTTGAAAATCTCAGGAGCTTCCTGAATAAAATCTGAAACTGGCCCCCACACAGAGGGCAAGGAGAGACTGAAGAAAGACATATATACTATCTTGATGATTACAGCTTTGTAATAGAGCTTGAAGTCTGGAATTGTGATGCCACCAGCTTTGCTTTTCTTTTTCAACATTCCTCTGGCTATTCGGGGTCTTTCCTGGTTCCATACAAATTTTAGGATTATTTGTTCCATTTCTTTGAAAAAAGTTGATGGTATTTTGATAGGGACTGTATTAAATGTGTAGATTGCTCTAGATAGCATTGACATCTTTACAATATTTGTTATTCCAATCCATGAGTATGGTACTGGCACAAAAAGAGACACATAGATCAATGGAACAGAATAGAGAGCCCAGAAATGGACCCTCAACTCTATGGTCAACTCATCTTCGACAAAGCAGGAAAGAATGTCCAATGGAAAAAAGACAGTCTCTTCAACAAATGGTGCTGGGAAAATTGGACAGCCACATGCAGAAAAATGAAACTGGACCATCTCCTTACACCATACACAAAAATAGACTCAAAATGGATGAAAGACCTAAATGTGAGACAGGAGTCCATCAAAATCCTAGAGGAGAACACTGGCAGCAATCTCTTCAACCTCAGCCACAGCAACTTCTTCCTAGAAACATCATCAAAGGCAAGGGAAGCAAGGGCAAAAATGAACTATTGGGATTTCATCAAGGTAAAAAGCTTTTGCACAGCAAAGGAAAGAGTCAACAAAACCAAAAGACAATGGACAGAATGGGAGAAGATATTTGCAAATGACATATCAGATAAAGGGCTAGTATCCAAAATCTATAAAGAACTTACCAAACTCAACACCCAAAGAACAAATAATCCAATCAAGAAATGGGCAGAAGACATGAACAGACATGTTTCCAAAGAAGACATCCAAATGGCCAACAGACACAATGAAAAAGTGCTCAACATCACTCGGCATCAGGGAAATCCAAATCAAAACATCAATGAGTCACACCAGTCAGAATGGCTAAAATTAACAAGTCAGGAAACAACAGATGTTGGTGAGGACGCAGAGAAAGGGGAACCCTCCTACACTGTTGGTGGGAATGCACGCTGGTGCAGCCACTCTGGAAAACAGTATGGAGGTTCCTCAAAAAGTTGAAAATAGAGCTACCGTACGACCCAGCAATTGCACTCCTGAGTATTTACCCCAAAGATACAAATGTAGTGATCTGAAGGGGTACGTGCATCCCGATGTTTATAGCAGCAATGTCCACAATAGCCAAACTATGAAAAGAGCCAAGATGTCCATCAACAGATGAATGGATAAAGAAGATGTGGTATATATCTACAATGGAATATCATGCAGCCATCAAAAAAAAAATGAAATCTTGCCTTTTGCAACAACATGGATGGAACTAGAGGGTATTATGCTAAGCGACATAAGTCAATCAGAGAAAGACATGTATCATACGATCTCAACTGATATGAGGAATTCTTAAATTCAGGAAACTGAGGGTTGCTGGAGTGGTGGGGGGTGGGAGGGATCGGGTAACTGGGTGATGGACATTGGGGAGAGTATATGCTACGGTGAGCGCTGTGAATTGTGTAAGACTGATGAATCACAGACCTGTACCTCTGAGACAAATAATACATTACAGGTTAAAAAAAAAAAAGTAGGAAGGGAAAAATGAAGAGGGGGAAATCGGAGGGGGAGATGAACCATGAGAGACTATGGACTCTGAGAAACAAACTGAGGGTTCTAGAGGGGAGGAGGGTGGAGGGATGGGTTAGTCTGGTGATGGGTATTAAAGAGGGCACATATTGAATGGATCACTGGTTATACGCAAACAATGAATCATGGATCACTACATCAAAAACTAATGATGTAATGTATGGTGATTAACATAACATAATAAAATAAAATTTTTTAAAAAGACATATATATAAATACACACAAACACACATACACTTAAAGGCTCCAACACTTAGTTACAATAATTCCACACTTAGGAATCTATCCTAAGGAATAATCTGAAGTAAAGATAAAACATTACATATAAGAAACTTCAAAAATCATGTCTTTAAAAATGACATTTATGAAGAGTCTTAAAAGCATAGTAAAATATTTTCATTATATCACTAAGTCAAAAAGGCAATAAACAAACCCATTTTCTCAGAAATATAGGGACTCTTAGTAGGTGTAGACTGTCACAGACTCAAAGGCTACTCTAATTGGAAAGGATTTCAGAGGTGCCATGCATCAACATTTCCCCTAACACAGCTATCACATCGTGTGATCTAGGACAGAGAGTCATTCCTTCTCTCATTGAAAACCTGCAGTGAGAGTGCACTGGGCAGGCACAGAGCTCAGAGGCCTCAGAGCTCCAGGTGATGGAGAGTTCCTCTTTATAGCGACTCAGCATCTGATGCTGAATTTACTATGCTGACTCAACTCTTGGTAACTACTTTTATCCTCTGGAGCAATGAAAATCATGTCATGGGAAGATCATGGTTTTACCATGAAGTAGATCAAAGTTTGAATCTTGGCTACACATCGTACTAGTATTATGATCTTGGACAACAACTGTGAACCCCAGTTTCCTCACCTGTAATATAGATATAATGATGCCCACCTCTCAGACAAGTAAAAGAGATCCCATGGACAAGGCACCTAGCATAAGTACACACAGCAGACATCTAAGGAGTATCAATTCTCTAGTCTCTTATCCTGAGGGTTACACACATTGCCTAGAATACAACAAGGATTCAAAATTACTTGTTGAGTGAATGAGCTTCCTCTCAAACAGCTATGAACCCACCTATGCAAACAACAATCTGCCCACATTTCCCCATTATATCTTTGAGAATGCAATGAGAGAATGTAAGAAGCCCTATGGAATTTAGAATACATTATATTTCAGCTTTACTCTGAATTACTAGTCTAAAAAAGGGAAAATAGATCTGATTAGTCCAGGTAATGTTCTTCTCGAACCCATGTTGCTTTCAGGGATTACTCTCTCTTGATAACTGTTCATAAACCATCCACTTACTAGTCCAGTCAAAAATTATGCTTACAATAACATCAAAATCACTAGGCTATCGTTTTCAAAATCCTTTTTCCTTCTTTTTCTTTTTTTTCTCCATTTGATTTTTTTTAGGGGGGAGGGGTGCATTTTCTCTGTAAACTCTCACTGTACTTTCAAGAAAAAAAGTGAAACAACAACAACAAAACAACAACAGAAAAAAACTAAGCACTCTTAGTGATGACCAAAAAGTAATCAGAAATCACATTTGTTGGTTCTGGCATCCTGGAGTGTAATGTGTCAGGGCCTGAAGACCTGAGCTCAAAGCACATCAGTGTTCTCTGTTTCCCCTACTCCCTTGAAACTTAATTCTATTTTCATATTTTCAGTTCTACCCTTTCCAGGGTAGAGGGAGGGAGATCAAGTTCTCAGAGCCAACAGGAGCAGAATGTGACTTTTGTTTTCTCTGTTAACTATTGACATTGCACCAGCTGTCCTTGAAAGGAGTCTCATCCCTCTGGACTCCTTGTAGGATATCTGGCAAGCCGCACCCTTTCTGGGCCAGCAAATTTCCCCCAAATGGTTCATATTAATTTCAGTCCACTTACCTTTAGTTATATGACTCTAATTTCATTCTTTTAGGATAGAAACAGCAATAGTGATTTTATTTCATATTCTCCCCCTTTTCTTTTTCCTCTGGATTGAAGTAGGTTATCAACTGGGAATTTTCTAGGTTCCCCAAAACTGTATCTAAGACCAAGCTGAAGACTAACACAAGCTAAGACCCCCATATTCTGATATGCAGAATATCCCTACAGGGCTAACAGACTTCAGTTTAGAACAAGCCTTACTACCAAGCATTACCACCACTCCCTGGACAATGTAAAAAGAGAACATAGAGGGTAGTGAGGAGAATAGCCTTTTAAAGAGACACCATTCCAAGAGGGAGAAGGGAAGTAGATTATCTTGTTACCTAAAACCACGGAAAGTTGTTCAGAAGCAATCCATATTAGGAACAGGAGGTGTCTATAGGAAGGGAAGTTGGGCAGTTTATTTTCCAGTTGGCAGTCTGTTTGGCCAGCACACCTGGGCTGCTTGAACCATAGAAAGAGAATTGGAGAACATGGTGGGAGAAGAGGCAGCTGTGAAGCTATCTGACCCATTATTTGACATGTCATAGATCGAGTCCCGCATCGGGCTCCCTGCTCAGCAGGGAGTCTGCTTCTCCCTCTGACCCTCCCTCCTCTCATGTGCTCTCTTTCTCTCTATTCTCTCTCTCAAATAAATAAAATCTTAAAAAAAAAAAAAGGAAGGGAAGGACTTTGGAAACCCTCCGAAGAACCTAATATGGGAGACCCCAGCAACTACATGCCTGCCGCCAAAAGGCAGTAATGATTACCTTGAACCAAACAAATGAGGACAACTAACCAGTCAGAGAACTCAGCCTCACTACAGGCAGTTAAATAGGAAGCATTTACTCTTGTCCCTTTCCATCTACCTTGCCTAAACATGATAGAAAAACTCCTGGCCAGAAGCTAGAATAAGAAGTCAATTCTGTGTAGAATGAAGGGGGAAAATGCTTTGAATTTAATATTAAAATTTAAAAAAAAACTTTTAATAATTAAAAGTGACTGAAACCTTCTGCAACCTAGCCAACATATTACTAAGGTACCTGTTATTAATTATTTACAATGAAGTACTATAATACATAATTACATCATAATACAGTGAAGAAGAGCAGTAAATTAGAAGCGTATACCCAAATAAATTGAAAGTCTCCAACAAATATAGTTCTATATTCCCATGCCTTCATCTTCTTTTTGAATAAGGGCAGCCCGATATGTTGTCTCATTTTCTCTCCCTTGCCTAGATTATATTGTGGTTGCACACTCAGGATATTTACACCTTTTGGTATCCCTTACAGAAGCACAATAAAAATACTTGAAAAAACAATCTGAATTCAGAGTCCTCAAAGGGTCTCTAGTCTACCCCTTGCAATGCAAGGGTTCACATATGGCAGAGTGCTTCTGTGTAGACTACTCAGGATGATTGCAGGGCCTTCATCAATAAGCAATGACTGATGGAGTAGAAATGTGGTTGTGTAACCACTCAGAGAGAGGGCCCTGGAACTTTACAGCAGTGTGAAATATGGAGGGACTTCATCCCAAAGGGAGATTCAAGATGCCTAGTTCAGTAGAGGGCCAGGGGGTGATTTTATAGGTCACCATGGACAACATCATTTGTAATATCTCCCAACCCATTCCCATAATAACTTGCACCAAATTCCACTAGAAGGGGCAATATAGGAGTCAAAGGGGTGGGAAGAAGAATTATTAAATTAAGATAAATTAGGAAATCAACAGGCAGACTACGAAAATAAAAACTCAAAGTCAGATTATTGTTATAGGAAGGGGGAAAAAAAAAAAAAACAGTTGTAGCTGGTGGAAAGAGTGTTCTTCCACACTCCACACCTGACCAGACTAACACTAACAACATTATAGGGTGACATTCATTTCATGAGTTGTGCCACCATAAGGCAACAACAAATTCTGCAGCCTGCATGAAAGTAAGCCCACCTCACCAGAAATGTCAGCATAAAGAGATTCTAGAAAGCAACAGAGCACAGACTAGCACAAAAAAAGAAAAAAAAAAGTTTGATAAAAACATGTTAAAATGAGAAGGAATGGTGAAATAGAAAGACTTTTAGGAACATCAAAAAGAATGTGAATTACTCTGAAGATCCTGCTAAGAAAAGGAATTTCATAAATTGCATGGATAGGGATTTGAAAAAAGAATATGTTTATAAATACTTCCCTTTATTATTTATTAATCTTACTATTTTGAGTATATTGAATCCACAGTTTACTTGTGGTCTGGAAGATTTAAGAACTTAAAATTAAGGTAAATATCAATGGCTGAAAACTTAGCATTTCTATTTTAACTTGGACTTTCAATATCTTAGACCAAAGTCATAAGCAACAGGAATTTCAGGTACCACTATAGGGAGAAGAAGAACCTTTTGAAAATGGACCGTATATTTATAAAATTCCTAACAATACTGGCAGCCTAGCACTATACAGTGAATGCTATTCTTCTATAAAGCTGATATTCCTGACCAATGTTATCAAGGGAAATATTTTAAGTTTTTCTTTCCTTCTTTTCCTTTTTTTTTTTTTTTTTTTTACAGTCATCGGTGATGAATTTGAGCTGATCCAACACATGGCTCAGACACTGTGACTACTGACTAAATGAAATGGTAGCCTGATGATCCTTAGGTCATACTGCTCTGATTTTTTTTTTTTTTTTTGCGGGGGGGAGGGATAAATCTTACATGAAATTTCTTATAGCCAACGAATAAAATAAATTTGGCAAGTTATTTCAGAATATTCCAGCTGAATATTTCATATCCAACTATTTGTTATGAAGCCTAAGTGGAAACCCTAAAGCTATAACTTCTCCATTTTGAATATTTTGTTTGAAAAAAAAAGGAGGAAGGTGAATTTGCCACTACAGGATTAGTATAAAAGCTGAAATTTACTGCATTCAAAACTAAGCATGGCGTCTTAGTTGGGAATTGAAAATATCTCTGAATTATAGTACTTTTTGGAAATTAAATAAGGAATTGGGCTGGGATGCCATAGGTAGCTTGACTAAAGACAGCACAATGGCAAAGCAAATAACATGCACGTCCCCCCCCCCACAACAACCTGGGAAATAAGCACAGACAACATATTCAAGGGCTTAAAATTTAGCTGTGGGAAGTTTACTGCAGCTAAATAGAGAAGAAAACAGCTGATCCCACGGGAAGCAAGTAGATGGCAATGTAGGGTACAATTAAGAGCATTTACCCCAAAGATACAAATGTAGGGATCTGAAGGGGTACGTGCACCCCGAGGTTTATAGCAGCAATGTCCGCAATAGCCAAACTATGGAAAGTGCCAAGATGTCCATTGACAGATGAATGGATAAAGAAGATGTGGTACATTTATACAATGGAATATTATGCAGCCATCAAAAGGAATGAAATCTTGCCATTTGCAACAACGTGGCTGGAACTGGAGGGTATTATGCTGAGCGAAATAAGTCAATCAGAGAAAGACATGTATCATATGACCTCACTGATATGAGGAATTCTTAATCTCAGGAAACAAACTGAGGGTTGCTGGAGTGGTGGGGGGTGGGAGGGATGGGGTGGCTGGGTGATAGACATTGGGGAGGGTATGTGCTATGGTGAGCGCTGTGAATTGTGCAAGACTGTTGAATCACAGATCTGTACCTCTGAAACAAATAGTACATTATATGTTAAAAAAAAAAAAGAAGAAGAAGAAGAAGAAGATAGCAGGAAGGGAAAAATGAAGGGGGGGAAATCGGAGGGGGAGACGAACCATGAGAGACTATGGACTCTGAGAAACAAACTGAGGGTTCTAAAGGTGGGGGGGGGAGGGATGGGTTAGCCTGGCGATGGGTATAAAAGAAGGCACGTACTGAATGGAGCACTGGGTGTTATACGCAAAGAGTGAATCATGGAACACTACATCAAAAACTAATGATGTAATGTATGGTGATTAACATGACATAATAAAACTAAATTTAAAAAAATTAAAACTAAAAAAAAAAAGAGCAGTAGCAAAGCTATTTACCATTACTATTTGTTTAATCCAGTCACTCTGAGCAAAGGTAGCTACAACAAGGGAACTGTTCTGTCTGGGGAATTCAGGGATTTCCAGCACAAAGACCCATCACTTGAAGGGCAATGTGACACAGGATTCAGACAGATTTGTTGGCTAATGGACGGGGGAATAAATTCTCCCAGAACGCTCCCTGTTCAAACCATTGGAAATGGAGGCGCCCTTCAGATCATTTGTATGCCTGTTTCTTTTTTCCATTTTCAATTTATAATAACAATAACGACCTAGACATAGGACATTTCCTGGGCTTTAATGACTGTCTGAGGTTAATGGCCCTCAACTACACCTCAGGCCATCAACCCCTCCCAGCTGGTCATTAATCTCCAGGAAATATCCTGTTCCAGGGTCATTATTGTTTCAATATCAACTATACCTTAAAAGCTTTATGGATTCTACAAATACAGATCTCTTGCCAATAGAGGTTATAAAACCTGTTTAGAATTCTGAAATTATCTTGAATTTGACCTCTCAGAGATGTTTTGTTCAAAACTAAAATCAGCTTAAGAAAACATTCACCTTTATCTTTATTTACATTTTTACAGGAAAGAGGTCTATTAAAATCACAAGGACCCAAACAAAAATCAATGAGTATTGGAAGAAAGAGATCGAATTTAAAAATGAGCACCCTCTCTCCTGAATTACAGCATAACTCAGTCTTTGAGAACACTCTGTTATCTGTGAAACAGCTCCAAAAAATGCTTTATGTGTTTAAGTGTCACCAAACTATACCTCATGCATAGAATTTTCAAAATATAACCTAATTATAAAATCTCACTTTTCACTTTCATAAAAAATACCCCAATTTATACATTAATATTATTACAATAAGCATTCCATCCACAGCAGAATATTCCACATGAAGAGAAGCTGCTGAAGCAGGAGTAAAACACAACTTCTGGAAGGGACAGCTATTAAGATTCTGATTTGGCGGCAAAGCAGAGGATGGTTGTACAAAAAGCATTTGAGATCTAGAGAGCTGGTACAGAGACAAAGGAGGGGGACAAGGCAGGTGATTAGAACCAAGGAAACCCAACCAATGGTAACAGGGGCATATTCCAGTAAGCAGGCAGACCATAGAGACATGGGGATTTGGGCAGGCAGAACCTTGGAAAATTGTGGAAGCACTGATGGGCCCAGCTTTGAGGAAGAATTTAGGGTCAGAGATCCATGTATCAGGTTCTAGCAAAAATAGTCTAACTGCAGGATAAATCAGTACTGTGTTCCCAGGGAGGCTTGTGACAGAATTCCAGACCCTGAAACTGAGGAATAAAATAGGACACTGGTCATGGGAATGATGTACTAGCTCAAGTACTAGGCTGGGAGTACAGAGTCAGAGAAAACAGGCAGGGCTGGCTAGATTCTATATGAGTTAGATTCCTAAGATCAGTGAGGGAAGTTGTCCTGCAGCCTGGCACAGAACTGAATCTTGGAGCTGTCAGGCTGTGGAGGAAAAAGTCAAACAGGTTACACATAGCTATCTACTCGAATATCCCATTTTGAAAAGGAAGGGAAAAAAATAAAAAACCTTGCCTTTGAAATAACATTTGAAGATTTTACTCTAAATCATGTAAGTGTGGAAACTGCAAGGTATCAGGACTCAAAGCAGGGCATAGAAGAAAATAATCACTTCCCAGAACTTTCTAAATTAACTTTTCATCAGAGGGAAATGCATCACTTAACTCAAAAAAATGGAATGATCTATTATTGTTTTCCTATTTAAATGCTATCATAACACTTTCTGTAAGGACCAAAGTTGATATACTAATGGGTACTGAAATATTTTAACAGTAAAATCAGGAAAGCATAAGACAAGGGATGAATTTGAAACAGACCCTGAGATAAGGACTTGAGTATAAATAGTTTATTTGGAGAACTTCTTAGATGATTCTTAAACTCCTCACCAACTTTTTTTAGAATTAGTGTAGAGCTAAGATGGGAGGAAAGACTTCTTCAGAGCGCTGTGCTGTGCCTATACACACAATGGGGTATAGACCCTCCCTATCCTAGTGAGATGTGAATTCAAAGGGAAGGATGGGAGGGTTGCTTCTCCCTTTGCTCAAGATAAGTGAGAGGCTGAATGATGACCCCCGCCCCAAACACGTCCATGTCCCCATCCTCTGTGGGTATGTTACTTCACATGACAACTGGTCTTTGCAGATGTGTTTAAGGATCTTTTTTTTTAATAAGATTTTATTTATTTATTTATTTGAGAGAGAGAGAGACAGCGAGAGAGGGAACACAAGCAGGGGGAGCGGGAGAGGGAGAAGCAGGCTTCCCGCCGACCAGGGAGCCCGATGCGGGGCTCGATCCCAGGACCCTGGAATCATGACCTGAGCCGAAGGCAGACATTCAATGACTGAGCCACCCAGGCACCCCATGTTTAAGGATCTTGAAATGGGGATATTATCCTGAGTTATTTGGGATGGACCAGAAGTTATCATCAGGGACCTTGTAAGAGGGAGGCAGGAAGGTCAGAGTGAGAGCAGACAATGTGACCACAGAAGCAAAGGTCAGAGAATCAGAGAGATTTCAAGATTCTACACCTCTGGCTTTTAGGAAGAAAGAAGGGGCCATGAGCCTAGGAATGCAGGTGACCTTGGGAAGCAGGAAAAGGCAAGAAAAGAGATTCTTTCCTAGAGCCTCCAGAGGAAAGTAGCCTTGCCAACACCTTGATTTTACCCATTGAGCACCATGTCAGACTTCTGACCTCCAGGACTGCACAATACATTTGTGTTGTGTTAAGCCACGATGTTTGTGGGGATTTATTTTATCAACAATAGGAAATTAATACAAGAAAGGGGTTTTTGGAAGCCCATTAGGAGATCTTCCTACGTGTCCTCGAATGCACAGGGAATACTGGAGACCACTGTCAGACTGTCATCTAGAAAATCTAAGGGCATGATACAGGTTAGTTAACTGCTTTGACAGTACAGTAAACAAGTGGGAGCTGGCCTGTATTCCAGAACCTGTTTAGACAAAGAATACGTGAGTGTGTCTGCCTGCACAGGATTGCCTCAGGTCTCATTCATGAGAGCCACTTGCAAGGCCATCTTCGTGGACGTGTTCTGCTGTTACTGACTTAAAAATTCCTAATAATTTTTGAGAGAGCACCCTGCATTCTCAGAGTTCTACACAGAGTGAACTCAGTTCACTACGTTCTACAAATTATATAGCCAGTCTTGACCACCCAGGAGGGCAAGTGACCAGCAAAGAGAAGCTGGCAAGATGACAAAAGTCTCAGTGGCCGAGGGAGATGCAAACAAATGAATGGATTAGACATGCATGCAATTGTCCCCATCAGAATTAGTTTCCAGTTATGTCATGAGAGTGGTTAGGCTACCTCCAACAACTAAAGAGCATCTACAAGAGAAAGCATCAGGTCTAAACTCCTGTGGGTCCTATGGACCAGCACAACAAAATCAGTCAAGTAAGGACTTTAAAGTCCCCTTTCCTCTTTTACCTGGTCTGACTTATAGCCAGCCTCGTGGAAAGGAGAGGTATATGTGCTCCCTATGGAAAGAGATAAGTCAACAAGCCCATTCCCAGTACAATCTTTCTACCCACAGTAGGCCTCAGCTGCCAGAGGAAAGAAACCTCCACTCCACACCAAGGGCAGAGTTTTTATTATGACTTGGTATTGGATCCTTTGATTACTGAACTGGAACATCATTTTGTGACTGAAAGCAACCAGAAAATGTCATGGGATTGCCATATTTCCATTTACGGGAAGAATTAGCCCCAGTGAAAACAATTTGAAAGAACAAGGAGAGGCCAAACCATCTATAGATTGCAGATATTCAAAGCAATGGCTACATAAGTTAAAGTGGAGGAGTTAGGGACAAAAATCCTCTCGTTACAAGTATGATAAGACATCGTTCACCAAGAAGATTTAATATTGCCTTTATAAACCCAAAAGAAAGTAATATAAAGGGAAAAGAACTCCAATATACAATTTCCAGTGGGGAAAAAATGCATGATAAAAACCTGAGCTTCCATTCCAAATGGAAACATAAAGTAAAATATCTCCCCTGAGATGTCTGATCATAACGCACAGTATGGACAGCACTGGGGGCTTCTTCCTCCCATCCACCCTTCACTGCTCCAAAATTACCTTTTTCAAATACAGTGACCATGTCACTCTTCTCCCTGAAGTCTCTAATACCCCTTGGGGTACCTCAAGATGAAACCTGGCACCCTGAGCACAAGTATGCAGGGCTCCTCAGCTGACCTCACTGTCCCTTTCCTACCATGCCACATACGCTCTTAGAGCACTAATCCCCAATTCATCTTCCCCCAGAACAACTGTCTACCTAATACTTTTCTTTAAACCAAGTACCGTTTTTACTCCAATAAATTTATTCTCATTCAAAGCAATGTTTCTAAATCAAGTTTTAATGTACTACTCGTAGCTTTACTATTTAACTATCACTATTTAAAATTAATTTTTAAAATAAAAAATGTTACCTCCATGTCCCACCCACCTAAAACTATCAGTTACAAAACGAATTGTTCATGTACCACACATTGGGACGTGCTACTTTAGACAAAAACTACAGTGAATTTTCACCATTCACTGTGCCTTTGAACCTGTTGTTCACTCCTCTTAGAGGATCTTTTCCTATTCTCTATAAAGTTACTCCCTTCCTTTTGGACTCAATCCAAAAGGCACCTCCCCTTTGAAGCTTCCCTCACTCATAAAGTGAGATGCTCCCCACTTGAATCCCAACGCAATTTTTAGCTGCCTCCACCATAACATTTATCACATTGTAGTGCCTCGTGAAACTGAGTACTCAAGTCATCTTTGGGACATCCTGTTATCTACCTAGGTACTCAGAAAAATGTCTGCTAAATAAATGAATGATGAATTATATAGCCAAAGCTAAGCTAAACATAAGTCATTCATAGTATAAATATTCCAGCATAATATTACTTCTGTTAAGTTAAAGGCATCCTAACACCTCAATGTATGAAAGACTTCTCTGTAATGATCAAAGGGGACCAACTGGCAAGTTCAAGGTATTTCCAGTACACAGGAGAAAGAACACAGAAGAACTGAGAAGGGAGTATAAAATTACACTAGATTTCAGTGTAACATTTTTACAAAATGTTAGCTTGCAGAGGCCCTAGTTATCCCTTTTAGGAACCCTCCATTTGATGATCACTTCCTAACTGCAAACTTTTTAAATTAAAGCTACAGAAGCAAATTTAAAATAAAGCAAAGAGTTATTAAAGCAGAGATTAAGCATGGTTACTTCTGAAATGACCTCACTGAAAACAAAAATTATGTCACTTACAGGTGAGACACCCTGAATACCTGCTGGTCCCTAATACCAGCCCTGTGTTACAATCGAGGAAATGCCCTCTTCCTATTATACTTTTCCTACGCTTACAGAAGAATGAACCAGAAAATGTTGAGAGATGTGGTCTCAGGTTTGGCAGATTTTTAAAATCTGTTTCTAATCCCAACGAAACATTTAATCTCTCCTGCCTTTATTTTCCTCATCTGTAAAATAAAAAGCAGTTGACTGATACACTAATGAACAGACATTTAAAATTGGTAAAAATATAAGTGTATACTTTGATATTCTGGTTATACCTGAAAAATAATGACTATATATATATATATATATATATATATATATATATATATTTCTTTCAAGTGCTGTTATTTAGGGGAAGGGAGAACAACCTGAATGTTCATAAATTTGGTCACAGTTAAACATTTGTTGAGTAGATTGACTTGTGCCCCCCCCTTCCAATATTCATATGTTGAAGTCTAAATACCTAATATCTCAGAATGTGACTTTATTTGGAGATAGGGTCTTTAAAGTGGTAATTAACTTTAAATGAGGTCATTAGGGTGAGCCCTAATCCTATATGACTGGGGTCCTTATAAGAAGAGGAGATGAGGACACAGACACACACAGAGTGATGACTATGTGAGGACACACAGAAAACACAACCATCTAAGCCAAGGAAGGAGGCCTCAGGAGAAACACCCCTGCCAGCACTCTGTTCAGGACTCAGAGCCTCCAGAATGGTGAGAATATAAAGTTCCGTTGTTTAAGCCACCCAGTCTGTGGTAGTACTTTGTTATGGCAGCTCTAAAAAGTTAATATAGGTACCATCTGGCCTTCGAGAGAAGATAGGTATGCAAAAAGATAAATAGTGCGGTGAGAAGCATATGATGAAGCAGATTATGAATATTATCAACTGAGCAGAATTTTGTGAGGCGACTAAAATTATAATTATAGGGGCGCCTGGGTGGCTCAGTTGGTTAAGCGACTGCCTTTGGCTCAGGGCATGATCCAGGAGTCCCAGGATCGAGTCCCGCGTCGGGCTCCCTGCTCAGCGGGGAGTCTGCTTTTCCAAACCTCTGACCCTCCCCCCTCTCATGTGTGCTCTCTCTCTCATTCTCTTTCTCAAATAAATAAAATCTTTTTAAAAAAATAAAAAAATAAAATTATAATTATAGAAAGTATGTAGCAACCTGGCAGAAGTTCATAAAAATATTAAATGAAAAGGCAAAGTACCACAGTATATCTATTCTATGATAACTATAAAAGATGGTTTGTTAACAGGCAAAAAAAAAAAAAAAAAAAAACTTGGAAAAAATACAGGGTTTTTGCTGAAGTGAGATCTTTTTTTTAAAGATTTTATTTATTTATCTGACAGAGAGAGAGACACAATGAGAGAGGGAACACAAGCAGGGGGAGTGGGAGAGGGAGAAGCAGGCTTCCCACAGAGCAGGGAGCCCGATGTAGGGCTCGATCCCAGGACCCTGGGATCATGACCTGAGCCAAAGGCAGACGCTTAATGACTGAGCCACTCAGGCGCCCCTGAAGTGAGATCCTTGATGAACTTTCATTTTTAGTTCCTTACTGCTGTTTAATAGCAATGATGCAATAAATTTAGAAAGATTCAGTTTTAAAAGAAAATATGTAACTTTTTGTCAATTTAAACTACCATAGTTTACTGGATATTAAATAATGACATTAACTACTGGTACATTGTCTCTTTCTCTCTCTCTCTCTTTTTTTTTTTTTTTTTGCTTCACATTTCAGTTTAGTTCAAGTTTCTGCTTTTGAGAAAGCTATTCTGAGAAGCTTCTGAAAGGAAATTCAAAGATTTTATGAGCCTAAACACTGTACAGAAATAGTCACTAAAAACAAGTAAGGACATAAGGAAAATAGTGTACTTGATTCTGTATTTGAAAACTGATCTAAAATGAGGTTCTAGAGCCTTGCCTGGCTATGAACCTCAAAACCAGGCTCATTTATAAAAATACCTGAGTTGATTTTGCCCAAGTAAAGTGAGGACAAGTGAAGTGAGCAGAAGAAATAGGTCTCCATCCCCATGAGGCAGCAGAAAGGATCAGGGCCCAGGCAGCCTATCAGGGACCCATGTACCTGACCAGGGCCCTTGTGTAGAAGGGGGAAGCCCCAGCAAAAAGAGCCCAAATGTCCAGCCTGTGAAAAGAGGCTGTTTGCACAGCAGACTTCCACATAAAGGCCACTGCATCCCTGGCAGCAATGCAGCAAAATCTGCATCCCTCCATGACTCTTTTGTGCAGGGTAGGGTATGGCATGGAAAAGTTAACAAGGTGGAAACAGCCGTCCCAAAGCTGTACTGGGTGTTAATCAAAAGCCACCTCCCAAAGAGCAGGAAGGCTTATATCAAGGACCAAATTAATTTGCCCCCAAGGCCCTGTTTTTACCTTGATTTAGCAGTTCTCACTAATGGCAATCTGTTGTCTTCATCCCATACAAGGCCCCAAGCTCGGGGTTCTGCTGCTCCTACGGGCTTGCCTTTGGTAGCCCCTCAAGGAGAAAAGCTCCCCAGGAAGGAGATAGATAGAGCTTTATTTTTATCCCAGTTAAAGTCTCTATCCAATACATTAATCGCTACGATAACCTTGGTCCAGGGCATTTCCTGGAGAAGCTATAACCAGCTGGGGTTAATGAACTCTCCCTACCATTAATTCCTAGGAGAGGCCATTGGCCTGAATTGTTACTTAATTACTCTTCTGTGTACAGCTTCATAAAGCAATGAAATGCCTTCTTTCAGGAAGAAGGGAGATGGTAATGGGGGTCATCAGAGGCCATTAATTTTACAAATAGTTTGTTAGAAACTACAGTATGTTAAGAAGTCACTCTGGCCCACAAATCAACTCAATGCAGTCCTTATTAAGTCAAGATCTGAAACTTCCAGGTTTCCATGATTTGCACATGCAAAAAGTTACAAATTGTGCAGAATCTGGCCAAAATGTACATACCAGATAAGATGAATTTACTCATTTATTTTGTTGCTTGTGTTACCCCTTCCCATCCCTCTGACATACACACCCTAGAATGTAAACTCCATAAAGGCAGGGGCTTTGGGCTATTTTGTTCACTATGTCTCCCTAGTACTTAGAACAGTGCCTGGCAAAAATAGGTGCTCCTACAAAGTTTCAGTGTTTGTTGAATGAATGAGTAGTTAGTTGGCTACTTTATGGGATTGGGCTGCTGGTGTTAGGACCCAGAGCTCCCACATAAGTCATACTTGGGCAGGGAAAGTGCTCAATCTGCCAGAGAAATAAAGACAGAGGCTATCCCTTCAAACTGCCTAGAACTCAGATCCACTGAAACTACCACCACCAAAGGGAAGAGTTGGCCATGAAACATGTATCCATCTAGGCTCTGAACTTGGCACAGATGATGAGAAACCACTGCCACCCACCCTACTGTGACATACTGCCCCACCCAACCTATGTCAATAGCAGACTCATGACCAGATGGAAGGTTCTGAGATTCTATTGGATGGTTCCAGTGGGGAAAGATTAAACTTTTCAGAAGCTAACAGACTAGGGCAGAATCAAGAAGACATCAGAAGGGAGGTAGAGTTTATTGGAGAAAAGGAGGCAACTAAGTATCAGAATAAGCCAAATTATTTACTCCTGCTTATTTTTTCTGAGTCCTATTTAATACTAGAGATCTTAATATCTGGAGATCCTTGCAGAAGCCAGGCGAGAAAGCAGAGAGATTATTTTTCAGGGCAGTTATGCACATGTATCCATGCCCATGGGGTCTTAAGAGAAGCAGCTGGGCATAGAGGGGAAAAAAAAAAAGAGAGATTTAAGAACAATTGATAACCTCTGTTGATTCCTATTGCCATGTAAACATTTTCAAAGGATTTTGTGTTGGTGAATCATCTCAGTATATGGCTAGCAGGATTTATATTGAATTTTCCAGCATTAACACTCTATCTTCACTGTATCCTTACTGAGACATAATCATATCATGGGCAAAAGAACCAGAAGGCTAGGTTTTGTTATGTCCAAAATGTAGAAGTGGGAGGAAGGAAACCAGTTAACTTTATTCCTATCTTTTGGGACTCTCAGGTAGTTACTGTGTTTTATAAATGGACCTATTTCCCCAACTCATTAGATACATCTCTGCTGGTATTTTAGGGAATCTACAATGGAAGAACACAAGAACAATCAGCTAGATTATGAGTAAGTAGTCATGATTATGCAAAGCCACATCCAAGGACCAAGGTATGAAGCATGTCTGCTGTTGATTCCTTTCTTCACCTTCTAGTCTCCCCCTTTCCTTCAGCTCCTATCCATCCATCCTTCACTGCACTCCACCCCAAGGGCCCCATGCCCTCCTGAAGTGATAGCCATTGCAAATCCCCCATCCAAGCCAGCCCTTCCAAGGTAGGACTTTTCCAAAATCATCCCTCATGCCTACTCAAAACAAAAGTCCTTCTGCCTCACTATCTTATTTCCAGTTAATCATTTTAGAGAGAAACCAATTAATTAAGTGGCACACAAGAAAATGAAAAATTTATTGAGAGGTTCTCGTGTGCCAGATAACTTTCTAGACTACACTAGCATTAAGTTACCATTATTTCATTTAAATTTACTTCAAAAAAATGTCTGCACTCTTGAAAGTGAATGCCTGGATTACTTCTGTGTGTGCTCAATGGAGTGACTCCCATAGTAGATTCTCAAGCTTTCTAGCAGGCAGTGGAGAAGTTTTCAGATGTGGGAGGTGGGAAAAGACTGAAGCCCTAACTGGTGGTGGAAACTTCTTGTGGCTCTGCATA
Source organism: Callorhinus ursinus (assembly GCF_003265705.2). Lineage (NCBI taxonomy): Eukaryota > Metazoa > Chordata > Mammalia > Carnivora > Otariidae > Callorhinus > Callorhinus ursinus. Next base: position 5,260,518 of record NW_027397087.1, read on the forward strand.
AAGCAGGGTCCAACCATAAATCATGTACCAGCTACCTGAATAAAAGTACGTGATAAAAGTGTATCGCATGAGCAGGTTTTGTGAACAATTTGAGAAACCATTCTCTCCAACGCAAAAGGCTATTTAAGGAAGCAAAACTTCTCCTGGAACCAAAGTGGAGGTGCACTATTATGCTGAGCACTTTGGACAAGAAAGGCTGGGTAAAACCTCCCTTGCTGAATGAGTTAAGAATTACTGAAACGGGGTGCCTGGGCGGCTCAGATGGTTAAGCATCTGCTTTTGGCTCAGGTCATGATCCCAGGGTCCTGGGATCGAGTCCCGCATCGGGCTCCCTGCTCAGTGGGGAGCCTGCTTCTCCCTCCCTCTGCCTCTCTCTCTCTCCCCCTCTCTCTCATGAATAAATAAAATCTTTAAAAAAATTACTGAAACAAATTGTAGAACATAATTAAGAAACGCAATTTCATAAAAATGAAAAAGGAAAAGTGCACGCCCAGAAGTAGCCAGGCTAATGAGTTACATGTCTTCTAGATACCCTCTTTGGTACAAAGGTTATTGATCTTAAGATAACTGGCCCTTGTTCATTTGGGGGGCTGAGTTTATAGGTCAGAGAAAGCGGAAATCTTAAGATTGGTCCAGTCAAAGAGGAACATTAACAGTTTGAACGTGGACCTTGAAAGGGATATGCAGAGAATAGATGAAGCAAATCAGGAACTTCTTCTCAAAATCCACGAGAAAGAAAACGAGATTCAGAGGTGAGTGTTGGGGCTTCATGGGGGATGTCTGTAATCCAAAGAACCGGGTGGAGGAAAAGAAACAAAATTGAATTTTCCAGCTTACTCTGGCGACCTGTATCTTATGTAACAAACGAAAAATTCTTCTTCATTCTTTGGTGTTTGTCTGTGGCTCAAACCCTGAAATATAGCAAGTTTCAAAAAGAATCCTAAGAGAATGAGTGATACTTACCTGAGCGGAAAGAACACTGGGGTGTCTGACATGGGAATCATGGTGATCTTGCTTGTCTTACCTTTAAAGTGATTCTTACCCTAAGGATCCAGGAAAGAAAGGATTTCCAACTTCAGATTTGTATTTATCATCAAAATACCCTTAAAACTGACATGCGTTTTATCAGTTTGAAGGCTGTCATTCCTCATAGTGTGTGCTTATGTTATCCAGGCTGGAAAATGAGATCACTCAGACCAGAGACTTGGCTGAAGATGAGGAGTGGGAGAAGGAGAATTGCACCGCAATGGAGAGGGAAAGAGCCTTGCAGGAGCTGGAAGAAGAAACGGCTAGACTCGTAAGCAAGAAGCAGGGAAGAGCCATTTGATAGGTTTTATTCCTCAGCACTGTCAGATGAAAGAGTCTATTGTTACATACGAAGAATAGCCAATTCCAAAGTAATGGCAGAATGTGTTCTTGCATGGGAAGGGGATGTGTGAAGGGTAGGGTTTCTCTGGTAATATTTAATATTACCAGGAAGCCCTGCATGTGGTGATCCCTGGCAAGTTGGTGTGTCCATACTGAGAACAAACCACAGGTCCTTTACCTGACAATATGCAGGAAGGTACAGTTACTGCAGGAAAACATCGCTGGGATGAAATGGAGAACAATCAACTGAATGAAAGCAGATGGTGGCGTGCAGATGCACACTTACACTCTGCTTCTTTCTCTCACCAGGATAGGAAGAGTGAAACTCTGGTCCACAGTATAACAGAACTTCAAAGAAAGGTGGGATGGGGCGCTTGTGTGCCTGGGTGTCCCCAAGCAGCCCCAGTTATCAAAGAGGCAAGGGAGGGAAAATGAGGCCTGTGCTGGGGATGGGTACTACTCCTGCTCCACTCTCCTGAGGCTGAACCTCGTGACCTAAATGCCATGGATTTTGCCTGCAAGTGTCAGGTGAAAAGAGTGCGTAGCGTATTCCAGGTATTCAGTGATCCCATGGGTTCTTCATTCGATCACAAAGAAATGGATTCCAACAGACACTCTGTTGAAGGAATTGACTGGGACCCTCATGGTGAGAGGTTAATTTTACTTGCACTAGAGACTTTTACAAATACTTAATGCCAAAAAGTTCCCTCTTCTTTGTCCAGGTATTCCCTCTACCTCAACTCCTGGTCCAAACACAGTGGACTTCTTTATGATTACTCTCCTTTCTGACCCATGCCTGCAGCCCTGAGTAATCCAGCATGGATTAGGGGGTTCAGGGAAGTACTCCTGCTTTGAGCGAACTCTAGTTTTGGTGGTCCAAACTAATGAGATGATGGAGGTAGAATAAAGATGTTCCCAAAGATACCAAGTATCCACCAAGGGACCATCTCCCAACAGCTTTAATCAAGGCCAAGTTCCTGGCTCCACACACCAGAGAATGTCTTTATCTTCCATGTTTTTTAATTTGATATTTTTTTTATTTGAAATGTATTTTTTCTCTTTGAACCCATAGCTTACAAGAAAATCATATAAGGCAACCAAGTGTGAACAAGACAATACAAAGGGATCCCCAGAAGAGTCAAAGGTAAACAAAAAAGCAATCTCAAATGGGTTTCAGCTGCACGACCAGGAAACAAGCCTTCAAGTGGAAACATTATCAAAGTTGGGACAAATTCTTCGTAGTTTCAGCCATGCCAGGCTTAAGCCTCAGCTGCTAAGTGCTGAATTCTCCTCTGCCCCTAGTAAGGAATTTCACTCTGAAGCCATATATTTTGTTCTCTCTCCATCAAAAAGAGCAGAACACAAATGCACAAATGCCTATTAACGTTAGAGGCAGTTGAAGTCCCTCATTTAAATCCTGGCCCCAGAGGTACTTAGCATGACATATGAAGGTGGGCAATTTAATCAGTCCCTCCCAGCCTCGGTTTGAAAACTGAATGAAATTGTGTATACAAAATACTATTTGGGGGAAGTTCTAAAACAATTTTAAGGTGATTATTTAAAAGTCTGGCTGAAGCATATGTATGAATTCACAGAGGCAGAGTTTAGATTTGTAAATCTACTGTGTGCTAGGTAATTTACACACCCTGTCATTGACTCCAATCCAGAAAAGGATTCATTCAATTGGTCCTTCAAGTATATAGTGACCTCTCCTAAGTGCATCATATAGTGCTTAGCATTTCCCTAATTGTGTTCCAGAGCTAAGAACCTGAGCACAACCACAACCCATCTGATCAAAGATATAAGATTTAGACTTTTTTAATCAGAGAGCAAAGTTCTTACTTGATCATTTCTGTAGGATTATCTCTTTGACCTTGCCTTACCTAATTTCTCTTTTGCTTCTTTTTTTAAAAATGATGATGATGATGATGATGATGATTTAGTAATCTCTATATCCAATGTGGGATTCAAACTCATGACCCTGAGATCAAGAGTTGCATGCTCTTTTGACTGAGCCAGCCAGGTGCCCCCTTGCTTCTTTTTCTTAAATTGATAGTTATTTTTATATATTTCATATAAGAACAAATAAAGAGAGACTTTTTCAGTCTCTGTAAAGATAAAAATTATGTTTCACTACTTAACAGTATAATATATAATGGGCTTTTAAACAGATTGTCCCTATTTCTTAATCTCTCTTGCTTCTTAAACCCACATTTAAGCCAATACTGAAGCCCACACTGTGTGCATGAAGCCTCTGAAGATATGGACACACTAAAAACAGAAAATGAAAGAAGAGAGCATTACTGCCCTATGTTCAGTTGGCCAAATTAGTGTTGATAGCCATAAAAAAAGAGGAAGTCCAAAGCCATCAAGTAAGCTTGCTTGGGCATGCCCATCCAGGAAACTTATTTGGAAAGAAAGAAATCTGGAAGCCTGTTTGTATCTCAGGAATAAATTTGAACTAGACTAGAAAGGAATGTGAAGCTCCTTGACTATCCTTGCCATAAAACTGCAGCAATCAGGAGATTGATTTTCTTCCTTCTTCTGCCCAAAACAAGTTTTGCTAACAGAAAGCCTGCCAGAAACTAGTGGTGACACTTTAAGTCTGGCTATGCTGGCCACGTCAGGTGAGCTGATTCCGACAGACTCTAGATAGAGAGTTCCTAGTACAACATTGGCCATTATTTTCCTGGCAGCACTCAGCCCAGCCCTAAAGAGTTCCAGAGTATTATCAACCCTTTGAATTACTCCCTTCTGCCCACCTATTTTGTAGAATTCTCAGGTGGTATCTCTAATTCTATGAAATATACATCATCTCTGTTGCTTCTGTTCCTCTTGCATGCTGGTGATCAGTAGTTTAATAGGATGCCTGCCTCAACTCCTTGTGACTCAGACCACTGTCCTTAAAATACAGTCCTTAGAGGTGCTTGGTGGTTCAGTCAGGTAAGCATCTGACCCTTGGTTTCAGCTCAGGTCATGATCTCAGTGTCCTAGGATCAAGCCCCATGTCAGACTCCAGGCTGAGCGTGTAATCTGCTTGAGGATTCTCTCTCTCTCTCTCTCTGCCCCTCCCCCTATGTTCCCTCACTCTCTCTCTCTCTAAAATAAATAAATCTTTAAAATACAGCCCTTAGCAAGTGAAATAAGTCAGAGAAAAATAAATACCATATGATTTCACTCATATGTGGAATTTAAGAAACAAAACAGAGGAACATATGGGAGGGGGGGAAGAAAGAGAGAGAGAAACAAACCATAAGAGACTCTTAACAATAGAGAACAAGGGGTGCCTGGGTGGCTCAGTTGGTTAAGCAACTGACTTCGGCTCAGGTCATGATTCCAGGGTCCTGGGGTTGAGCCCCACGTTGGGCTCCCTGCTCAGTGCGAAGCCTGCTTCTCCCTCTTCCACTCCCCCCGCTTGTGTTCCCTCTCTCACTGTCTCTCTCTCTCTCTCTCTCTCTCTCTCTGTCAATTAAATAAATAAATAAAATCTTTAAAAAAAAAACAAAACAAACTGAGGGCTGATGAAGGGAAGTAGGTGGCGGATGGGCTAGATGGGGGATGGGCATTAAGGAAGACACTTGTTATGATGGGCACTGGGTGTTGTATGTAAGTGATGAATCACTAAATTCTACTCCTGAAACCAATATTGCACTGTATGTTAACTAACCAGAATTTAAATAAAATTTTGAAAAAATAAAATAAAAATTTTCTGTTTAAAATAAATAAAATATAGCCCTTAGCACGTTCGGCTCTTTGGCCCTAGATGTAATCGCCTGGAGGGGAAAGGAACTGTTAGAAGAGTCCAAACGTGAAATAATGGTAGCTAGATAAGAGTGGGAATAATAGAACTGAAAAGGGAAGGGAGGAAAGACTGCAATATGTCCCCTCTGCCTATAAGATATATCCTAAATGCATCTACTCCTCTCTATCTACTAGTACTATAACCACCACCCTTTTGCAAGCCACCCTAAACCTTCACCTGGAGGCTAAAGTAGACTCCTAACTAGTCCTCTTGCTTTTACACTTACCCCTAAACAATATACCTTCCACACATGGGAAAAAACTCTTCTTTAGAAAGAACACAAACCAGATTGTGTCTTTACAACTTCAAGCTCTCACCTGGCTTCTCACTGCAATTAGAATAAAGAATCAAGGGGCGCCTGGGTGGCTCAGTTGGTTAAGCGACTGCCTTCGGCTCAGGTCGTGATCCCAGGGTCCTGGGATCGAGCCCCGCATCGGGCTCCTTGCTCCTCGGGGAGCCTGCTTCTCCCTCTGCCTCTGCCTGCCACTCCCCCTGCTTGTGCTCTCTCTCTCTCTCTCTTTCTCTCTGTCAAATAAACAAATAAAATCTTAAAAAAAAAAAAGAATAAAGAATCAAACTCTCTAGAAGCTACAAGGCCCTACATAATCTCATATGTGGCTACCTTTCCCCACCCCATCTCATTCTTACCAATCTCCCTTGTGTTCCTGCCACGTAACTTCTTCATACACACCAAATTTGTGCTGTTTCACAGTCTTGGTCCTTGCTGGAAACTCTGCATGGGAAATATTTCTTCCAGATCTCCATTTGGCTAATATTTATCATTTAAATTCAACTCAAGAGTCATCTCACCTCAAGTTTGACTCCCCTCCATAAAAGACATCTGAAATTGGTCCTGAGGTACTTGAACCACCTGTAAGATAACCCTTAAGATCCCATTTCAGAATGGAATCCTGCTTTTGCCTGGCTGAGTTACCAGTCTCCTTCCCTTTCTATAGGCCAAGTTACAACAGCTGGAAGCTTCCTGTGCAGACCAAGAGAAACAGCTAGCCAAGGTAATGACAATAACTTCAATGTTACTCCTCCCAAAGGAAGGAAATCTTGATCCTTGGTCACACAAATTAAAGGAATGTATTAGACTGTGTGAATACAGTCCCCCAGATCACCCTCTCTTTAACATTTTTTATAGGATACCTTCCATCTATATCTTCAATAAATTAGTATCTATTTTTCTCCCAACTGTCCCAAATAATTCTCATTGGGACTATAAAATACAGCTTGTTTATCCTTAAAAAAAGATATGAGTTTGTATGTACAGCAAATACATATTTAGAACAATTAGAAAAGCACATTTAGGGCCTGGGGCCTAAGAGGAAGCAAGTACACTGCTGTTCTTATAGCAATTTACTAAGCATATTCTAAAACTGAATTTTGGCTTCCCAGGTAATGGAAGATTATGCATTTGTGGCCCAGCTCTGTGAAGATCAGGCCCTCTGCATAAAGGTACAGTTCCTCAGTAAAGGGATAACAATGGGTTTGTTAAGGTATAGGATGAAATGAAACCAGGCTTTTCAAAGAACAACAATTTTAATTCTTCAAGGTGGCATTACAAAGGCCTTTAGGGAGGACGACACTCTACCACCAGAATCATTCTATTAGTGCCCTAGTCTCCCAAGCTCTGTGCTCTTAAATTAATAATGAGCACTTTTTCCTATTTATAATCCCAATAACTGCAGGCACCTGCCCAGTGGTGACGTGCAGTGAGAGATCTGGAGTAGTGGAAGGCTGGGGGACTGGGAAAGGAGACAAAATGGCAGTGGGAATACCAACTATTCACATGACAATGTAGTGTAATACATGCTTAGTATGATTAGAAAGAGCATAAAGCTTCTGGCTAGTAACTGTGGTTTCTTTTATTTCTCTATGAAGAAGTACCAGGAAACTTTGAGGAAAATAGAAGAAGAACTAGAGACTCGGTTCCTTGAGAGAGAAGTGTGAGCTTTGGCAAACAAAGGAACATCCTGGTTATAGTGGTAACTCCATCTCAGCCTGGGTCAGAGCAAACTTTTCTCTGACCAATTCCTATTTGGACCTGAGTGAGCCCCAACACCATATAATGTTCCCCTCTTTTAGCGAGCTATTAGATCCCTACTAAACCACACCCATTTTAAAATTCAAGTCCTCCCATCTTTCTTAAAAGACTGCAGACATACACCTTCCTTCATAATTTTATCACATTACCAGTTATTCGGGTTTATATTAAGGGCAGGAACATGTGCTTTAAAAAGGGTTTAGTGGTCTGGCACCTTGATAAAAAGGGCATTCCTTAAATTTTACAAAAAAGAACTAAAATTAATATCATCCTCACTTCCCCAAAATATATAGAAACTCAACCATATGGAATAGACATGAAACTAATCTCTAGATACAAACTAGGGCTATCATATTATGAAACCAAACTATATACTATATGAAACTATGAACATTAAAAATTAGAAATAATAGAGAAAAGCCCCCCTCCAAAAAATTAAACCTGAATTTATCAAAAGAGTCTAAATAGTGAGAAACTAAAGCCAAAAAAACTCACTTGCATTTCCTGACCCTCTTTAGAAGTTAAATCTTAAATCAGTTGGGAAGTATTTCCATTTATTAAATATTTTAGAATCTTAGGATCAAGAAAAAAAGACCTAAACTGCACATAGCCTCTAAGTAGACCCAGTCCACACTGTGGCCTGGAGGCCAGGATACCAGGACTTGGAGGTCCTTGCCCCATTAAAGGACACCTTCAACTCTCGTGAGATCCATCCTGAACATTATGGCTTCACTGTTAAGCCAAGATTTTAGAATGGGGCTGCCCAATTGAACTTTCTGTGCTATCCAATATGTAGCCACTAGCCACCTATTGAGTACCTGAAAGATGACTATTGTGACTAAGGAACTGATTATTTTATTGTCATTAAATGTAAACAGTTACATATAGTCACTGGCTACAATAGTGGACAGTATAGCTTTAGAATATAAAACTGTTTTTCAATAACTGTGATGTAGTATAAATATTTACATGTACTTTATTCAGTCCCTATCTTGGTTCTTTTTCCCCTAGATCTAAAGTCTTGAGCATGAATTCTGTAAGAAAAGAGTCTAACAGCCAAAATAACAAGGTAAGCATTTCACTCCACCTTCAGCTTCTCTCAGTGTCATTGCCTTCAAGGGAGTTTCCAAAACACTATCAGCCACCAAACACATACCAATCTTTCCATGTGCATTTTCCAAGAATAGTACCAGACATAATTCTAAAGCATTCCAACCCTAAACACACAAACAAAGAAGATGCTATGGAACAACGGTTTTTCCTCTCTCGGTGCCATGCAAATGATGTGTTCTCAAAGGAACTAGCTTAAGACCTCACAGAGGTCAGGATGGAAGCAAGAAGGAACATTAACTGAGGGTACACTGTATGGAGAGAAGGCCAATACAGGACACATATACCACTCCTCCCATCTCCCAGAATCACAATGCTCTTTCCTGGTGATCCCAACATGGTCCCAAATCTCTCACTACACAGAGAACCAGGGCATCTATCACATCTAATCAGTTTGGCCCATGAGTTAAAACATGAGAAGTCATTACTTCTTTATGATACAGCTTCAGTGTCTGTTCATATTTAACACCATGATGTCATTAGTATATATGTAGAAGTCTAAAGGATACAGAATTGGATGTAGAGCACCAGGTCTCTTGGCCTGCTTGGTGTCTTGGGGCAGCAAGTACATAGGGCAAAAAGATAAACTTTTGTAAGACTTTAATTTTGTAATTTTTATTGGCTTTAGAGCCAAAATTGACATTCACCAGAAATTTTATCATTGAGATACATGGTCTTCATAATGTCAGAAAAAAATAAGTCATCTCTCCCTAAAAAGCAAATATCAACAATCAACCACTGTCCTTGGGGTCATCCAGATGTTTGGATATATATTAGGCCACGTTCACAGTGACCATGGTTCCCATTGGGAAGTCATGGGTCACTCTGGTCCCAACCTTCCATATTATACAAGTCATTCTGGTCCCAGCCTTGCATATTATACAACAAACAAAAACAACAACAACAAAACTCTTGAAATTAATTGGACCCCACCTCTCTAGAACCAAGCATGGCATGCTCCCTGATATATCCCACCGTCTATCCCCGAATGACTCATCAAAGTATTCCTTCTAGCAGACTTGTCTTCATCAAGATTACCAAAGTCCCATGATGGTTCGATGACCTATGATGTTTGAGCAATCTTTACAGAGTCTGCCTGAGCAACTGACCAGTTGACATGCTGCTTAAACTCACTCAAGTTATAGAACCAAATTTGTAACCCAGAAAGTTTCTTTCTAATTATAATTCTGTGAGTGTCATTTTCACAATTTTAAAATGTGACTGTAATTCCTCCATTTTTTATCTCACAAGGAAGCCAAAAGGAAAATGAAATAACAGAAAATATTTTGGAAGAGATGCCACAGAAATCCAGGATATATCCTCATCTTTACATTTTTATAGCTTTTAAAAACTTTTCTTAGAATATATTTGTGTGATTTTCATAACCTATAAACTTCTTTAAGGGTTACTGGTTAAGTAGGAGGTAAGAGCATAGTTGAAAGAGCCCTGAATGCATATTTGAAGGACCCAGGTTCCAAGCCTGGCTCTGCCATTCATTAGCTGTATGATATACCTTACCTTTTTGCAGCTTCAATTATTCCTATCAACATATAAAAAAGTGATACAAAATTACACACACACATACACAAAGACGCACATATATATATATATGGTTGTCTTTAAAAATTCCATCAGTTTATGCATATAAAAAATTGTAAGATATTATCTAAATATAACATTAATGGCTCACTGAATATTATTTGACAGTGACGATAGCTTCCAGAAATTGCTTATTTATCCATGTCCTTTCTTCTCCCAGGATCATTCTCTCCAAAAGAAGGGAACATGGTTCTGCAAAAGGTAAGTAGTCATCTTTGAGTAAACTTCCTGGAAAACTGGGAGTTCCACTTAGCCATCCTGGCAGATAACAAAGTCTAGACAAGGAGACCCTTGTATACATACACACACCCAGAGTGAAGTCAAAAAACTAGTGTCATCGATGACTATGTTTCTCAGTTCTAACGTATGACTTCCTTGTCCAAAGGCAATTCCTTTTTTTTTTTAAGATTTTTATTTAAAAATCACACAGAGAGAGACACAGCGAGAGAGGGAACACAAGCAGGAGGAGTGGGAGAGGGAGAAGCAGACTTCCGGCCGAGCAGGGAGTCTGATGTGGGGCTCGATCCCAGGACCCCGGGATCACGACCCAAGCCAAAGGCAGACGCCCAACGACTGAACCACCCAGGTGCCCCCAAAGGCAATTCCTAATCTCAACTTTCCAATCTTAGAAGTGAATAGCCTAGTAGTAATCAGAAATAGGAATTTTATCACCTAAGAGAAATGTGGCAAACTGATACTTACTCCCTCTTCCCTTTAACAATTTGAATTAGCTTGATGGATCTTGTTCTCCAATAACATCAGTAGATTATGAATGGGAGGATCCTTTTGTTGTTCATAAGATGATGAATAGGGTTTTCACACTATTATGTCAGATGTGCCTCCCTCAAATATTGTTACGATGTCAACATGTTACATTAGAAATAGTAGAGAACTTGTAAATGCACATATTCGCCTAACAGCAAATAAGACAGAAAATGATTGGGGAAGAGATTGTACCCAACAGTACCCAGCCCATAATAATTGCTCAAAAATACCTGTTGAACTGAATAAGAGCTCAAGATTCAAACAACCAAGTGGATATTAGTCCTGAGGGAATCGCTGTGATAGCAAAATAAAATTGGGATTCAATGAAGCCCCTGCATTTCTAAGAAGAGGTCAGATTATGTTCAATATAATTTGTTTAAGAAGGCATAGAGAAACATATATTCAAAGTGGTATGAAATATGATTTAGAAAGAGTTCCATCGAAATGGTTAATATAAAATTATTGAGGCTTAAATGTCACCTCCAATTGTCTGGAAAACCTGCTTATGGGGGATACCCCTTCATACCAGATAAGTGGAGTGTTACATATTTGGATATCCCAAAATACAAAGTTCCCAGAACAGCTAGCAGAATTTCCCTAGAATTCCCAGGCTGCCTTAGCCTATAATTTGACACCAGTGCCTCACATGGAACTGACCATGTGGGTTCCCAGGATAAGAACTGCCTGCCTTGAAAGAGAGTTGGTATCCTGAAGAGAACCTGACAACATCCTAAAAGTCTAGCTCATCATATCAAACTCCAAAGATCTCTCCTCTTGCTTTGCTCCAATATCCTATGGGGCACTGGTATATTGGGCACTGACTCAAGAGATAAGAAAGCTGGATTATTCCTAAGATTTTCTCTGGGAATGTCATCCCAGAAATGTCATCCCAGAACTTTCTCATGAATACTGTATTTAGCTTTAAGGAGAATACTAGGAAGAGGTTTGTAAAGGGTTTCTGATTCTAATTCTGACCAAGATGCTGTACTATAAGAGACCCTGCCTCCTGTCACCAAGATCAATTCTAGAGAAAAACTTAAGAGAACCGGTGGGGAAGGGGCTGTTTTTCACTGGTAGGTGGAGGTAGGTAGTGAATTTGTTCTACAGCAGGTGGCAGCCCAGCACAGCTGGATAAGGGTAATACAGGAAAGGAAAAAGTAGAGATTTGCTTGTGCAAATCATAGTAAAACCACAAGGCCAAAATAATTCATCAGTTAGAAAAGAAATCAGGACCACCATAGGGGAATTTGTAGAAGTTAGGAAACATTAAAAATAACATGAATGAAAGAAGAGAAATACCATGATCATGGATAGAAAGCCATAATATCATAAATATATCAATTCTCTTCAAATGACTCACTTCAGTTCCAACCAAACTGCCCAAAAGGTTTTCATTACATTTAATACAATTATTCTGAAATATACTATATATAGAAGAATAGAGTCAAAAATAACCTGGACAATTTTAAAGAAGAGCAAGGAGGGGGAATATGCCCTTCCAGATATCAGGACTTTCTATGAAGTTGCAGTAATTACAGTAGTGTGATACTGTCACAGGAACAAGAAAATCAACCATGAAAGAGAAACAGTGCATATATAGAACTTTGATATGTGACATGTAACAGTGATTGTATATCAGAGAGGAAAGGAAAAACTGTTCAATAAAAATGGTAGGGGGTAAAAAAAACGGTTATCCAGGTGAGAAAAAAAAATGAGATTGGATCACTACTATACAGCATATTTAAAAGTGAGGCCAGATGTGTTAAGGACCAAATGTCAAAAAAAAAAAATCTTGAAAATTTGGCATCAGTTATCTACTGCCAAATAAAAAATGGTCCCAAAACTTAGTGGCTTCAAGCAACAAACATTTATCTCACAGTTTCTGTGGATTAGGAATCTGTGAGCCACTCAGCTGGGTGGTTCTAGTTCATGGTCTGTTACCCGGTTGCAATTAAGATGCTGACCAAAGTTAGAGTCAGTGGAAGGCTTGGCTGGGCTGGAGGATCTATTTCCATGGTATCTTACTCGTACATCTGGCAAATTTTGCAGCTTGTTGGCAGGAGATTTCAGCTCCTCCTCACATGGAGCTCGCCACAGGGCTGCTTGTGTATCCTCACAGCATGACAGCTGGCTTCCTCCTGAGAGTAAGGAGCAAACTGCAAGGCCTTTAGTACGTAATCCAGGAAGCCACGCACTGTCACTTCCATGATACTCTATTCTTTAGAACCAAGTCATTAAGTCCTGGCCACACTCTAAGGGAGAAGAGTCTCTTGAAGTGCGTGATACCAAAGAATGTGTGGACATATTTTAAACTACCATAAACTGTTAGTAGAAAACAGGAGCATTTTTAGGCCTTGGTGTAGGGAACAGTTCTTTAAATAAGACAAAAAGCATTGATTCTAATTAAAGATAAACTAGACTTTATTAAAATTAATAACTTTTGTTCTTTAACACCTTAGAGCGAGTGAAAGTTATAAAGTAGAGAGAAGATATTCATAGTACATACAATGGGAAAGGACTGATATCAAGAACATATAAAGAACTTCTACAAATCAATAAGACTACCCCAAACAACCTAATAGATATATGAGCAAGAGGAAACACATAAGATCTGTGAACAGAACAGATGTTCAGCATCATTGTTCACCAGGGAAATACAAATTAAGACCATTACTTTACACCCATTTGGCAAAATTTTTTAAATCTGATGCTATCGAGTGTTGGAAAAAATATGGACTCACAGAAACACATACCCTGCTGATGGTTAGATATTATTGTAAATGCTTTGGAAACAAGCTGGAAACAAAAATAAAACAAAAGATAAAAGAACAAGATAATTTCAGATAGTGATAAATGCAAAAAGAAAATAAAACATGGTAATGAAAGAGAGAGTAAGAGGCAAGCCAGCATATGGGAAGGAGCTGCTTTACAAGGCATTGTCGGTAATAGAGACAACAATTAATGGGAGACATTTGAATATCAAGAAGGAGCAAGACATGCATTTAGTTATAAGTTTTATTTTGTTTCTGGTTTTCTAACCTCTGGTTAACAGTTTCTTGACCTTTTCTTTTCAGGATTTTTCAATATGTCTTTTTCACCAACCTATTTTTCATCAGACTGCTGGGCTACTTGTTTTTCCATATAAGTTTTATAAATCCAGATCTCCTTATCAACATACTGCCCAAGATATTGAACAGGGACATCCTGTGGAAGCTAAGATGCTTCCTCTTTCCATCTCTCACACTTGAGACAGAGGACATGTTACCCCACTGATCCCCAAGAAATATCCTTGAGCAAAAAAAGGCAAGTGGTGTCTGAGTCTGTAGACTAAGAGATGGCAGAATTTGCAGAGGGAAAAGGTTTTCTTCAGTTTTTTCCTCGAGGTCTGTCTACTTGATTACCTTCTCGTTCCATGTTGTCTTTCCAAGACTGACCTTGCCCAGGAAAAAGCTCTGTCAATAGATTTCTATGACTACAGGATAAGCTAAATAGTCCCAGATAGTAAACAAACTAGACCATTTTTAGAATGTCATAGATACTAAGCAAAGTTAGAGTTGACCAATTCTTCTAGAAAATCTTTAAAATCTGAAAGACTGGATCCCTGTCTACAATGCAGAAGATTGCTCACTACTTATATTAGAATTATTTGGTTACAAATGACCTTAACTTAAACTAATTTATAAATTCACAGCAAAAAGAGAAAAAAGGCAGGGGGGTGGAATATTGCTTTGTGCAACTAAAAGTCTGGGATTCCCAGCATGGCTAGATTCAGAAGTCTAAAAGCAAGATTAATGGGGTTTCACCACTCTCTTTGAAACGGCATTCTCCTTTCAGTGGCAAGATACTGCCAAAAGCCTAAGTCCCATAGTACAAGATTAGCAGCCTTGGCTAAATGAAACAGTCTTTTCAACAGTTCCAGCAGGAAACTTCAGAGAAACTGCCTTAGTTGAGGCCAAGTGTCTACCCCTGCCCAACACTCAGTGCAGCCAAAAGAATGGGAGTACTCTGATTAGTCAAGCATGAATCCATGAATCATATTTCCAACCTCTTGGGGAGGTTGATAAGAAGAAAAGAGATAAGGGAGTTAACCCCACCTAAACTACATGGAATGAGTTTCCCTGAGAAGAAGGGGCTCAGTTCGCAAAGAAAGGAAAAGAGATACTGGGCAGGCAAAAGCAGATGTCCACTTAATCACTAGTTTTAGCCTTACACATAAACATCCAATCTTTTCCATGTTTCTTTTTTTTTTTAAAGATTTACTTATTTGTTTGAGAAAGAAAGAAAGAGCATGTGCACACGCACAAGCAGGGGAGGGGCAGAGGGAGAGGAGAGAGAGAATCTGGAGGAGACTCTACACTGACCACAGAGCCCGACACAGGGCTCAATCTCATGACCCTGAGATCATGACTTGAGCCAAAACCAAGAATCCGATGCCTAACTGACTACCCAGGCACCCCAACATCCAACTTTTTCAATTAAATAAACTCTTAAAGTTATAGTTCAATTCATAGGTCTTCCTGCCAGTAAAAAATTTAACTTTTCAAGATCATAGATTAGATACTGAAAAACTACTGCAAAAAAAACTCAGTAAAAGAACCATGTAAAGAATCAGATTTGGGGGCGCCTGGGTGGCTCAGTTGTTAAGCGTCTGCCTTCGGCTTGGGTCATGGTCCTGGGGTCCTAGGATTGAGCCCCGCATCAGGTTCCCTGCTTGGCGGGAGGCCTACTTCTCCCTCTCCCACTCCCCTGCTTGTGTTCCCTCTCTCTCTGTGTCTCTCTCTGTCAAATAAATAAATAAAATCTTAAAAAAAAAAATCAGATTTGTAGGGCTAAAGCAAGGATTCTAAACTAAATAGCATATGATTAATATAAATGCTTTACAAACTTGGGGTAACCTACATACGGTCAAACCTCTTATTTTTCCACTTAATTACTAAAGCATCCACATGCCTTATTAACAAGATATATTCAAACTCCCTCTTGAAGCTTCCTGACCCTCCTAAATTATCCTTAGCCTTGACAGCTCTGAAATCCAAGAGCAGCAAGGGCTCATTCTGGCTTCCACACCAGCAGGGAACAAACATAAAGACCCCTTAGTTCATTACCTCTTGAGGCCACACAATGGCACTATTGAAAACTAGTCCTGCACAGGTTGAACAAATAATTTATCATCCAAACTGAGACATGTGATAATAGAAAAGGAAACTATTAATAATTATGCCAGGACAAGAGAAATCAAACAGGACCGCCTCAACAGACCAGGACATATGATTGCCTTATGTGCAGTCTAAGGCCCGGCAGAGTGTATTTTGCTGAAGGAAGTAGGTCCCATTCTTCAGTGTTAAGTTCAATAAGGTGCCCTACGCTTAAGGTCTCAGCGCCAGAGTTCAAGGTACACCTCTCCTTCCATTCCTATACTGAGCCCTCTGTCCCAGGGTCAGTTTCTAAAGGCTCAAGATTGAGTACAGTTTTTGCCAGCCTCATCCTTGCCTCCCCCGGAAGTCCTTTGGTCTGGGAAGTCTGCCTACTCTCAGGACACCCACGCTCTGGGAGGTCAGGGAGCTGTCCTGAAGACTCAACCCTCAGGATGCAAGGGCCCAATGAAACCCTCTAAGGGAGGCTCCAAGGAGCACATCTTCCCTTCCAGGCACTTTTCAGGCTTTTATGGAACTTCTCTCCCTAGAGAAGAGAAGCATTCATTTACTGAAAGTCAGTGCTCAACCTGCCATTCTTTTCTATGGTCAAACCTGTGTTTTCTAACTTGGTATCAACTGGTCTGTTTGGGCAACATCTCTATACATCTACGTTCCAAAATAATTGTTCCTCAAAATGATGAGTTCATATTGCTCAAGATTTGAGAGCAGAGGGAAAGTAAGAGAAAAGGAAGAAAAAGAAGTTAAATCCCTAGTACTGTGTAGTGTTGGGGATATAAAGATAAAGACCACGTAGCGTTTGTCTTTGGGAAGGTGGAAAGAAGAAACAGATCACATGCATACGTTTTGAGTCCCACAATAGAAAAAAAAAAAAAAAAAGAGGAGATAATTCCCCATGCCTATGTCCAATAGAAGGTGACATCAGATCCAAGGATTATGCTAGCCTGAGAGGAAGAATGTCAGGCCGAGCACTAAGTTAGCTGACCATGTGTCAGCAAAGTCCTTCTCTACTGAAAGACTAAAAGCATCTTCTACCCTAGATAGGTACTTTAAATAGAAGTAACCAAATAGAAATACCATAAAATTGAGCAACTCTCTTTCTTGACAAGTTACCTATAATGGGTAAATTAGTTCTTAATCCCAGGCTCCAGAAAAAACCAAAAACCCTTTTCTCCTGGCAATTATTAAAGTAAAATACAAAACACCTGGGGCGCCTGGGTGGCTCAGTCGTTAAGCATCTGCCTTTGGCTCAGGTCATGGTCCCAGGGTCCTGGGATTGAGCCCCGCATTGGGCTCCCTGCTCAGCGGGAAGCCTGCTTCTCCCTCTCCCACTCCCCCTGCTTGTGTTCCCTCTCTCGCTGTGTCTCTCTCTGTCAAATCAATAAATAAAATCTTTAAAAAAAAATACAAAACACCTGTAATCTGACAGTACAAATAACTCTGAGTCATTTACCCACCACCCTAAATGGAAATACCTTCCACCATGTCAATAAAGATCTACTTTACATGCACCACTTATTCCTACACTGAATGGCACTGGAATTCTGGGATCCAGTGGAATCTAGCAGTTTATTCACACTGGTTGGCTGATACCACATTAAACTGGATTTCACTCTTGGCAGAAGGGAAAGATAAGGTGGGCCAGCTCCCATTTACTAGTGTCCTACCCCGTGATAAAGCAAGAAATTCACACCTTCTAAACTCATGAATTTGAAACTCAGAATCATGAAAAAACAGTACTCTCCCACATTGTGGTTTCAGAGTCATTTATCTTAAAATTTGTTTAAACTTTTTTTATGCATATTTCATTGTTCACTGTATTTTCTTTGCTGTAGCCAAGTGGAATGACGCTGAAAAAACAGCTCAAAAGTTACTATAGAGGACATGAATCCCTAACGCCAGCTTGAAATCCACAAATTTCCCTGTTTGTTAAGTAAAGGTAAATGTTGACTGTGTTGTTGGGGCTGTACCCAAAAGATAGTAGCTAAGAGGGTTCAGAGCACGAGTATCTGCTCAGAGGGTAAAGAGAACCAGCCAAAACAAACAAACAAACAAAAATTGTTCCCAGAAGTTAGAGAAATTCAGCAAAACAGTTTTCATCGTGTAATGTCATTGCTGTAGAAGATTCTGTGGCATTTTAGACAATTTTATTAAAAAGGAGGAGGAGGAGGAGGGAAGGGAGAGGAAGAAAAGGGAAGGAGGAAGAAAAAAGAAAGGAAGAAAGAAAAATATAATGACCCCCCCTACTGGTATAAACTTTTGACCATGAACTGCTGGTTTATATGCTATATGCCTTTATTTCATCACAGCTACCACCTATGCTTTCTTAAAGTGGTATCGACTTCTTTATAATACTGGGAAGTAGAGTTGTTTCAAAGGCAAGGTTCAACGGTTAAAATCACTGTTTTAGAAGTTCTTTCTATTAAAGAATAAAACTAATAGAAACCATTCTGTGTTTGCAGCGAAAATGGGAAGGGGGCATTCATATGTAATGTGGGGTCAGAGCCTGCCTAGAAACAAGTACAGGGGAGGAAAGCTGCTATTGCTTCTCCTGCTGAATATTTACAGCCGAAACTGGCTGTGTCAGTGTCCTAATCGTTGCAGAAAACAGAGCAGCTTGCTTTGGTTCTGGAGTGGTGCCCTTCCCTCAGGACTTCATTGTGGCTGCACAGTTCCCTCAGGAACAGCAGAGGGCACTGTTCCACAGTATGCAGGCTCTCAGAAGCCATTTCTTTGCAGAGGAAAAGTATATCCCTACTGGATGAGACCAGACAGCGGAAGGTCCAGGATAAATGGCCAATCTATCCCATTTTTCACAGGTTCATAGGCCAAAGCCATGTTTGAACATCAAAAGCAGAGACGATAGGGTACCCTATCCCAAGGACTGAATCACTACCTACAATTATAATCTGCCTAAAATCTTCAGAATGTGTGTCTTGAGTGAAAGGATTTCCTTACAAGTCTCTGCCTACCATGAAGCAAGATTCCACACTTTGATAAATCCCTAAAATAGATCTCACTCCACAGTGCTACTTCTAGGAGTGTTATAAAATATATAAATTTAAGATTCATGGATGGGTGAAATACATAAAGGGCATTAAGAGCACACTTGTGATAAGCACTGAGTAAGTCACAGAATTGGTGAATCAGTATATTGTACATCTGAAACCATTATAACACTGTGTGTTAGTTATACTTTAATTAAAAAAAAAGATTAGTGGAGACAGAGATAAAGGATGCATGTTGCTCATCACTCTTCAGAAACTGAATCAAATTCCCCTTTGGTCATGCTTATTTTTCATTTTCAAAATCTTCCCCCCTCCCAACTCTTCAAACAATCTTCCTTCATCTTCCTTCACACACCTTTAAAAAAAAAAAAAAAAAAGTTGCTGCTCAGAGCCATTCGGCTCTCCCTCTCAGATTATATTTACCACTCAGCAAAACCAAAGTTTGGGAGTTAATCTGTACAGTAACCTGAGTACATTCTACCACATACACTAAGATGTATCAGCAAACCCAGAAATAGTCTGCCAAGATACCCAGCCCCTTTGTAACAGATATGATGTTAATGATCATACTTCCATTTACTAGGGCGCCTGGATGGCTCAGCCGGTTAAGCGGCCAACTCTTGATTTAGGTTTAGGTCATGATCTCAGGGTCGTGAGATCGGGCCCTGTGTTGGGCTCCATGCTCAGTGTGGAGTCTGCTTGAGATTCTCTCTCTCTCTCCCTCTGCCCCTCTCCCCACTTGCATGCTCTCTTTCTCTCTCTAAATAAGTGAATAAAATCTTAAAAAATAAATTAATTAAATTCCATTTACTGAGGGCATATTATATGTCAGGCACTTAACCACGTTTCACTTGAACTATTGTATTAAACACGATTTTCCAAGGTACATATTATGCCAGGTACACAAATAAGGAAGCCAGTTCTGACAGCAAACAACTGACGTTCTGAGTTGAACAAATCAGAATCTGTGCTTGTGTCTGGTTCCAAGCTTAACCTATAAAACTTCTATTGTTTCTGACAGCAGACACTGACCCAGACGGCTGGCCAAGGGTGGGGCATGGTCCAGCGTGGTAGGATGTCCACCCACCTGTCAAGGGGGATATCCCAACCATGGTTACAATTATAGAAGAATTAAGCACCAGGGAGACTCTCAGCCAACTCACAGATTCATAGAATTGGCAGGGAATTTAGAGACTGCTCTTTCAGGCTCAGTGGGGTACCTTCCCTCAAATCACACAACTAGTTAATGACAGAACCAGGATAAGAACTTAGTCTCTTGAGTCTTCCTTCAGTGGCCCTTCTAGTAAACTAGCATTTCCCAACTCTTCACAGTGGGGCACTAATGTAATGGAGATTCTATTGCAATTGTTATTTAAAAACAAAATCAACTGTACCCTCCTGTTTTCTAAGGTAAAGTCATAATTCTTAACTCTGGGGAAATCAGCCTCCATATTTCTCTCCCTGCTCCTATAAAACCTAATAGGGAAGTGGAGAAAAGAAAGGGTAACACTTGAAATACATGAACCTTTTTTTAGCAGAGCATCTTAATAAATCTTGAGTTATGCAAAGTGTGAATTGTGGGGGAGTGATAAGTGCTAGAGCTGAAATGCTCTTTATAATAATAAAATACAAGGAATTTTTGTCACACCTGGAAGAAGGAGAGAAAGCTGAATAACATGAAGATACCCTGAACTCCAAGTTCATGAAAATGGACATGAAACTTTCAGAAGACCAGAAAAGCTAATATTCAATTTTAGATGATCTCCTAAGTGGTGCAGCAGTGTATGCTCCCACGTGCTTACTTTAGTCACCATTAAAATCTACCACAAAAGAATAGCAGCAACTCTCTGAACAGAAAAGCGACCACTTTCTGGAAGGTAGGACATGCAGAGAAGTGAATCCGAGGCGATATTCAGGAAGATAGACGGTGGGGGAGGGGGCCTCCGGTGGCCACTTCTGGCAAGTGATAGAGCAGCAGAGACAAAATCGGAACTTTGAAAAAGCTGCTCCGCTGAGGGACATCGCTTCAGTGGCTGAGCGGGGGTTGGAACCCTCTCTGGGACAGTGTGGTCTCAAGACCCTCGGGGTCACAGAAAGACCGGGGGTGCCTGAGTGCGGCAGAGCTCCTAGGTATCAGAGCCGGGAAGCCGGCTGCAAAGACGGAGCTGAGGAGTGGGCTCTCAGCTTGGGGTTGCCATAAACCGTGATCCGTGGTACAGTTGGGCCACTGCTCTTCCAGCAGGGACCCAAAAAGCGGCAGATCTGGAGAGACTCCCCTTCCTCCCCAGGGAGGAGCAGTGCAGGAGCGCACCACAGGGATCTGCTGGGTTTGGAGACTCCACACGGGGTCGTGTGCCAGAGATAGAAATTCTCAGTCACAGGCCACGTGAGCACAGAGGTGCGGCCGGAGACTGGGGAGACGGAAGTGACTGACTGCTTTTCTCTGGGGGTGCACTGAGGAGTGGGGCCCCAAGTTCTCGGTTCCTCCAGGGCAGAGATTGGGAGGCCGCCATTTTTACTCTCGTCCTCCAAATCTGTACAGAAAGCTTGCAGGGAACAAACGCTCCCAAGAGCAAACCCTAGCAGATTACTTAGCCAGGACAGGGCAAGGGCGGGGCAATTCCACCTCCGGCAAAGACATCTGAGAACCACGGCAACAGGCCCCTCCCCCAGAAGATCGGCAAGAACATCCAGCCAAGACCAAGTTTACCGATAGATGAGAACAGCAAAGGGGGATACAGCACATAGAATCCATGGCTTTTTTTCCCATGATGTTTTAGTCTTTCAAAGTTAATTTTTTTAATTTTCTTTTTTTCTTTTTCTATTTTTTTAATTTTTCTTTTTCCCTTTTTCAACCAACATCTTATCAATCCCTTTTCTTTTAAAGATTTTATTTATTTATTTGAGAGAGAGAGAATGAGAGATAGAGAGCACAAGAGGGAAGAGGGTCAGAGGGAGAAGCAGACTCCCCGCTGAGCAGGGAGCACGATGCGGGACTCGATCCCAGGACTCCAGGATCATGACCTGAGCCGAAGGCAGTCGCTTAACCAACTGAGCCACCCAGGTGCCCTTATCAATCCCTTTTTTAAAAAATCTTTTTTTTTTCATTTTTAGAGTCATATTCTATCCCTTCATTGTAGTTAACCCTCTTTTTGATATATATATAAGTTGTTCTGTCTTTAAAATTTTGGGATACAGTTTCTTCTAACAGACCAAAATATACCCTAAATCTCTAGTATGTGGCTTTGTTCTAGTCTCCTGCATGATCACATTCTCTCCCTTTTTTTTAATTTCCCTTTTTTCTTTTTTCAACCAACTTATCTTACCAATTCCTTTTATAAAATCTTTTATAATTTTCATCTTTACAGTCATATTCCATCCCTTCATTGTATTTATCCTTATTTTTGTACATATATAAGTTTTTCTTTCTTTAAAATTATGGGAGGCAGTTTCTTCTAACAGACCAAAATATGCCCAAAATCTAGTGTGTGGCACTGATCTATTCAACAGCCTGATCATATTTGATCATATTCTTTTTTTCTTTTCTTTTTTCTTTCTTTCCCTTTCTTTTCCCTGGTTTCAGGTCTCTTCTGATTTGTTTAGTGTATATTTTTCTGGGGTCATTGTTACCCTGTTAGCATTTTGTCCTCTCATTCATTTGTTCTCCTCTGGACAAAATGACAAGATGGAAAAACTCACCTCAAAAAAAAAGAACAAGAAGCAGTACTAACTGCTGGGGACCTAATCAATACAGACATTAGTAAGATGTCAGAACTAGAGTGCAGAATGACGATTATAAAGATACTAGCTGGGCTTGAAAAAAGCATGAAAGATATTAGAGAAACCCTTTCTGGAGAAATAAAAGAACTAAAATCTAACCAAGTCAAAATCAAAAAGGTTATTGAAGAGGTGCAATCAAAAATGGGGCCTCTAACTGTTAGGATAAATGAGGCAGAAGAGAGAATTGGTGATATAGAAGACCAAATGATGGAGAATAAAGAGGCTGAGAAAAAGAGATAAACAACTACTGGATCACAAGGGCAGAATTCGAGAGATAAGTGATACCTTAAGACAAAACAATATTAGAATAGGATCCCAGAAGAAGAAGAAAGAGAGGGCCAGTATAGCAGAGAATTTCCCTAATTTGGGAAAGGAAACAGGCATCAAAATCCAGGAGGCACAGAGAAGCCCCCTCAAAATCAATAAAAATACGTCAACATCCTGACATCTAATAGTAAAACTTACAAGTCTCAGAGACAAAGAGAGAATCCTGAAAGCAGCTCGGGACAAGATATCTGTAACCTACAATGGTAGAAACATTAGACTGGCAACAGACCTATCCACAGAGACCTGGCAGGCCAGAAAGGACTGGCATGATACATTTAGAGCACTGAACGAGAAAAATATGCAGCCAAGAATACTATATCCAGCTAGGCTGTCACTGAAAATAGGAGAGATAAAAAGCTTCCAGGACAAACAGAAACTAAAAGAATTTGCAAACACGAAACCAGCCCTACAAGAAATTTTGAAAGGGGTCCTCTAAGCAAAGAGAGAGCCTAAAAGTAACATACACCAGAAAGGAACAGAGACAATATACAGTAACAGTCACTTTACAGGCAATACAATGGAACTAAATTCATATCTTTCAATAGTTACCCTGAATGTAAATGGGCTAAATGCCCCAATCAAAAGACACAGGGTTACCAGATTGGATTAAAAAACAAGACCCATTGATATGCTGTCTGCAAGAGACTCATTTTAGACCCAAAGACACCCCCAGATTGAAAGTGAGGGGGTGGAAAATAATTTACCATGCTAATGGACACCAAAAGAACCTGGGGTGTCAATCCTTATATGAGACAAATTAGATTTTAAACCAAAGACTATAATAAGAGATGAGAAAGGACACTATATCCTACTTAAAGGGTCTATCCAACAAGAAGATCTAACAACTGTAAACATCTATGCCCCTAACATGGGGCAGCCAATTATATAAGCCAGTTAATAACAAAATCAAAGAAATACATCGACAACAATACAATAATAATAGGGGACTTTAACACCCCCCTCACTGAAATGGACAGATCATCTAAACAAAACATCAACAAGGAAATAAAGACTTTAAATGACACGCTGGACCAAATGGACTTCACAGACATATTCAGAACATTCCATCCCAAAGCAACAGAATACACATTATCCTCTAGTGCCCATG
Organism: Callorhinus ursinus; assembly: GCF_003265705.2. Classification (NCBI taxonomy): domain Eukaryota; kingdom Metazoa; phylum Chordata; class Mammalia; order Carnivora; family Otariidae; genus Callorhinus; species Callorhinus ursinus. Next base: position 5,284,588 of record NW_027397087.1, read on the forward strand.
GAACATTCTCCAGAATTGATCACATCCTAGGTCACAAATCAGGTCTCAACGGGTACCAAAAGATTGGGATCATTCCCTGAATATTTTCAGACCACAATGCTTTGAAACTAGAATGCAATCACAAGAGGAAAGTCAGAAAAAACTCAAATACATGGAGGCTAAAGAGCATCCTACTAAAGAGCGAATGGGTCAAAGAGGAAATTAAAGAAGAATTAAAGAAATTCATGGAAACAAATGAAAATGAAAACACAAATGTTCAAAATCTTTGGGATGCAGCAAAGGCAGTCCTAAGAGGAAAGTATATAGCAATACAGGCCTTTCTCAAGAAACAAGAAAGGTCTCAAATACACAACCTAACCCTACACCTAAAGGAGCTGGAGAAAGAACAGCAAATAAAGCCTAAACCCAGCAGGAGAAGAGAAATAATAAAGATTGGAGCAGAAATCAATGTAATAGAAACCAAAAGAACAGTAGAACAGATCAACGAAACTAGGAGCTAATTCTTTGAAAGATAAGATTGATAAACCGCTGGCCAGACTTATCAAAAAGAAAAGAAAAATGACCCAAATAAATCACGAATGAAAGAGGAGAGATCACAACCAACGCCAAAGAAATACAAACAATTATAAGAACATATTATGAGCAACTATATGCCAGCAAATTAGATAATCTGGAAGAAATGGATGCATTCCTAGAGACGTATAAACTACCAAAACTGAACCAGGAAAATAGAAAACCTGAACAGACCTATAACCACTAAGGAAATTGAGGCAGTAATCAAAAATCTCCCAACATAGCCTGGTGATGGGTATTAAAGAGGGCACGCTCTGCATGGAGCACTGGGTGTAATACACAAACAATGAATCATGGAACACTACATCAAAAATTAATGATGTAATGTATGGTGATTAACATAACAACAAAAAAAATTTTTAAAAAGTAAAAAAAAAAACCAAAATCTCCCAACAAACAAGAGCCCAGGGCCAGATGGCTCCCCAGGGGAATTCTACCAAACATTTAAAGAAGAATTAATACCGATTCTTCTGAAACTGTTCCAAAAAATAGAAATGGAAGGAAAACTTCCAAACTCATTTTATGAGGCCAGTATTACCTTGATCCCAAAATCAGACAAAGACCCCATCAAAAAGAGGAATTACAGTCCAATATCCCTGATGAACATGGATGCAAAAATTCTCACCAAAATACTAGCCAATAGGATCCAACAGTACATGAAAAGGATCATTCACCACGAATAAGTGGGATTTATCCCTGGGCTGCAAGGTTGGTTTAACATCTGCAAATCCATCAATGTGATACAATACATTAATAAAAGAAAGAACAAGAACCATATGATCCTCTCAAAAGATGCAGAAAAAGCATTTGACAAAGTATAGCATCCTTTCTTGATTAAAACTCTTCAGAGTGTAGGGATAGAGGATACACACCTCAATATCATAAAAGCCATCTATGAAAATCCCACAGTGAATATCATTCTCAATGGGGAAAAACTGAAAGCTTTCCCCCTAGGGTCAGGAACATGGCAGGGATGTCCGCTATCACCACTGCTATTCAACATAGTACTAGAAGTCCTAGGCACAGGAATCAGACAACAAAAAGAAATAAAAGGCATCCGAATTGGGAAAGAAGTCAAACTGTCACTCTTGGCAGACGATATGATACTTTATGTGGAAAACCCAAAAGACTTCACCCCAAAACTGTTAGAACTCACAGAGGAATTCAGTAAAGTGGCAGAATATAAAAACAATGCACAGAAATCAGTTGCATTTCTATACACCAACAACAGGACAGAAGAGAAATTAAGGAGTCGATCCCATTTACAATTGCACCCAAAACCAGAAGATACCTAGGAATAAATCTAACCAAAGAGGCAAAGAATCTGTACTCAGAAAACTATAAGATACTCATGAAAGAAACTGAGGAAGACACAATGAAATGGAAAAACGTTCCATGCTCATGGATTGGAAAAGCAAATATCGTGAAGATGTCAATGCTTACCTAGAGCAATCTACACATTTAATGCAATTCCTATTAAAATACCATCAACTTTTTTCAAAGAAATGGAACAAATAATCCTAAAATTTGTATGGAACCAGAAAAGACGCCGAATAGCCAGAGGAATGTTGAGAAAGAAAAACAAAGCTGGTGGCATCACAATTCCGGGCTTCAAGCTCTATTACAAAGCTGTAATCATCAAGACCGTATGGTACTGGCACAAAAACAGACACATAGATCAATGGAACAGAACAGAGGGCCCAGAAATGGACCCTCAAGTCTATGGTCAACTAATCTTCGACAAAGCAGGAAAGAATGTCCATTGGAAAAGACAGTCTCTTCAACAAATGGTGTTGGAAAAATTGGACAGCCACATGCAGAAGAATGAAACTGGACCATTTCCTTACACCACACACAAAAATAGACTCCAAATGGTTGAAAGACCTAAATGTGAGACAGGAGTCCATCAAAATCCTAGAGGGGAACAGAGGCAGCATTCTCTTCAACCTCAGCCACAGCAATTTCTTCCCAGACACAGCACCAACTGCAAGGGAAGGAAGGGCAAAAATGAACTACTAGGACTTCATCAAGATTCCAAGATTTTGCGCAGCAAAGGAAACAGTCCACAAAACCAAAAGACAACTGAGAGAATGGGAGAAGATATTTGCAAATGACATATCAGATAAAGTGTTAGTATCCAAAACCTATAAAGAACTTATCAAACTCAACACCCAAAGAACAAATGATCCAGTCAAGAAATGGGCAGAAGACATGAACAGACATTTTTCCAAAGAAGACATCCAAATGGCCAACAGACACTTGAAAAAGTGCTCAACGTCGCTCGGCATCAGGGAAATCCAAATCAAAACCTCAGTGAGATACCACCTCACACCAGTCAGAATGGCTAAAATTAACAAGTCAGGAAACGACAGATGTTGGCGAGGATGCGGAGAAAGGGGAACCCTCCTACACTGTTGGTGGGAATGCAAGCTGGTGCGGCCACTCTGGAAAACGGTATGGAGGTTCCTCAAAAAGTTGAAAATAGAGCTACCATATGACCCAGAAATTGCACTACTGGGTATTTACCCCAAAGATACAAATGTAGGGATCCGAAGGGGTATGTGCACCCCAATGTTTATAGCAGCAATGTCCACAATAGCCAAACTACAGAAAGAGCCAAGATGTCCATCAACAGATGAATGGTTAAGGAGATGTGATACACACATACACACACACACACACACACACACACACACACACACAATGGAATATTATGTAGCCATCAAAAAAGGAAATCTTGCCATTTGCAACAACATGGTTGGAACTAGAGGGTATTATGCTAAGCGAAATAAGTCAATCAGAGAAAGACATGTATCATATGATCTCACTGGTATGAGGAATTCTTAATCTCATGAAACAAACAGGGTTGCTGGAGTGGTAGGGGTGGGAGGTGGGAGGGATGGGGTGGCTGGGTGATAAACGTTGGGGAGTGTATGTGCTATGGTGAGCACTGTGAATTGTGTAAGACTGATGAATTACAGACCTGTACCTCTGAAACAAATAATACATTATATGTTAAAAAAAAAAAGAGAGAGAGAGAGACAGAGAAAAGATAGTAGGAAGGGTAAAATGAAGGGGGGGAAGTCAGAGGGGAGACAAACCATGAGAGACTATGGACTCTGAAAAACAAACTGAGGGTTCTACAGGGGAGAGGGTGGGGGATGGGTTAGCCTGGTGGTGGGTATTAAAGAAGGCATGTATTGAATGGAGCACTGGGTGTTATATGCAAACAATGAATCATGGAACACTACAGCAAAAACTAATGATGTAATGTACGGTGATTAACATAAGATAATAAAATAGAAAAAAGAAAGAAAGAAAAGATTTGCAGAAATCCTCAGGAGAAGGACAAAAACCAGTACTACATGGAATATGGAAGATGGCAGGAAAGCCAATCTTAGCTAGTGTCAAAGAGTGGGTGGCTCCAGGTGGCACCTAGATTATAGAAGAAACTTCTACATCTCTTCTTTCCTCGTAGTTCTCTCCAAAGAGGCCAATGTCAAGGAGTTCTTCCCATATGTTTTCTTCTAGAAGTTTTATGGTTTCAGGTCTTATATTTGAGTTTTTTCAGTCTATTAATTTTGAGTTGTTGGGAGTTTTTTTATATAGTATACAATAAGGATCCAATTTCATTCTTTTGCCTGTGGATATCCAGTTTTCCAACACCATGTTTTGAAGAGACTATCCTTTCTTCATTGTGCAGTCTTGGGATCTTTGTTGAAAATTAGCTGACCATATATGTATGGAATCAATTCTGGGTTCTTTTATTCTGCTCCAATGATCTATATGTCTGCTTTTATGTCAATACCATGCTGTTTTGATTAACGCAGCTTTGTAACATAGCTTGAAATCAGGAAGTGTGATGTCTTCAGCTTTGTTCTTCTTGACCAAGGTTCCTTGAGCTATTTGGTATCCTATGTGGTTCCAAACAAATTTTAGGATTATTTTTTCTATTTCTGTAATAAATGCCACTGGAATTTTGATAGCAAATGCACTGAATCTGTAGATTGCTTTGAATATTAATTATTCCAAACCATAAACACAAGATATATTTCCATTTATCTGTGTCTGCTTCAGTTTCTTTCATTGGTATTTTATAGTTGTTAGTATATAAGTCTTTCACCTCTTTGGTTAAATTTATTCCAAAGTATTTTATTTTTTTGATGCTATTGTAATTGGATTATATTCTTAATTTCTTTTTTTTTGGATAATTCATTGTTATGCATAGAAACACAACTGATTTTTGTATGTTGATTTTTTTTAAAGATTTTATTTATCTATTTGAGAGAGAGAGAATGAAAGAGAGAGCACATGAGGGGGGAGGGTCAGAGGGAGAAGCAGACTCCCCACTGAGCAGGGAGCCCGATGCAGGCCTCAATCCAGGGACTCCAGGATCATGACCTGAGCCAAAGGCAGTCAACTTAACCAACTGAGCCACCCAGGCGCCCTGTATGTTGATTTTGTATCCTGCTATTTTACTGAACTTAAAAGTTTTAACATGTTCTTGGTAGAGTCTTTAGGGTTTTCTATATTTAAGATCATATCCCCTGCAAACAGAGACAATGTTACTTAAATCTTTCTGATTTGGATACCTTTATTCCTTTTTCCTGCCTAACTGTTCTGGCTAGGACTTTCAGTACTATGGTGAATAAAAGTAGTAAAACTGGGCATGTTTGTCTTGTTCCTAATCTTAGAAAAGCTTTTGGCTCATCACCATTGAGTATAATGTTAGCTGTGGGTTTGTCCTACATGGCCTTTATTATATTGAGATATAATCCCTATGTACGCACTTAGCTGAGAGTTTTTTATCATGAATGTTGAATTTTGTTGATGCTTTTTCTGCATCTATTGAGACTATATGGTTTTTATCTTTCATTTTGCTAATGTGGCATATTACACTTACTGATTTGCATATGTTGAAACAAACCTGCCTCCCTCAATAAATCCCAGTTGATCATGGTGTATGATCCTTTTAAAGTCCTGTTGAATTTGGTCTGCTAGTATTTTGTCAAGGATTTTTGCTTCTATGTTCACCAGGGATTTGGCCTCTAATTTTGTTTTTTTATAGTGTCCTTGTCTGGCTTTTGTATCACAATAATGCTGGTCTTGTAAAATGAGTCAGTGTTCACTCTTCAATTTTTTGCAAGAGTTTAAGATGGATTGGTATAAATTCTTCTTTAAATGCTTGGTAGAAAACACCACTGAAGCCATCAGGTCCTGGACATTTCTTTGTTGGGAGAGTTTTGATTACTGTTTCAATTTCCTTCCTTATTAGACTGTTCAGATTTTCTATTTCTTCATGACTTAGTCTTAGTAGACTGTGTATTTCTAGGAATTTATCCATTTTTTTCTGTATTCCAACTTATTGGCATATAACTGTTCATAGTAGTTTCTTAACATCCTTTGTGATTCTGTGGTGTCAGTTTTAATATCCTCTCTTTCATTTCTGACAATATTTGAGTCTTTTCTTTTCTTAGTCTAGCTAAAGGTTTGTCAACTTTTACCTTTTCAAAAACCAACTGTTAGGGATGCCGGGGCGGCTCAGTCAGTTAAGCCTCTGCCTTCAGCTCAGGTCATGATCCCAGGGTCCTAGGATCAAGCCCCACATCAGGCTCCCTGCTCTGCGGGTAGTCTGCTTCTCCCTCTCCCACTCCCCCTGCTTGTGTTCCCTTTCTTTGTGTGTCTCTTTCTGTCAAATAAATAAATAAATTTTTTTCTTTTTTTAAAAAAAAAGGACCTGAATAGACATTCCTCCAAAGAAAACATACAAATGGCTAACAAGTATATAAAAAGATGCTCAGCATCAACTATCATCAGGAAAATGAAAATCAAAACCATAAAAAGTTATCACCTCATACCTATTAGGATGGCTATTACCAAAACATTAAAAGATTAGTATTGGTCAAATGTGGAGAAAATGGAACACTTCTACACTATTGATGGGAATATAAACTCATACAGCCATCATGGAAAACAGTGTGGAGATTCTTCAAAAAACAAACAAACAAACAAACAAAACAAACAAACAAAAACTAGAACTACCATATGATCCAGCAATACCACTTATGGGTATATAGTCAAGGAAATAAAACCACCATTTGAAATAGGTATCTGAACTTCCCATGATCACTGCAGCATTATTTACAATAGCCAATATAGAGAAACAACCTAAACATCCATTGACAAATGAATGGATCAAGAAAATGTGGTGTGTGTGTGTGTGTGTGTGTGTGTGTGTGTGTGTGTGTGTGTATGCAGTGAAATACTATTCACTCTTAAGAAAAAAAGGAAATCCTGCCTATGTGAGATAACATGGATGACTCTAGAGGGCACTATGCTAAGTTAAATGAGCCAGACACAGAAAGACAAATACTGTATAATCTTACATATATGTAGAATCTTAAAAAAAAAAAAAGTAAGAAGAGAAAAAATTGAACTCAATAACAAAGAGCAGAATGGTAGTCAGCAGAGTGTGGGGCACGGTGAGAGAGGGGAGACTTAAAAAATAGTCAGAAAATGCTCCCCCCCCCATCACTTTCCCACCATAGAGAAGGCAAACCAAGTGGAAGGTGATAGAATTCCACCAGATTTTAATTGTGAGGTTATAGGGAAAGGTAGTTTTAATTTTTCTTCTAAAATTAGAATGATTTTCCCTGGTTTTTATTACTGGGTTCCATGTTCTTATAAAAAAATACTTTAATGCAAATGAACCAAAGTTGTATTTTTTTTCCATCTTCTTTCATCCAAAGTACATAATGTTTGTAAGTTTCTATTGGAGTTCTAGCAATATACTAAATTTTTTAAAGTTTTTTAAAGATACATATAGGAAATGCTGTACTCTACCAGGGTAAATATTTTTTAGAAATTTAAAAATTCCTTTTCATTCTATTTTTATGAAAATAATCAAGTAGGTTGACTTTTTCACCTATACAGACATCACAGAGACTCGTGAAAAAAACATGAATTTCAAGGCAGAATGATAACCCATATTACCTTGGGTATCCTTAACTCAGAATCTATGTTCATTCAGATGTGTACTGACTGAAGTTTTAACTTGCTCATTCTTATCTATTAACTGAAACATGGCCTCAATCCAGCTACCCCATTTACACCCCTCTAATATCAAACTGTTTTTGAGATTGCATTTATTTAAAATATATCCTGAGAGGGGCACCTGGGTGGCTCAGTCATTAAGCGGCTGCCTTCGGCTCAGGTCATGATCTCAGGGTCCTGGGATCGAGCCCCCCGCATAGGGCTCCCTGCTCTGCAGAGAGCCTGCTTCTCCCTCTCCTTCTGTCTGCCACGCTGCCTACTTGTGCTCTCTATCTCTCTGTCAAATAAATAAATAAAATCTTTTAAAAATAAAAAAATAATATAAAATAAAATATGTCCTGAGAGGCACCTGACTGGCTCAGTTGGTAGAGCATGCGACTCTTGATCTCGGGGTTGTAAGTTTGAGCCTCATACTGGGTGTAGGGATTTTTAACTTTTTAAGAAAATAAATAAAACAAAATACAACCTGAAACTCAGTTTCTCACTAATTCACATTAACCTTCCCAAAGTTAAACAAAATTTTACTATATTCTCTGTAGCAAGAACATGTGTTGGTTGGAGCCTTTTCTAATCAAAGAACCAATCAATAAAAAAGTAATATGCCTGGGGCGCCTGGGTGGCTCAGTTGGTTAAGCGTCTGCCTTCAGCTCAGGTCATGATCCCAGGGTCCTGGGATCGAGCCCCGCATTGGGCTCCCTGCTCCGCGGGAAGCCTGCTTCTCCCTCTCCCACTCCCCCTGCTTGTGTTCCCTCTCTCGCTGTGTCTCTCTCTGTCAAATAAATAAATAAAATCTTTTTAAAAAAAGGTAATATGCCTTTATAATCTTTTAGCTTCCAAAATTTGTAGAGTTTGGGGGCTAGAAAAAGCAACCAAGATAATTGAGTCCCAGAGAAGTTAATTGATTAGCCTTAGTTTATATAGATAACTAGTATTAGATGGCAGAACTCAGAGAATCACAGAAACCCAGTTATCAAAAATAAAACATTTAGTTACCTCATATAACTGGAATCATATGGTATTTGTCTTTTTGTGACTGGCTTATTTCATTTAGCATAATGCTCTCAAAGTTCTTCCATGTTGTAACATTTGTCAAAATACCTCCTTTTTTAAGGCTAAATAATATTCTATTGTATGCATATACCACATTTTGCTAATCCATCTGTCAATGGACACTTGGTTTGCTTCCACATATTATCTATGGTGAACAATGCTGCTATGAATATGGGTGTACAAATATTTTTTCAAGACCCTGATTTCAATTCTTTTGCATATATACCCAGAAGTGGAATAGCTGGATCATATAGTAATTCTATTTTTGATTCTAAGGAACCACCATAATGTTTTCAACAGCCACTGTACCATTTTAGATTCCAAGAGTGCACAAGGCTTCCAATTTTTTCACATCCTTTCCAACTCTTATTTTCTGTTAGTATTTTTTTATATAGTAGCCATCCTAATTGTTGCAAGGTGGTATTTTTTTTGTTTTAATCTGTATTTCCCTAAAAATTAGCTATGTTGAGCATCTTTTCATGTGTTTATTGACCATTTGTATATCTTCTTTTGGAAAACATCTATTTAACTCTTTTGCCTATTTTTGGATCAGGCTGTTTGCTTTTATGTCGAGTTTTAGAAGTTCTCTATATTCTGGATATTAATCCTTTATCAGATATGTGACTGACAAACATGACAAATATTTTTTTCTGTTCTGTTAATAGTGTCTTTGTTAATAGTGCCTGTTAATACTGTTAATAGTGTCTTTGATGCACAATTTTTTTAAATTTTCCTTAAGTCCAATTTGGTTTTTTTCTTTTGTTTCCAGTGCATTTGGTATCATATCTAAGAAATCATTGCAAATCCAATGTTGTGAAGATTTTGTACTATATTTTCTTCTAACAGTTTTATAGTTTTAACTCTTACATTTAGGTCTTTCATCCATTTTGAGTTAATTTTTGTATATCATGTTAGGTAAAGGTCCAACTTCACATTTTGCATGTGGGTACCCCGTTTTCCCAGCACCATTTGTTGAAAAGACTGAACTTTTCCCATTGAATGGTCTTGATATCTTTTATAAATCATTTGAATATATATGCAAGGGTTTATTTCTGGGTTCTCCATTCAGACCCATTGGTCTATATGCCTGTCTATATGCCAGTATCACACTGTTTTGATCACCATAGCTTTGTAGTAAGTTTTGACATCAGGAAGTCTGAGATCTCCAACTCTGTTCTTCTTTTGCAAGATTGTTTTGGCTATCCATTGTCCCTTGAGATTCCGTATGAATTTTAGGATGGGTTTTTGTATTTCTGAAAAAAAAAAATCATTGGGATTTTGGTAGGGATTGCATTGAAGTTGTAGCTCCCTTTGGGTAACACTGGAATCTTAATAAAATTAGGTCTTTCAATTCATGAACACGAAAAGTCTTCCCGCTCCTTTATATCTTCTTTAATTTCTTTCAGCAATGTTTTGTAGTTTTCATTGTGTAAGTCTTTTGCCTCCTTTGTTAAGCTGATTTGAAGTATTTTGAAGCTATTGTAAATGGCTTCCTAACTTTCCTTCCAAACTGTTCATTTTAATGTCTAGAAATGCAACTGATTATTGTGTGTTTATTTTGTACCCTTCTATTTTGCTAAATTTATTAGTTCTAACAGGGGTGTGTATGTGTGTGTGTGTGTGTGTGTGATATCTTTAGAGTTTTCTATATATAAAATCATATAATCTGTGAACAGAGATCATTTTACTTCTTCCTTTCCCGTTTGAATACCTTTTATTTCTTTTCATGTCTAATTGCTGTGGCTAAAATTTTCAGTACTATATTGAATGGAAATGGTAAAAGCCACATTCTTGCCTCATTTCTGATTTTCAGAGGAAAAACCTTCATTCTCTTACCTCACAGTATGATGCTTGCTGTAGGTTTTTCATATATGGCTTTCAATTTTGTAGTTTCCTTCTATTCCTAGTTTTTTTAATGTTTTTACCATGACAGGATGTTGAATTTTGTCAAATATTTTTTTCTGTATCAATTGAGATGATTATGAGGTTTTTTCCTTCATCCTGTTAATGTACTGTATCATGATGGTCAATTTTCATATGTTGAATCATGTTTGCATTCCAGGAATAAGTCCCATTTGGTCATGGTGCATAATTCTTTTAGTATGTTGCTAAATTTGATTTGCCACTATTTTCTTGAGAATTTTTACATCAATGTTCATAAAGGAAATTGATCTATAGTTTTCCTCTCTTACAGTATTTTGTTTGGCTTTGACATCTGGGAAATGTTGGCCTCATAACATGAGTTAGAAAGCATTCCTTCCTCTTTAATTTTTTGGAAAAATTTGATAAAGATTAATGTTAGTGCTTCCTTACATGTTTGTTAAAACTAACCAGTGAAGCCATCAAGTCCAGGGCTTTTCTTTGTTGGGAGATTTTTAATTACTGATTCAGTCTCCCTTCATAGGTTCCTACTTTTTCATGACCTGGATTTGGCAGATTTTTGTGTTTCTAGGATTTATCCATTTCATCTAGGCTATCCAATTTGTTGCCATACAACTGTTCATAGCACTCTCTTAAAATCTTTTTTTTTCTGTAGCATCAGTAGTAATGTCCCCATTTTCATTTCTGATTTTAGTTATTCAGTTCTTCTTCTTCTTTTTTTTTTTTTTGGTTATTTAGCTAAAAGTTTGTCAATGTTGTTGACCTTTTTGAAGAACTAACTTTTGCTTTTATTGGTATTCTCTATTTTTCTTTTTTCTATTTATCTCTGCTCTAATCCTAATCTAATCCAAAACTGCATTTCACAGATCAGCTAGGTCACCTATTTTCCTGTCACACTTAAGTTTGATAAAAGGCCCTCTACAGAGGAGAGTTCCACAACTCAACCCTAGAAACTCCTTCCAGATTGGCATCAGCATGCCATATTCAACCACAAGAAACTCTTTCAATCTGAAATTCCAGACACATTAATATCCACAGTTGTAGGAGCCAGGCCAGTTATGGGAAGGGGTATAAAGTGATGTGTAAAGGCAACACTAAGTGATGGGTGGCAAGAACTGTCCTATACATTTTCCTATCACTTTAGTAGCTCATCAAAGATGGGAAATGTTAGCACACCCTGATTTGTTTTTGACTCCTCCAATTTCTACAACCACAGCTTCATCTTCTAAGTGCTGGTAAAATTTTCTCCTTTCGAGGTCAGAGGACAATGCAAAGGAAAGAATAGGGCTAGAAAAGTGGTCTATGAGGTGCTAAACGGTGCTAAATCTTTATAAGCAACAGCCTTCCCCAACTCCACCTATGAAAGCCTACTCCCAACATACACATAACAGTCAATTTAGAAATAAAGAACCAGTCTCCTTAAGGAGAAGCAAGCCTTGCCCCTCTCCAGGGATCTTGATGCCTGCTACACAGGAAAGGAAGCATGGAAGTACACACTATGGAAGTAAAGTTCTGTCTCCTATCTTTGCCACTCCTCCACCATGTTCTTAAGACTCAAAGCCATAGTCAATGGAGAGTGTCCACATTATTCTCTTCTTTCCAAAAGCCCAAAAAAAACTCCACCTCATTTTCCCACCCTACAGGAGGCAAACAATGTGGTTTGGTAAAATTATTTCACATCCTACAAGCAGATTTTACTTCTCTTCCTTTCCTCTGATTCAGCCTGTATCTCTTAAGCAATCCAGATCAGAAAATTGCCTCAGTAATGGCTCCGGTGTTTCTGAGTCCAAATCAGAAACTTCCACTTGAAAGTCCAGTGGCTAATCGAAAACAAGGTCTCTAATTTACATTCTGCCCGATACAGAGCTACTCTGTGAATCTCCCACTGTCATCTTCTTGCCTGCAATTCAGTCATTTTGTAGAAGCACAAGATCCTTAAGAGCCCAGCAGAGTAGGACACTGCTACCAAAAATATTTTTATCACTATTCTGCTCTATGATGACTCAGAAAAGATATAAGAAATGGGCAACAGCTAGTAGCTAGATTGATCATAGTGACCACTTCGTAATATAGATAAATGTTGAATCACTGTTGTGCGCCTGAAACTAATATAACTATGTCAACTACACTTCAAGAAAGAAAGAAACAAAGAAAGGCAAAGACAGGCAAGATACCAAAATCAAATTTTCAGAGGCATAAGGCTGGCCTGTTATGCAAGCTTTATCTACTTTATCCACATGGTGGTGCTAGCCTCAAAAAAATTGCCCAAAAAGGAAAACAGTCCATTTTCCTCTCCTTAATGACAAAGCTGTACACTGTGGTCAACACACCACTTGTCTAAGGGGACTATACATTAATTCTGCAAATAAGCATCTAAAATAGTTTGTCCTAATCCTCATTCCCACCCTGCTTCCCAGGGGGAATAAATGAAACCAAATCACCATTCTTTTCAACTCACTGATTCAATCTTTACAGACTTGGGGGGGGCGGGGGGCAGGGCGGATAATGACTCATGCTGGGCTGTGGGATGTGTGCAATCCTGGCACAGAAACTTATTATTCCTGAGAGGGAGCTGGGATGGCCTGGGGAGAGCTGGTCAACTAGCCATCTAAGGCTCTTCACTGGGTTCTTCTAAGTGCTGCTAGAGTCAGAGAAGTTGGGAGCAGCAAACATTTCACTGGTGTCACTGAATGAAAGACAGGTTCAGTGTGGGTGCCTTCCAGGCCACTGAACAGAGAAGACCAAAGAATCTGTTTTTGACTTCTAAACCCAAAAATATGCTCTCCACCTTGATCATATGACCAAGTCGCACCAGCTGCCTCTTCTTGTGGAATCTAAATGTTTCATTAAAATGTTTTAAAAGCTCAGGGGAATCTCATTAAGTATGCTAAATACTGCTTAGGCAACACCGAAGATGCCAAATGGAACCAATTACCAGGTGTATAAACAAACAAATTTAAAAACACAGTTACCTGTCAACACCGAAAAACACTCTCAACTTTAGAAAAGGAGAACTGACACAAGTTTGTTAATGGTCCTCTGTAAGTCAGTCCGTACCTGACACTGATACTAATAACAATGACAACCATGAATACAACGATACACGTCCAGAGGGTTTTCAGACCTGGCCCTAGAGGCTGGCAGCTTGCTAACACCTGTGATCTGGGAGATAGCACAAGGTACCACTTGCCATTGTATGTAAATATCCCCCTCTGACCTGCCAGGGACTTATGATCCTTTCTCATGTTTAAATCCCCAACTTTAGACAAGACCTGCTAAGCATCTTATCCCTATAACTTTGTTCATAAAATAAACATCTAAGCAGAGAATGAAGTAAAGACCCAAGGAAAAATCCCCATTAGAATGAACAAGTTCATTAGATTGGCTCATTTACCCTTGGAATAGCAAGAAGCTGGATCCTGAGAAGAGAGCATATGGGACAACTACATGTCAACAAAGGTCAAAGCGTTTGATAGTCATAAGTTCTAGAGCCAAGGAATGACTCGGGGTACAAGCAAGAATGAATCTGAAGGAATTTTTCCATTTATCATAGATCAGACATAACAAAGTAATGGCTCATAGGCTTAATCAAATTTACAGTTGCATTTTGTTCCTCTCATGGTGTTTTTTAAAAAAATTTACCTTTGTTGCAAATATTTAAAATCCGGGAGATGCCAACTAAAGTCTAGATTGTGGGATTCTTTTAAAAAGTTTTGGGGCACCTGGGTGACTCAGTCAGCTGAGCGTCTGCCTTGGGCTCAGCTCATGATCTCAGGGTCCTGGGATGGAGCCCCAAGTCTGGCTCTCTGCTCAGCGGGGAGTCTGCATCTCCCTCTCCCACTCCCTCTGTGCTCTCCCTCTCTTTCTCTATCAAAAAAAATAAAATCTTTTTTAAAAAATTAAAAGTTTTGTCATCACTAGACAGGATTCTCATGTGACAATAACTGCTCAAAGCTGAGAAATAACAGGTAAGTCAACAGACTTATATGGCCATTTGCTTACCACAGTCCCCATCCCCCCTACCGTATCAAACCTGGTCTTATAGTGCTATGCCCATGCCATGTAAGTCATAACTGACCTTGGTAAGGGGCACCTGGAGAGAAAATTCTTAAAAGGAAGATGATGCCAACAGTGTAGTGAGGTACCAAAAGACAGTTTTCAGAAAAGAATATGGTCATATCTGACAGAATTGAAGGTAATACCTAGAGAAAAATTAATATAGCAGAGCTCATACTGGGCTAAGTTCACACAGAAGTTCCAGAGACTCAGAGCAGTGTGAGAAAGAGACAACTGAAAAACCCTATGATGGGATGAGAAAGTTTTCCTGAATCTCAGCTTTTGATTTATGAGGAGGCAAACCACAAGACTTACTAACAAGTCATATGAACTTTAGAAATAGTCAAAGGCTCCCTGTGTGGCAAGGATGCAGCCTGTGTTTGCTTTCTCACATCTCACGGATGAGGAGTGATAGAAATGAGCTGCAATAAAGGAGATTTGGCTTGGGTTGAACATCAGGAACAAATCACATTCTTGAATTATATACACTGAACTCTGAGATAATTTTAAGCAATGTGCGTCCAAGTCTTAATTTATAAAGGTGACTAAGTGACAACAGAATGAGGTCAAGGCCACCGAAAGAAAATTTTATTGATACTCATGGTTCCCTTGGAAATAGGAGAAAAGCACACTACACAGAGACACATTGGGAAGCACCAGAGTGGATAAAGAGGCAGAAGCAGGAAAGAGGGGAAACATGACCTAGAGCCTTGATTGTGTTTTCCATGGAAAAGGCAAGCAGGGAAGGGAAAGTAGGCTTAGGACTGGCTAGTTTGAGTAATGTTGGCAGCCTCTGGACTATAAGGAGCAGTCTCTAGTTGGCTGGTACCTGGCCCTGACTGACTAGAGCAGGGAAATATTGGCCTGGGATATAAGAGTCAGATAAAGGAGGTGGTTGGAGGTGTGGACTTGGGATTAGTTGAAGAGTTTGTAATATGATTTTTGCACATCTGCGAAAGCTGCATCGCAGGGGGTCTAAACAATTCGGGCCATTAATATGGCCCTGTGATTAACGGATGCCACACAAACAAATACAAAATCTAAGAAAACGCGGTTCAATCATTAAGGGAGTGTAAAAGGCCTTCAGTCTAGTCCCTCCATTTTATAAATGAGGAAACTGATATTTAAAGACATAATGTCATTTATCCAAAATCCAATGAAGCTTGTTAGCAGCGCTGCAAGGAATAGAATTGTCACGCACTACTCCCAGTTCAGTGACTTATCTGCTACACTCTACTGATTTATGCTAATATGTATATTGACTATGCACTTCCCTTCATCTTGTCTTGTGAATCTAAAGGATAGGCAAACTTTTCCTTTAAAGGACCAAAAACAGTAAATATCTTAGGCTTGCAGATCATACAGTCTCTGTCACAACTACTCAACTCTGTCATTGTAGCACTAAAGCAGCTGCAGACAACACATAACTGGTTGTGTCTGTGTCCTAATAAAACTATTTGTGGACACTGAAATTAGAATTTCATATTAATTTTCACATCATGAAATAGTCTCTAAAAATTTTTGTCAACCATTTAAAAATGTAGTAACTATTCTTAGCTCGCAGGCTGTACAAAAATAGGCAGCAGGCTGAGTTTTACTATGAGCCACAGTTTCCTAATCCTTTTGCTCTGTACAATCCTTATAAAATCTCAGATGACTGAACCAGGTGACAGTGACCCACTCTAGGTCTTAGTTTCTCCATTGATAGAATGAGGCAACTAGACTCTAAGGTCCCTTTCAGAGATGTGACCTTGAGGTTTTTGATAGGGGTACCTACCCAAAGACAAAAATGGGTTGTAAAAGGGAATCTGTGGGCTCCTTCATGGGACACTATTAAGAGATACCTCTCTCAGATAACTCCAAGAACCAAAGTCATTCAGGAATTATATTGTAAAGAACATTAGATACATAAAACTTTACAGTAAAATAATATACATATATTCATGAAACTATAAGTTTAGGGAACAGGATTAAATGAATTTCTCTATTCCAGGACTTCTCAAACCTATGCATTAGGACTATCCAAAGGAGGGGGTCTTCCAAAAACAGACTCTCAGACAAGGACTCGGGTACAGGTAGTTTATGTAAGAAGCAAAAATAGAAAACACAAATGAGACAGGGAAAATTGAGATAGGGAAAGGAAAAAAGCCCTATCACTTATGTTAGTGAACAAGTTAGCAGTGAGCAACTGGAGCTCAGTTCTGCTGGAAACTCTCTGGGAAACTATGATGTGGCTTCAGAACATTCCACAGAGAGTGGGGAGACTTAGGTATTTATCTATTAAGTCCAGCCTCCCAATGGTTAAGAGGTGTCCCTGAAGGTATGAATACTCCCACACTTCCAGGTTGTAACTGCATGGAGCCCAGAAGTTCCCAGAGTGCTAAAGAAAGCCCTCAGGCAAAGAAGAGAGTCAGCTCAAGGTAGGAAGCTATCCACATTCCAGAAACATCTACCAGGGCTAAATTCAGAGAGGGGTTGAAGAGATAAGGTGTGAGTGTTGGCTATAAAAGGTGATGGGGGGGATGGAAATCAATATTTTCTCACCTCATCTGCCCTCAAAACGCTTTCTTCCTCAAATCATCCCAACGAATCTGAGGAATTCCTTTATATATGAAGCATCTGTCCTTGGAGAGATACTGCTTTAATGTAAATACAATAGTGCCAGTGTCTGGGTAATCTTGATAAAATCAGAAGATCTCTTCTAAAATCAATGACAAGGCATACACTAAATATCAATAAGCCTCTGTCCTCTCGGGCAGAAACTAGGCCAATACGTTTCACACAGTGCCAGGCATGAGGTCAATTCCAACATGAAAAACAAAAACAAAAACAAAAACAAAACCGCAAAGAACAATTCACCTCCAAATGAGGTTGCCATCTGAAGTGAAGCATGTCGGAGGAGGGACAGAATGTTCAAAGTGTATTTGGAAGCATGACAAGGCATCACCATCTGCCATCTGAGTCCCACCTCCCCAGCCCTCTAGCCATCTGCACACCTGCTCAGGCAGGTCGCATCAGGGCAGGGATGGCCATGCCTTCATTAATGCAGTGGCAATAAAAACAAAAGCTCAGGAAATATCTCTAAGGCCTCCGACACCGTTACTTCCTTACATTTGGAATCTGTTTCCATAAAGAAACATATGGAAAAGAGATTCATAAACCTAAAGCTTAAATCTACACAGGGCTGAAGTTTCTGTGTGAGCTGAATTTTTAGACTACCAGGTCATACGTAGAAAATGAGCAAATTGTTAAAGAAATAGCAGAGCAAATGCTAAGCAGAACCTAATCTGGAATCCATTATACATATTCTCATTTTGAACTGTGATCAATATAAGAATCACCTCTTTTCTACCTTCATTCAGATTTCATCTCTAGACCCACTTTTTCCCGGAAATCTAAAATAAATCCATCCAAAACTAATTATGGAGAAGTGCCTCTAAGTGCTCAAAGCAATCAGTTCTCCTGGAGAGCCTTGCAGATAAGAGTCCAGTTTGGCTATTCCAGCTCTTTAGACCCTCCACACCAGAGACTGGGTTTATGTAAATGCAGCACACCCAAAGAGGAATAGAGCCTATCCAGGATCCATACTTGGTCTGTCTGCTCTAAGCAACAGGATATTGATTCTAAATGTTACAGAAGTTCCTCCCAGTTCAAATGTCTCTTCTTAAAAATAACTAAAAGAGTTTTTTTTTAACTTGGAAATTATAAAGATATCAAAAGTCACACTGTTAATAGGAGCTCACTGAATATATTATATGCAGTGAAATAGACATACCCTCTTCTAATTAGTTAGGTTAAGCATATGAATCTGTGTGAAGACAATCCAGCTGAGCAGTTAGATGTACAAGCTCTGAGGTCAGACTGCTTGGGTTCACCCTGGCTTCACCACTTACCAGCTGTGTGACCTGAGTCAAGTCACTCAAACTCTCTGAGACTCAGTTTCTTTGGGTATAAATGATGAATAATAGTACAAGTTAATGAAGTGCATGTAAACAAAAATACAGGTAGAGTGTTTACCATGGTATCTGGTACATAAGAGTTTTTAAACATTAGCTATTTGTAGTAGGCTGAAAAATAGCTCTCCAAAAGATATCCACATCTGAAAACCTGGAACCTAGAGTTGTTACCTTATATGGAACAAGCATATTTAAAGTAGTGATTAAGTGGGGCGCCTGAGTGGCTCAGTTGGTTAGGTTAAAAGGTCTGCCTTTGGCTCAGGTCATGATCCCAGAGTCCTGGGATCAAGCCCAGCATCAGGCTCTCCCTCCCCTTGGAGAGCCTGCTTCTTCCTCTCCTCCTGGCTCATGCTGTCTCTTGCTCTCTCTCTTTCTCTCTCTCAAATAAATAAATATAATCCTAAAAAAAAAATGTGATTAAGTTAAAGAGCTTGACATGGGGAGATTGCCTGGGTTACCTGAGTGGGCCCTAAATGCAAACACAAGTATCCTTATGAGAGGGAGTCAGAGGGGCACTTACACACACGCACACACACACACGCGCACACACACACCCACGTGTACATGAGTAAAGCCAATGTGAAGATGGAGCTGAGAGAGATTTGAAGGTGCTGGCCTTGAAGACTGGAGTAACAGGATCACAAGCCAAGGAATGTCAGCAACCACCAGAAGCTGGAAGAGGCAAGGCTAGGATTTTCCCCTAGAGGCTCCAGAGGAAGCGCAGCCCTGCCAACACCCTGATTTCTGACTAGTGATAAAGATTTCGGACTTCTGGCCTCCAGAATTGTGAGAGAATAAATTTCTGTTGTTTTCAGTCATCAAATTTCTGGTAATTTGTTAGAGCAGCCACAGGAAATGAATACACTGTTGTGATATATTTGTATCAATTCTCCACTGCTACATACCAAAACTCTGTGGTTTGAAGCAAGAATATTTGTTATCTCACAGTTTCTGTGGATCAGGAATCTCGGCACAGCTTTGCTGTGTCACTAACTCAAAGTGTCTCACAAGGCTATAATCAAGGTGTGGACTCTGGTTTCATCTTCAGGCTATCAGGATAAGGGTATAGTTCTTCACAAGTTCCCAGACTGAGGACCTCAGATTCTCACTGCATGTTGGTCAGAGGTTGCCCTCCGTTCCTTGTCACATGTCTCTCTCCCCAGAGCAGCACACAACACACACTTCATCAGAGCGAGCAAGAGAGAGAGAGAAGATAGAAGTCAACATCTTTTTTAACCTAATCTCAGAAGTGACATCCCATTACATTTGCTGCATTGTCTTTGTTCTAGAAGTGATTCACTAGGTTTAAGTCCCTTAATTGCCTAGAATAATTACTGCAAACAATCTTTTTATTTCATAGCCCTCCTTGCACTACATCATCAGCTGACCTTTTGAACACTAAACTCATCGAATTCACATCGGTCTGCTTGTTGTATAATGTAGGACTGGTAATTGTAAGAATTCCCAGTCTTTTGGTCTGCAAATGCTCAGCACAGACTTTAAAATAAAAGGGAAGCATCAACCATATTTCTGTAGCTTTACATCATTCCCATGTGTTTCTATGTAACTCCTCCAACTCTGAAAAAAACTGTCTGCTATGTAGTTGCCTAGGAATGGCTTCTACCTGCCATGGTGGTAATGGGAGGATTTTTCTAGATTTCTGTGAATTTGGCACAAGAACAACTTCCAGCCCAGAACATTTTTCATTCTCAATAGTTATTCCCTATGTCTCAATAGTTATTCCCTATGTCTCAATAGTTATTCCCTGTCACATGTGTCTCTCTCCAACCCTGGAATCTGTGACTAGCTTTCAAACTGTCCTTTTGTTTCACTAACATTTTACTGTTTGAATGTTCATACCGCTTAGATCAAGTATCATAGAACGTTTGAGCTGAAAATATCCTTTTTTAAAAGATTTATTTATTTATTTGAGAGAGAGAGATAAGGAGTGGGGGAAGGGGCAGAGGGAGAGAACATCCAAGCAGACTCCCACTGACTGCAGAGCCCATCTGGGGGCTCGATCCCAGGAACCAAGAGACCAGGGCCTGAGCAGAAACCAAGAGTTGGATGCTCAGCCAACTGAGCCACCCAGGTAAGTGCTCCTGAGCTGAAAATATCTTAAATTTCCCTAATCCACCCTCTAAGAAAAAAACCTCAGAGCAATCTCTCTCTCACATTCTCGGATACTCTCGTGCTAGTAGAGTCAGAGTTGGGTCTATTGTCTCAATTCCCAACGCAGTGAGTGCGTGTACATGTATGTGTGTGTGTTGTGCCTCACTGTGCACTGCTTTTAGACACTCTGACTAGTTTGCAAGAACACAATATGTACTGGGGAAATGTTTGTAAGCAATATCAAAATCCATGTTAGAACAACAACAAAAATATCCAAAAGAAACATAACTGTGATAAGGATTCTGAAGAGAAGAGATAATAAAGTGTGAATTTAGCCCCATGTGGAACATGAATTCTTTCTTGGCTTCATGTCCTAATATCAAAGGAGATAGAAACCCCACAGAAATTTGAACAGGGATGGCTTAACATAAATAATTATTATAAGTAATTGTTAACGATTTACAGGAAATTAGCTACCAAAAGAGAACTTTAAAGATTACCCAAGGTCTCAGTGAGAGAACCCAAGGAAGAAACACACTTGGAAGGGGTCCCTTCCCCAGGGTTTGAAATCAGACCTGATTAGAGGGCTGTGGTTGCAGCCTGCTGGGTGGCAGAGAAGTTGCTGGGCTGCCCTAGGATAAGGCTGGTGGGCAGAGAACCATGACTGGATGCCAATGAAACTCACTAGGAAGCTGCCATCAGAGGCTGCTGTGGAATTCACTGGGAAGCTGTTGGAGGTACCCACAGAACTTACCTGGAAGGCACCCACTAGGGTGGTACTAAGCTCACTGGAAAGCAGCTTTCCAGGAAGCTGCCTGCAGCTGATACCACTGACAACTGTTGAAGGTCACCTCCATGGGGTGTCCTGCAGCAGGATGGCCAAGCACCATAGGAACAAGAAGGAGGGAAAAATACATCTGCAACCGGAAGAGAAGCCCCTACCTGCAGTGTTCCTCTTTTGCCCTCTACTGACAAAATTTAACATGGTGCCAGGAAGTAAATAAAGAAATGCTTATAAGATCCATCTCTGCTATCAAGCAGGACAACAAAGAGTAGATTTGGAGCTGAGAAGCAATACATCAATTAACAGGCACAGGGTCCTCATCAGTGAAGAGGCTTGAGCTCTAGTCTCAGCAATACCAACTTGCTAACACCTAGGGACCTATCAGATACTTGATCCCCTTCATGATGCCTTGGTATTTCTCTACTTTCATTAATTCAATCTATTTTTCCTCCATTTTTTTATTTAAATCCAATTAACAGATAATGTATTATTGGTTTCAGAGGTAGAGGTCAGTGATTCATCAGTCTTATATAATACCCAGTGCTCATATCACATGCCCTTCTTAATGTCTATCACCAAGTTACCCCATCCCTCCCACCTACCTCCCCTCCAGGAACCCTCAGTTTGTTTCATGATTAAGAATCTCTTATGGTTTCTCTCTCTCTCACTCTGGTTTCATCTTGTTTTATTTTTTCCTCTCCTCCCCTATTTTGAGTTTGGTAGTCACAATGAGCCATTCTATTACTTCAACATATAACAACTGAAAATAGCAAATAAACAGAACATACTTACCAAGTTTCCAAGAGCTCACACTAATAGATTTTTCTATTTTATTTTGCCTGATACCACACTTTAAGACAATTTTTACTTGATTCTTAATGCTGTTTATGATATTGTGATTATAAGAAATACATATCTTCATCTCCCTTCCTGGCACAGGAGTTTCTGAAACACTTAGAATTTCCTAAGTGATAGAGGTAAGAAGGAATATCTTTTGTTATTCATAATCAGCCCTCCAGCAACCATACCTGAATTAATGCTAATGAGGTGACTCTTGTGGGCTACTATATTGCTTCAGGATGAAGGTTGGTTGCCAGAGAAACCAACCAGGTGATTACAGAATTGGAACTTTCAGCCCCTTTCCCCCATCTCAAGGGAAAGGTGAGCAGCTAGAGATTGAGTTCATCACCAATGAGCTTTGATTTAAGCAATCATGCCTGTGTAATGGAACCGCCTTAAAAACCCTAAACAACAGGGTTCAGAGATTTTCTGATTTGATGAATACATGCAGGAAGGGTGGTGCACCCCTTTTCCATGGGGCAGAAGCTTCTGTGCTGGGGAGACTTCTAGACTTTGCCCAATGCACCTCTTCACCTGGCTGTTCATTTGTATCCTTTATAATATCCTCTATAAAATATACTGGTAATAGTAAGTACTCTCCTGAGTTCTGTGAGCCATTCTATCAAACTACTGAACCTGAGGGGCGGTGGCGGGGGAGGGGGTCATGGAAACCCCTAATCTATAACCAGTTGGTCTGCAGTACATGCAGCTGGGACTTGAGATGGGCATCTGAAGTGGGAGCAGTCTTTGAGTCTGAGCCCTAAATCTTTGGAGTCTGTACTAACTCTGGGTACTTAGTGTCAGAAATGAACTAAATTGTAGAACACCCAACTGGTGTCCACAGAGAATTGGAGAATTGCTTGGTGTGGAAAACCCACACATTTGGTGATAGAAGTGTTGTGGGTAAAACAGCCCATTGCTGTGTAACAAATGACCGCAGACTTAGTGGTTTAAAATAACACAAATTTATTCACTTATCGCTCTGGAGGTCAGAAATCTAAAATGGGTTCTCCTGGCTGCATTCTTTCTGGAGGCTCTATGGGAGAATCCATTTGCTTTTCCATCTTGGGGAGGTGAGCTGCATTCCTTGGCTCGTGGCGATTTCCTGTAGCTTCAAAGCCAGCAGTGTACCGTCTCTCCTCTCTGACCTCTGCTCTTGTCCTCACATCGTCTGTCTGAGTCATCCCTCTTGCCTCCCTTTTATAAGGACCCTTGTGATTACAGTGGACCCACAAGATAATCCAGAATAATCTCCCCACCTGAAGATTTAATCACATCTGCGAAGTCTCTTGCCGTGGAAGGTAATATATCCACAGGTTCTAGAGATGAAGGCATGGGTATCTTTGGGAGGCCATCACTTTGTCTATCATACAATCCTTCCTAAAATTAAAGTCTCTTGAATATTGCATGATTTTTGCTTCATGTATATTTTCTCATATAATAAGGTCTCAAAACCTACCTACCCACTTTTCAAGATGCTATAATAAGTTACCAGATACCCTTGGTTTCTCTTCAGCCCCCCATTCTTACTCTTCCTAAAAAACTCATTTAATTAACTTTCACCTTCCTTGTAATTCCTATTCATTAAATAATAAAGATGATAAATTAGTTTATGAATTCATGAGCCCTAATGACACAAGTTTTCTCACAGACCCTCAATTACTCTACCAACCTCTCTATTTGAATTGTCTTCTAGAGTTAGAGGAATTTCCGAATTAATGAGCAGAGGTGCAAGGCCCATTCAGCACACGCGCACGCACAGACACCACGCACACGCGCGCACACACACACAGTCCTGTCCCACAAGCCTAAACTTGCTTATTGCATTTCCCTCTGTTCCAAGGTTTCCTTATTCTCATTCTGCTTCTCAGTATATGGCAGGAGAGAGTGTGGAATACATAATTCGAGAGTATTTAAGGAATCTCAAGACAAAGACAGTTTTCAATTAGAATACAGAGTGTCAAAATGGGACTAGAAAACAACAGTGAGATACCACCAGACACCTATTAGAATGGTCAAAATCCAAAACACTGACAATTCCAAATGCTGGCAAAGGTGTGGAGCAGCAGGTACTTTTATTTGTCGTCGGTGGAAATTCAAAATGATACAGCCACTTTAGAAGACAGTTTGGCAGTTTCTTACAAAACTAAAATACTCTTACCAGATGATATGATTATCTGCCTAGAAAACCAAAAGCATTAATTAGGGATGATTAAGCTTCTGTAACAGATAAAAGCCAAAATTTCAGTTGCTAAAAGGACACAAAGTTCATTATAGTTTAAAGCAGTAGGTGTTCAATAAGCATATGTGAAATGAATGGGCAAATTCCAACACTGTAATAGTGAAAAAAAAAAGAGGAATAATCTTAATGCTAGTTACATAAATAATGGTAACCCCATCACTTAGTAAAAATTATGCTACTATCTAAAATACATTGTATGTCTATGCATACCAACTGATAAACATAACCATGATACGTTTATGTTTTAAAGAAAGCAATTATTGTACAATATATGCAAACATTTAGAAGAATATACCATCCATTAACTGTGTAATTCTGAGGTTCTTGGTACTCAGACTGCCTGGATAATTTCCCAGGACAAACCTCCTGAGCAAAAACCTAGCCAACAGTGTCCTCCCTTCTGGGCCTGAATGGCAGCCACAAGACAGCTGTCAGGATTTAGTGGATGAAACTTGGATGCACAGACTGGGGATTCCCCAGGACTCCTCCTGGTGCAGAGCAAAGCCAGGGCTGAAAAGACAACAGGGTAAACCATAGGCCAGGGACCTCCATTTGTCCTTTTGCTCCAGGTCCCTCAAATGTTAGATAAGCCTGCCTGAACTTAACCACAGCAACCTTTTCTACCAAAGCCAGAGTTTCCACTTCCGGCAGCAGGGTCTGGGGAAGGGGCGGCAGGTGCCATGTCCGGCCACGAAGGTGGCAAGAAGAAGCCCCTGAAGCAGCCCAAGAAGCAGGCCAAGGTGATAGACGAGGAAGATAAGGCATTCAGGCAGAAACAGAGGAGCAGAAGAAACTCGAGGAGCTAAAAGCGAAGGCCGTGGGGAAGGGCCCCCTGGCCACAGGTGGAATTAAGAAATCTGGCAAAGAGTAAGCTGTTCCTTGTGCCCAAGGCAATGATGATCCTTAATTCCATTCCTGTTTAAACATCTGGATTCCCTGTCATAGCATCTGTTGCTACCTATAGCTGGAATGAAGTGTTGTCTTAGATCCTGTTGTACATTTAAGAATAAATTTTTGTAAAAAAAAATAAAATAAAATAACCAAAGCCAGAGTTTTACCAATGCTGGTAATTCTTTTTAGTCTCATGTTGGCCTAACTGCACTTCCCATCACTGGACTGGGCTTTCCTACAGCAGAAACCGACTGCTTTCTGAAGGCTACAAACCACCGGCTGGGACACAAACACCAAATGTCATCCTGTCTCAGACACCACCAGGGCCTAATGCTTCTGCCAGGCTAAAAAGTCATTTGATGGCAGAAATCCAGGCAGCATCTTGAGGCCAGTTAATTCAGCCATGCCTGTCACTAACTGTCATCCTTTGCCCGGCCGGACCCAAAGTGCAAGTTCCTCTGGTCATTTGCTCTTTCTTCTCTTCCCCCCCCGCCCCCACCCAGTTCAGTTCTCTGTTCACCCCAAATCCACCTTTCATCCTCCCATTATTGACAAATCCATCAGCCCTTCTCATGTGACTCTGTGGGATCCTCATTCTTTGTCAACCACCACTGAATTTCCACCTTTCCCCCAAATACTCCCTCTACCTGTTTGTTTCCACTTCCGATCCTGGGTTGTTCACTGTCCCTCTGCCCATATGATGGGGGGAGAGGGGGTTGGAGATATCCATCACGTTTTTCTTGCTCTACACTGCTGCCTTCAGACTACTACCCCTCCACCTGTTTATACAAACACATCTCTATTGAGGGTTATATCATCTGTCTGTAGCTCCCACTCCTTCCCTTGCCATTGTTATTACTGACTTTCTAGTTACTACATATATTTTTTTATTAACATATAATGTATTATTTGTTTCAGAGGTACAGGTCTGTGATTCATCAGCCTTGCACAATTCACAGCACTCACCATAGCACATACCCTCCCCAATGTCCATCACCCAGCCACCCCATCCCTCCCACCCCCCACCACTCCAGCAACCCTCGGTTTGTTTCCTGAGGTTAAGAGTCTCTTGTGGTTTGTCTCCCTCTCCGGTTTCGTCTTGTTTCATTTTTCCACTACTTGTATTCCTTACAGATTTGAGCATCTGTACCATCTCATTACCTTCCTTTCTTCTCTAGTGCGGTCATCTTTCAAGGTTCTAGGTGAATCTGATGTCCTTATGCACAACCTATCTGACATTACAGTTCCTTGACCTCCACTCTATTTCAGCCATCTACTGCTATTCCAAATCCAGTTCTTTGCTATTTCCAGAACTATTCCACCTTCTAAACCAAAATCCTCATATCCACTTCCAAACTGCACCTTCCCACTTTTTCTCTTTATTCTCAGTCTCTATTCTTATACCGCATCAATGCCTCCAAGACTTTAATCCCACATCTCCCCTCATCTGTCTGCCCCTGTCTATTAATTGGACTTCCTGTCATCCTCCAATCATCACTGAAAACAAAAATATGATTGTGTCACTCTCCTACTTAAAATTCTTCAAAGGCTCTTCATATGTTTTAAAAATTTCAAATTTCTGGGGCACCTGGGTGGCTCAGATGGTTAAGCGTCTGCCTTCGGCTCAGGTCATGATCTCAGGGTCCTGGGATCAAGTCCCACACCAGGCTCCTTGCTTAGCAAGGAGCCTGTTTCTCCCTCTGCCTGCCACTCCCCCTGCTTGTACTCTCCCTCTCTCTCTCTGGCAAATAAATAAATAAAATCTTAAAAATAAATAAATAAAATTTTCAAATTCCTTAGACAAAGAATTCTTTCTAACTTTGTAATTTGGCCTGGCCTGACCACTCCAGCCTTGTTTCACCCACCACCCCAACACATGTCCTGCACTCCATCCAGTTTTGTGGACCTAGTTGCAGTTCCATTTATCCATCCTCCAGAATGCCCTTCTCTACTCTCTCCTCTTGGCTAACTCAAAAATGTTTAATTTTTTAAATTAAACTTTTTACTTTAAGGTATTTATAGATTCACATACAGTTTAAGACATAATACAGAGATAACCCAAGATAACCCAATGCAGAGATAACCAAGTAAAGATAACCCCTTTACCCAGTGTTGCCTAATGGTAACATCACGCAAAACTATACTATGGTATCAGAACCAAGAGACTAATACTAATACTGACATCATCAAGATACAGAAGAGTTCCATCACCCCAAGGATCTCTCATATTGCCCCATGATAGTCATGCTCACTTCTCTCCCACCCCTGGCCCCTTCTTAATCCCTGGCAACCATTAATTTGTTCTCCCTTTTTATAATTTTGTCATTTCAAGAATGCTGTATGAAAGATATTATATAGTTTGTAACCCTTTGAAAAATTGGCTTTTTTCACACAATTCTCTGGAGAATAACTCCATGTTGTTGCAGGTATCAATAGTTCATTCCCTGATTGCTGAATAGTATGACATGGAGTGGATGTACCTGTTCATCTATTGACCCATTTTTCAACCATGAGCCCATTAAAATCATACGGGTTGTTTAAAGTTTTTTCTTTCCTATTATGAATATAGCTGCTATAAACATTCATGTAAGTGTTTTTATGTGAATTTAAGTTTTCATTTCTTTCAGATAAATATTCAAGAGTATAACTGCTGGATCATATGGTTGTTGCATGCTTAGTTTTTGGCTTTGTTTTTGTTTGTTTATTTGTTTTTAAGAAACTGCCAAAATACTTCCTAGAGACAGAATGTGACATTTCACATTTCTACTAGTGGTAAACAAATGATCCAGTTTCTCCACATCCTCACCAGCATTTGGTGTCATTTTATTTTAGCCACTCTGATGGGTATAAATGATACCTCATCGTGGTTATAATTTGCATTTCCCTAATAGCTACTGAGGTTAAACACCTTTTCATGGGTTTATTTTCCACCTATATGTCCTCTTTAGTGAAATGTCTCTTCATGGGCTTTTTTCTCATTGGATTTTTTTTAACCATTGAGTTTTAAGAATTGTTTATATATTCTAGATACTAGTCTTTTGTCAGATATGTGATTTCTAAATATTTTCTCTCATTCTGTAACTTACCTATTCATTCTACCAATTGGCTCTTCCATGGAGAAAAAAGAAATATTTTAATTTTGATTAATTCTAATTTATCAAATTTTCCTTTTATGGATAATGCTTTTAGTGCCAAGTCTCAGAACTGTTTACCTAGCCCTAAATCCTAAAGATTTTCCTTTTTTTCTTAAAGCTTTATGGTTTTACATTTTCTATTTAACTCCATGATCCATTTTGAGTTCATTTTTGTATAAGTATGAGGCTTAGATCAAGGTTTATTTTTTGCCTACAAATGACCAATGACTCCAGCACTATTTGTTGAAAAGGCTGTCTTTCCTCCATTAAATTGATTTTCCTCCTTTGTCAAAAGTAAGTTCAACATATTTATGTGTATTTATTCTGGCTTCTCTATTCTGTTCCATTGATTTATATATCTATTCCTCCACTAATACCACACAATCTTCGTAACTATTATTAAATAATAAGTCTTAAAATCACATAGACTGAATCCTCCAGCTTTTTGTCATTGTCAAAACTGTCCTATCTACATTAGTTCTTCTGCCTTTCTATATAAATTTTAGAATAATTTTGTCTATATCTACAAAAACATCTTGGAGGGATTTTAATAGGGAGTACATTAAACCTGCACATCAATTTAGGAAGAATTGACATCTTTACTTTGTCGAATCTTCTAATCCATAAAGAGAGTATGTTGCTCCATGCCATTAATTTTTGATTTGACTCATCAGCATTTTGTAATTTTATTTAGCACACAAGTCCTATACGTGTTTTGTTACATTTGCACCTTCACTATTTTATTTTTTAAACGATTTAAAATAGTGTAATATTTTTAGTTTTAGAGTCAATATGTTCATTGCTAGTATATGGAAATACAATTGATTTTTGTATGTTGATCTTGTACCTCCTACCCTGCTGAACCCATTTATTAGTTCTGGGGTCTTTCTTTCTTTCTTTCTTTCTTTTTTTTTTTTTAGATTCCTTTTCTTGATAGAAAATCATGTCACCTGCAAATAAGGACAGTTTTATTTCTCCTTTTCTGATCTGCATGCCTTTTTTTCTTGCCTTATTGCACTGTTAGAACTTCAATCACTATGTTGAGTTAAGAGTGGTAAGAGCAGGTTATCTTTGTCTTGTTTCTGATCTGTGACAGAAAATATTCAGTCTTTCACCAGTAAGTATAATATCAGGTATAGGTTTTTCATAGATGTTCTTTAACAAGTTGAGAAAGTTACCCTCTACCACTATTTTTCTAAGAATTTTTATCCTGAATAAATGTTGAATTTTGCCCGATGTTTCTTCTATATCAATTGATATGATCATATGATTTTTCTTCTTTATCTTGTTAATATGACAGAATACATTGATTGATTTTTTAATACTGAACCAGCTTTGCATCCCTGAAATAGACTCTGCTAGGAAATGGTGTATAATATTTTTGTATATTGATGAATTCTATTCGCCCATATATTGTTAAGGATTTCTGCATCAATATTCATAAGGGACAATGGTCCATAGTTTTCTTTTTTGGTACTATCTTTGTCCAGTTTTAGAATCAGGGTAATTATAGCTTCATAAAATGAATTAGGAAATACTTTCTTCTCTCCTATTTTCTGGTAAAGATGATATAGAAATGATGTTAATTCATATTTAAATGTTTGGTAAAACTCTCCATTGAAACCATTTGGGTCTGAAAATTTCTGTTTGAAGAGTTTTGGTTTTAGTTCTAGTTTTCCATTACAAATTCCATATCTTTAATAGTTATATGCCCTTATAACTATTTAATATTGGATGACAGTTTGTGTTTTTTGAGGAATTTGTTCACCTAAGTTGTCAAATCTATAAGTACAGTTGTTCATAGTTTTCCTTTATTATCCTTTCAGTATGTGCAGGGTCTGTAGTGATATCCCCTGTTTCATCCCTGTTACTGGTAATTTGTTTCTTCTTTATTTGTTAATCAGTTTTGTTAGAGATTTATCAATTTTATGGATCTTTTCAAAGAACTAAGCTCTTTATTAAATTGGTTTTCTCCATTTTTTTTCTGTTTTCAATTTCATTTATTTCTGCTCTTATTTTTTTTCTTCCTTTTGCTTGCTTTAGATTTTGCTCTTTTGGGGGGGAACATGGGGGTTCTTGAGGTGGGAGCTTGGATAATTGATTTGAACCTATCCTACTTTCCTTTTATTTTTTTTAAGTTTTATTCATTTAAGTAATCTCTAGCCCACATGGGGCTCAAACTCATGACCCCAAGACTAAGAGTTGCACGCTCTTCCAACTGAACCAGCCAGACACCCCTGAACCTATCCTGTTTTCTAACGTAAGCATTTAATGATATAAATTCCCCTCTTACTACGACTTCAGCTATCTTTCAGGAATTTTGATTATGTTTCATTTCCATTTTTATTCAGTTCATCAGTTTACTTTTTAATATTTTTTTCCCTTGAAACTTCTTCTTTGACCTACAGATTATTCAGAGGTATGTTGTTTATTTCCCATGCTTATCTTTCTGTCACCGATGTCTACTTTCCTTATATTGCAGTTGGAGGACACATTCTGTATGATTTCCAGGCTCCTAAATTTGTTAAAGTTTCTTTTATGGCCATGGATATGATCTATCTTAGTATACGCTCCATGGGCACTTGAAAAGAATATGCATTTTGCTGTTTCAGGGAGGAGTGTTCTATAAACACCAATTGGAGCGGGCGCCTGGGTGGCTCAGTTGGTTAAGTGACTGCCTTCGGCTCAGGTCATGATCCTGGAGTCCCTGGATCGAGTCCTGCATCGGGCTCCCTGCTCAGCAGGGAGTCTGCTTCTCCCTCTGACCCTTCCCCCTCTCATGTACTTTCTCTCTCTCTCATTCTCTCTCTCTCAAATAAATAAATAAAATCTTTAAAAAAAAAAAACACCAATTGGATCAAATTGATTGATGGTACTAATGAGTTCTTCTATATCTTAGCTGATTTTTTGCCTAGTTTTTCTATCAATTATAAAGAGAGAGATGTTAAAATCTCCAACTATAATTAAAGATTTGTCTATTTCTCCTTCTAGTTCTATCAGGTTTTATTTCACATATTTTACAGTTCTGTTGTTTGGTGCATACATATTTAAGATTGCCATAGGATTTTTTTGGTGGTTGGCCCTTTTACATTATACAATATCCCTCTCTTTCTCTAGTAAATTTCTTTGCTTTGAAATCCACTTTATCTGATATTAATATAGACACTCCTGCTTCCTTTCAATTAATGTTAATATAATATCTCTTGTTCCATCTTTTTATTTTTAATATAGCTATACTGTTAAATTTCAGGTGAGTCTCCTATGGGCAGCATGTAGTAGGATCATGTTTTTCAATTCACTCTATCAATATCTGTCATTTAACTGATGCATTTGGACAGCTTATTTTAATATAATTATTGACATATTAGGGCTTATACCATGTCATTTTTGTTTTCTGTTTTATTTTTCATTTGTTTTCTTTTTCTTGCCTTCCTACGAATTGCTTGAACATTTTTTACAATTCCATTCTGATCTATAGTATTTTTGAGTATATCTCTTTGTACAGACCTTTTTAGTGGTTGTTCTAATATATTACATGATATATATACAACATAGTCTACTAGTCCTTTTACCAGTTTGAGTAAGGTGTAGAAACCTTACCACTGTTTTATCCTTTTATCCTCTTCTTTTTATTATAATTATATTAAATAACTCCTCTATTTACAGTAAGAATCTTGTCAGAAGTGTTATAATCTTTGTGTCAACTATCAAATATATTTTAGAAAACTCCAAAACAGGAGGAAAGTCTATTGTATTTACCTATATTTCTGCTTACCATAGTCTTCCTTCCTCCGTGATATTCTAAGATTTTTTTTTTTTTTAATCATTTCTCTGGCAGAAAGAAAAGAAAAAGAAAGGATGACTAAAACTTCCTAAGCTATTCTTTTAGGTTAGGTCTACTAACAACAAGTTCTCTTAGCTTTCCTTCATCCAAAATTGTTTTAATTTCTACTTCATTCCTGAAAGATATTTTTGTTGGGTATAGGATCCTGGACTGACAGGTCTTTTCTTTCAGCACTTAAGACAGATATTGTATTCATTTCTTTTGTCTCCACAGTTTCTGATGAATATCTGCTATCATTCAAATTGTTCTTCCCCCATAGGTCAGGTGTCATTTCCCTCTCACTGCTTTCAAGTATTTTCTTTGTCTTTAGTCCTTCACAAATATGACTACGATGTATGTTATTGTGTCTTCTGGTGTATCCTGTTTAGGGTTAGCTCAGCTTCTTGAATCTGTAAGTTTTGGGTTTGGTTTTGTTTTTTGCTCTATTTAGAAAGTTTTCAGCCATTATCTCTTCAAGTACTTTTAAAATCTTGCCCTTTTTCTCCTTTCCTTCCAGGACTCTAATGACACTGTGTTATATCTTTTGTTAGTCCCACAGGTCTCTGATGCTCTGTTTATATTGTTCAGTGTGTTTTCTCTCTGTTGTTTAGATTAGGTAATTTTTATTGATCTATTTTCCAGTTCATTGATTCTTTCCTCTGACCTCCCCATTCTTCTGTTGAGACCATCAACTGAGCTTTTCATTTCAGTTACTGTATTTTTCAGTTGCATTATTTCCATTTAGTTCTTTATATCTTCTATTTCTTTGTTGAGAAGGTTTTTTTTTTCATTTATTTCATGCATGTTCATAATTACTCTGAAGGATTTTTATGAGAGTGGCCTTAAAATCTTTGGCAGATGATTCTAATATTTCTTTCATCTCAGTTTTGGCATCTTTTGAGTGTCTTTTCTCATTCAGTAAGAGATTTTCCTGGTTATTGATACGAGTGATTTTTTTAATTAAAATTTGGATATTTGGTATGATGTTATTTTATAATGTTATAAGACTGTTTTATCTGGCTTTCTCTGACACCACTTCAGCAAGGTAAGGGGTTGGGGGGTAGGTATCACTAGCTTATTACTGCCAGGTCTACAACTACTTCATTGTCCTGACAACAGTTTGATATTTAAAATATGAGTGTATTATTTTTTCAGAAAAAATAAAACATGTGTTTTGAAAAATTAGTTCAACAATACATTCCTCCAGGAAGCCTTTCCTAATCCTTTAATCCTGGGTTAGGGCTCCTTCCTCCATGTGTTTCCAGGTCTACCTATACTTGTCTCATTGTGGAATTTTCACACTATTTTGTAGATGCCTGTCCACTTGTCTGTTTCCACTAAACTGCAAGCTTGGTGACAGTACTGACTCTGTCTTACTTGATGTTACATCCTATACTAGAATAGTGTCTGACGTATAATTGTCACTCCATAAATATATTTTGAAAAGCTATCATTTTGCTGTCCAAATCTTCAGGAGCTTGTTAGTAACTTCCAGAGGAAAGTTTGCATTCAGTTTGTTACTGAAGACTGTGCAGTCGGGCTCACTAACCTCTGGATGAGGAGCTCCCACAATTACCCTATGTAAATCCCTTCTTCAACCAAAAAGGTCACCTTGTCTCCAGAACCCTCCTACCAGCATGCATTTCTACCTACCAGTCTGGAGGATGGTACAGAAGGATCTTATATCTTATCTCCATCATTTTTAGAATCCTTTTCCTAATCACCTTGACATGCTTGATCATAGTATTTGTACATTAGAACCATCTTTAACATACACTGACTCATTTTATTTCTTTCTAAGTATATCATTATCCCCAGGATCTCCACAGCTACAAGATCCTTGCAGATAGTATCTACCTCTTTTGTCATTAACATATGGCATGGTATCTTGCAAATAAGTACTCAATAAACATTTGTTGTTGAAGGAAAAGAAAAATTTTAATTTAGGATGTTTTAAGGGGATCCAATATTAAGCTACAAGTTTTATAAATTGGTTTCTCCAACTATCTCATCTCCTTACTCAGTGTAACAGAGTAACTAGATCCAGTCACTTAACCCCCTATTTTTTACTTTCTTCAACAGTAAAATGAGAAAAAACTTGATCATACATAGACACCTTAAAAGATATTTAAGGTCAGTGGTGATTATGACTAAATGGTGTTTAACAGAATTGGTTTTGTCTGTGCATTTGTTAGAGATAGCTCAAAAAAACAGTTTCATAGGTAACAGGCTGAGCAAATAAGCTTAAGAGTTCAGAAATGAGTTACTAACTCCACATTAGTTCATCCTGTTTTAAGCCTCATTATATGGCAGCTGCCCCATGGGACAAACCTCTGACTTGAGTGACTGGCTCAGCCAGTGTTGACATTCCTTTCAATAATTCTCAGCAAACATATCTACCTGTACAAACTCGCTTGTGCTCATGGATTAATTTTTCTATGAAATGTCTCAAACACAAATATTTTGGAAGTGAGTACAACACAGGGTCTGTTTGCAGAGTTACATTTTGGAAAAAAAAAAAAAGTCCAGATAATTCTGGTTGCATAAAGGGCTTCCTCCAAAAGGGCACGAAGTCAAGCATTAATAATTAGTGGGAGATAGAGTCTACAGAGCAGCCATGGGAGAAAGTGAGAGGCAAAACACAGGGCAGCAAACAGTTGAAGAAAACTGCCCTTGCTTCCTGGAAAGGGTCTTCAGCTCACTTGGTGCAAAACAGCAAGTCCTATTAGGCTCCAAAAACTTCTTTCATAAAATCACAGAATGGACCACAAAGAACTTCTTTGACACAAACAAGAAAGGAAAACAAGAAAGTCAGAAAAATCATTCAAATGAAGACTTATCTTTGAGCCTATACTCAATGGAACCTAAAGGTGGAGCTTCAGGTTCTGCAGAAATACTGTTATAACTCAATAGAAAATAATTTTAGCAGTTTCTGTAGGAGGAAAGAAGGAAAGAGAAGCAGATGAATCAGACTAGCTTGGGTATATAAAAGGAGCGGTGGGAGTAGTAATGATCTAGGATAAAGTGGAGAGAAGAGGGAGTCAAATGGAAAGTTATTTGGC
This sequence comes from Callorhinus ursinus, assembly GCF_003265705.2. Classification (NCBI taxonomy): domain Eukaryota; kingdom Metazoa; phylum Chordata; class Mammalia; order Carnivora; family Otariidae; genus Callorhinus; species Callorhinus ursinus. The sequence goes on from NW_027397087.1 coordinate 5,320,045, forward strand.
TCTCTGTGTTTGACATAATTTTAACACTTGACCCCCAATGTCAATTAGGTCTCAATTAGAGCTGCTATTATGTATATGTATATCTACACACACACACACACACACACACACACACACACACACACACACACACAGTGGCTTCCTGCTGATAAATTACTATTCCAAGAAGTGTAATTTGGGAAATCGGTATTGTAAAATGGATTTCATCACTAATTCAACTCTCTCAGAATTGAGAAGCTTGAAGAGAAAAGTACTGAATAACTGATATGCATTCATAATGCCTGGAAATGATGTGCATTTTATACCAATAAAAAGGATGTAGTTTCCTACTGTGGAAAATTTGCTGTTACAGAATGTTTTGGGTAAAATATCCCAGATAAAGAATTGACTTTCCCTTTCCTACCATATAAAATCTCATGGAATTCACTCCATTATCTTCTGGGGTATATAAGAATTTATTACTCATTTGCCCTTGAGTAGGACAAAATCTTTCTAACTCTTAAGAACTGTTTATTTCCTGCCCTCCAAACTACCTGGTAAGAAGGAGCTACTTTACATTTATTTGTAGGCTCCCCTCTTCCCAGGGTCTGCAATATAACTTTCAGAAGATTTTGACAAAGCTAACCTTAACTGATGATCTCCTTCTGCCCCGACAGTTGAATCTCACTAACTGATCAGAGAGACCCAGGCCAGAACTTGTAGCAAAGTTCTGATCATCGCATCCCTTTTGGCTTTTTCTTTTTGCCAGTCTTAGTCCCTGTCCAGAACTCAAAGGTTAAGCCATGATCCTGGGCACTACCCTAGATTTCCTCTTCCTCACCTTCCAACCGAATAATCATCAAATTCCAGCAACTTTACCTCTTAAATATCTCTTAAATCCAATTCTCACTCACCCCAACCTGGGCCACCATCAATTCACATGTGTATTATAATCATAACCTCTAAATTCCTCTCCCAGCCTCCAAATTTGCCTCTTGCAAGTTATTCAATATGTTGCAGCCAGAGTATTCATTCTAAAGTATCCATTCTCTTCTTAAAGCCCTTTAGAAAATTCCTCTTTCTCCCCAAAGTCCAACTCCTTAACAAGAATCAAGAGCTCAGGGGTGCCTGGGTGGCTCAGTTGGTTAAGCCGCTGCCTTTGGCTCGGCTCATGTCCTGGGATCTAGCCCTCCATTGGGCTCCTTGCTTAGCAGGGAGCCTGCTTCTCCCTCTCCCTCTGCAGCAACCTTTGCCTGTGCGCTTTTGTTCATGCTCACTTGCTCACTCACTCTCTCTCAATGACCCCAGCCTCCTGGTATTCACATCCTTATGTAGTGCACCCACATTGTATCAGTACTGGTTTGTGTGACCAACAGCATACAGAAGTAATGACATATCACTTTTGAGCCTAGATCATAAAAGTCATTGTATCTTCTGGCTTTTGCCCTCTTTTGAATCACTTACCTGGAAAAAGTTAGCTGCCATGTTATAAGCAACCTTGTGGACCCACGTGGTGAAGAACCAAGGTCCCTGGTCTACAGCCAGTGAAGAACTTGAGATTTCAACCAACAGCCATAGGCAAGAGCTTTCTTGCAAGCAAATGCTCCAACCCAGTCAACCCTTCAGATGACTGCTATTCCAGCCAATATTTTTATTACAACCACAGGAGAGACCCTGAGTCAGAATAACCATCTAAGCCACTCCTGGATACCTGACCCTCAGAAACTATAAGATAATAAGTGTCTGTTGTTTTAAGTCACTAAGCTCTAGAGTCATCTATTATGCAGCACAATAGATAATATAACACTCTGATCCCATCATTGCCTACTGATCCTTGTTAGACTTCTCTCAATTATAGAACCATGCCAGCTTCCCTCTTGCCTGTGGGTCTCTTCACATGCTGTTCCTTTGCCTTTAGTCACCATGACAACTGCTTTATAGATCAGCCTAAATAGCATTTCCTCAGGAGCTTTCCCTGTCCCCCAGACCAGCTTAGGCCATTTTTCACATGCCTTCAGGATAGCAGGCATTTTTCCTTGTTAGCCATTTTTGTATCTATTTACAACATTCAATAACTATTTGTGCAACATCAACTATTTGCCAAATGCTGTACCATGTAACATAGGAGCAAAAGAAGTATTATTCTGCCTTCATAAAGTTCATAATCTGGAATTACTCTTTACTTAACACTCAGTCATTTACTTGATTACATACATTTGATATTAATTTTACCCTCACTTTCCCTTCCTCATTTTTCTCACCCCATCAGTCACATCTTGACAATTCTACCTCTGAAATGTTTCTTTCTCAGCTGGAGCCCCTCCTCTGCATTGCCCTCCCCTGGACTTAATTCTCAGTCTAATTTCAAGAGCCTCATAGCCAGATATTACTACTGGAGGATTCCATGGCTGCTGCATTAGCTGACTTTTTTAGAGTCTCCTTCTGACCCACCTCTGCCATCTCAAGTCTCAACTATACACCTCTGTGTGCACTGTCTCCCTATCATGTAACTTAACTATTCTATTTAAGACCCCCACTGTCTCCCATTGCTACAAAATCAAGTTAGAAATTCCACACCCAGCCTACAACATCTCTCTCTCTCTTTCCAAACTTCCCCCACCCCCAGCTCATCTCCCACAGCCCATCACACACACACACACACACACACACACACACACACCCTACACTGCAGTCACACCCAACTTCTCACTATTCTCTAAGCCAACCATGTCCTTTCGTGCCTCCACACTGTTCATGCTGTTTCCTCAGTCTAGAAATCATTTCTGCAGCCACCACCCCCTCATACCTACACATCTGCTAAATCCTTATCCATCTATCAGGACCCAAATGACATGTCGCCATCTCTGACTCCTCCAGGCTGATTCAGGGCTCCTAGCCCTGCTGGAGCACTTAAATCATGTCATAATGATGTGCTTGCATGACTCTTTCCATCTTTAAAATTCTTCCAGGTCAGGGAATAATGTTTTATTCAACTTTGTATTCTGAGCACCGAGCACAATGGTTGGCACAAAACAAACACAAAACAAAGTGGCATGATTCTTAGATGAATGCAAGAATGAGCAACTCTGAGTAAACCAAGAACAACTGGGGCGTGCACTATCTCACTTACCTCTAATTTAAGAGACACTTGAGCAGAGACACCTAAAAGGACAATTGAGAAGCAAAATAATGCTAAACAGAGTCTGAAGCCCATAAAGTCCCAAGAGGTGAAATGGGTTGAAAATCAGCTAAGTCCTGGTGTCTCTTGTGGAAGTAGCAGGGAGGTGTTAATGTGGTATTTAACAAATGAACAACAAGTAACAGCAAAGAATGAACTGGAAAAGGCGGGGCTAATGGTATGAAAATTACCTAGCGCAGTCTATATTTAGGACAAAGAGAAAAACAGCAAAATGTTTAGAATCAGCTCTATCTCAGTTTAATCTTCATGACAATGTATGCCCTGTACACTTATTAAAAACCTTGCTTTACAGAACATTTTATAATTTATAACTGTAATGTAACATTTACTAATTCTGTTTGGGTCCAAATGGGACAAGAATATGCCTTTATAAAAAGGATCTGTGAAGTATGTAGAATTACAATTACAGAGACAGGGCTTGGCAGACTGATATTCCCAACTCAAGAGGGCCAAGGAGCCAGACACTAGAAAGAACAGCCAAGATAGTATTTGCCATCCGGAAAATTCCCACTCACCAGTTACCAAGAGGAATAAATGCAGAACAGCAAGTACAGACCCAGGGACTTCTATTGTAAAATATTGTAGAGATATGGGTAATGGAATGGGGAAATAAGACAACATCACAACATAATGTCCCAGCACTGCAGAGAGGTAAAAATGGTTTTTTGATAACCATAAATGAAAATAATTGTCAAAAATAAATGAAATCAGCTTTGCAAGTATAAACATCATCTCTATTTGTTCTATAAGACTGCAATCACACATTTCTTTAATCAAGATAAAAAATAAAAACAAAGTCCATCATCTCTCATGGTTCATCTCCCCTTCCGATTCCCCCCCTTCATTCTTCCCCTCCTGCTATCTTCTTTTTTTTTTCTTTTTAACATATAATGTATTAGGTGGGAGGATGGGTTAGCCTGGTGATGGGCATTAAAGAGGGCACGTTCTGCATGGAGCACTGGGTTTTATCCGAAAACAATGAATCATGGAACACTACATCAAAAACTAATGATGTAATGTATGGTGATTAACATAACATAATAATAAAAATAAATAAATAAATAAATATTAAAAATTAAATAAAAACAAAGAAAAATGATGAGACCCTATTCATGGAAAAAGCCACCCTTACCGTATCCAAGTAATATTTGGTTATTTCCTGACAAACTTGTTCTATGATGTACATCACCTAAAAAAATATGATTCCACCCATTTTATCTCTCTTCGCTATGGCTGGAATATGGATGGCACTGTTGTGAATATAAGGAGAAACACAGTTGATTCCATTCTTAACAAAACAATGATTTGCTTCTTTATGAAACAGCTAGCGTGAGATATGGGAAGATGGAAATTTCAGGGATGATTCAATCTTCCATTCCACTGGTTATCAGACATTCATTTCTCATCAGTTTCAACTGCTTTGTTCCCCTAACTAGCAAACTTCCAAGTCATCTGAGGTAAGTCTGGTTAGTTTTCTAGCTGTATGTTACAAGAGGCATGACTTTTTATATTAGTTACTGCACATTGAGTATTCCATACAGGGTTTGAAATTAAAGTAAGAACACAGAGGAAGTAAAAAGGCATTTCACATGTGTCTCTGTGCTACAGAATAAAATCCACCTCCCTCTCTTCACTTTAGTCAGTAAGGAATTAAATGTAACACAACAAAATGGTATGACAAAGACAATCAAGAGATTCACATAATCAGCTATTACCAACTGTTTGGGGGCAGGTATGGAAGAACACAGGCTTTAACTGAAGAAGAAAGGATTTATGTGAGCTGTAAGTTAAAAATTATGATTGTAAGAGTGGTTAAATATAGAAATGGATGACTAAGAAAGATGGAATAGTCCCAGTTGGGTTCTAAAAATAGAAGTGATGCTCACCATGCTGGGATTGTTTGGTTATTATGTGGCTAATGAAGTGCAAGGAAAAGCTAGTATCAAGATTAAGCTTATGTCTGCATAGAGAGCGAGCCGAATTAGGAAGATTCCATAACTCCATCAGGGCATGATCTCAAGTTCATGTTCATCCTCCCACCACTATACTCCCTAATAAATAGCAGTACTCATTATATAAGTCACTATTATTCTGATTATTGTTTCTCCTTGGAAGGAAGTTTCTAGAGATGCATGTATTCCATTCCAGTCAAGGAGGCAGAGTGGAGCTTTCTTATTTCTGTCACTATCCTTTTCCCATTCTAGAAATTATACCTCAGATACAGTTATTTCATAGCCACCAACACATACCTGAACTTCTACAGCAGTTTGCCCTTTTATGATAATCATACACATAAATAAAGAGGACATCTGCCTTGACAAATAAACTCAGTGGCACCCAGCTCAGGTTATATAATGGAACCAAATCCTAAATCTGAATTTGTGTTCTAATGCTACATAACAAATTACCTCAAATTTAGCTGCATAAAGCACCACATAGTCATTATCTCAGTTTCCATGGATCTAGGTCCTCTGCTTAGCATCTCATAAGGCTTCAATCAAGTATTACCCGGGCTACCTTTTCATCAAAGGCTCAAATGGGGAAGAATTTACTTCCAAGTTCATTCCAGTTGTGGCAGAATTCATCTCCTTGCAGCTGAATGACTGATGGCTATACTGCTGACGGCTGTCCTTACATCCTACAGGCCACCTGCAGTTCCTTGCTACATGGGTTTCTTGAGCATCTCTACTTACTTCAAACCCTCAAGAAAAGTCTCTACTCTGTTAAAATGGAGTCTTACCTAATATAGCATTACCAAAGGAACATTCCACCATGATTGTCATATATTATTGGTAGGAAGAAGTCAAAGTTCCTCCCCAACTCAAAGGGAGGAGATTACACAAAAATGTGAGCACCACGAGGTAGGAATAACTAGGAGTCACCTTGGGGTCTGACACAACTTTTGTAAAGGTTCTTGATGACAAGAGCTATGTCACCACTGAGGAGGTCACCAGGCTGCAGGTCCTGGCATTCTCTAGAAACTCCTCCACGAGTAAATGCAGTTACCATATGACCCAGCAAGCCCACTCCTAGGTATATTCCCAAGAGAAATATAAACATATGTCCACACAAGATCTTATACATGAATAAGCATAGCAACGTTATTCATAACAACCAAAAGTAAAAACAACCCAACATCTCAACTGATGAACAAAATGTAGGATAGCCATATAATGGAATATTATTCAGAAATAAAAAATGAAGTACTGATACCACTGCAACATGGAGGGACCTGAAAAACAATGCTTAAAGAAAGAAGCCACTCACAAAAGACCACATATTATATGATTCCATTTATATGGAATGTCCAGAATAGGCAAATTTATAGAGAGAAAACGTAGATTAGTGGTTACCATGGGCTGGAGGGAGAAGAGAATGGTGAATGGCTGCTAATGGATTTCTTTACGAGATAATGAAATGTTTTAAATTAAGATTGCAATAATAGTTGCACACTTTGTAAATAAACTAAATACTTTAAGTGGGTGAATATTATGGTATGTGAATTATATCTCAATAAAGCTGATTTAAAAAAAAAAAAATTTTTAAGGCCCAGAAGTGCCATTAAAAAAAACTGTTCTAAGCCATAATATATAGATACTAAAATGACAAAATATTGGCATTTCTCTGGCATTTAAATGATCTGTGGGCACTATAAATGTTCAAAATTGGGACCATCTCAGAAAATATATGCTGCAATAAGATCTTTCCATGATACAGACATGAAAAGGTGAAAACAATGTACATAGATGGCAGGTGGTTTTCCCAAAAGCCCAGCAAAAGTAAGTTGTTTTGTTTTGTTTTGTTTTTGCCCAGAGCCTGTGCCAGAATCCGTTTCCACATTCTTTGGTAAAAGCCCCCTCTTTCTCCCTCTTTAACTCAAATATTAAATAGATACCAGTACACTTTAAGAAAAATAGTAATTTCCCAAAAGATATTTCTCTGTGTCTTATAATATGGAAATTCAAGAGTATTCATGTGTCAAAACATCAAATTTTACATCTTAAATATACACAATTTTTGTCAATTATATCTCAAAAAAATGGGGAAAAATAGAAAATTCAAGAGAACAGTCAAGAGACAGTACTAAAGCTATCTATCCTCTCCTCATGCAGAACAATCCGGCAGTAGCTCCAGATATCTTTAAGCATAAGGTACAGCTGCTTTCCAAGGTGACAGTTTCAGCAGAGATCCAGAGAATTAACAGTGCCAGAAACCATAGTCAGTCAGGCGCACCTGCTCATACCCACTTAGAGATAAATTTAAACTGATACCCGTTTAGAGACATATCTCACACATTTATTGACTTGTACATTCACAACATCCCTCTCTATCCAACCTACCTAGCACTTCCATCTTTCCATTTGTCCAGACCCAGATGGGGAAAAAGACCTTATCCTGAGAAACAGTAGTGAACCAGAAGCTTTACACATCTGAGTGGCCTAAACCGCCAAAAACGTGCTACAGCTTTACAAAGCAATGATATTTCCTGTAAATTCCTTAGTGCTCTAAGTGATGTCTGCCCTCACCACCTCACACTCTTCCCTTATTACCTTATGAAAGAAGAAAAATAGAAGTATGTTATAAACCTTGAGTTAATCTAGCCTTTCAAAGATTAACAATACGGCTTTTCATGCAGAGCTGTTACCTAATATCTAGATGCCCTTCTAAGGTTATTCTAGAGAAAAAGATATACCTTTTTCTTAGCTGCAGAAAATGCTTCAGAAAACATTTTAAGGAACATTTGTACCCAGAGGCCCAGAGAATGAGTTCAGTCTAAGTCAAGGCTCCAGCACTTAATAACTCCCAGCAGTCATGCAAACATGGGATTTCATCCACCTTTTCATTTCCCATCCATGGGAAAAAATAAAGGGTACATCATTCTGTCCCCTGTCTCTAGAAGGGACTGTACCTCAGCCACTTCTGATGTGCCCTGATCCATTTTCTAAATCTATAGCAAAGGAGGTTTCTTCAACCATATACCCATGATGCTGTATGTACATTTACTATTCACAAGTGAGTTCTTGAACTTCTCTCAAGCCCACCAAGGTCCCTTGGTGCCATCACTTGAATGTGTGAAAATTCTCCTCCCACCTTTAGCTGGTCTGTAGACAGGTGGAAAGTAAAAGAGTATTCTTTCCAGATTTCACTAAATAATCACTTGGGATTTTGACAGTCTTCAGGTATTTTTAAAATTCCTAAAGATAATACCAAATTTTTATGGGATTCTCTTCATAATCCCATATCATAATCTTATTATTTAACCTCCCCACACACAGACATACCGTATAGACTATCCCCTCCTTAGAAAAGGCCTGTGGTTCTAGTATTTAACACATGGGAGGAAACAGTGGGGGGCAGGGGAGAAGCTGAGGCCCAGAGAAGGCACTCACCACAGCACAGAAAGAGAATTGCAAAGCACAGATCAACAGAATCCCCTGTTGGTCTAAAATCCCCACATTTCCAGTCCTTTGTGGTCGCAAGCTCCGGGATGCCGGCATTGAACAGTCCCCGAGAATCTCAACCCCGACATGCTGTCTCCAGTTCTGCTTTATTGTTCCTCTCAGGCCGGCTGCTTACAAAATTATGTTTGTTCTCCCACTTCCTTTGTCAATACTTCCTCTAGCAGCCAAAACAAACACTCAGCAATACAGCAACACACCAATCCCTGAGCTGAAAAAAAAAGAAAGAAAATGAAAACCTCACAGCACACATGTGGCCCAGGAACACAGAAGCTCAATTTCTGGGAGAAAAGAAAACAGCTATGCTCTGTATCCCTGTTTTTCTCCCCTCCTTCCCCTCCCTCATCTTTCTTCTCCATCCCACACCAAGAAACCCAGAGGGTTTCTTCAGCCTGGGATCCTCGCCAAAGGGTCAAGGACACTAGCTGATCCAAACTCACAGCCCTTCCGGCCCTGCTCTGAAGTTCACGTTTGTTCCAGTGGAGCTGGGCGGCTGGGCTCAAGGTCAGCTACATGAGAGCTTGTGTGTGTTCCGGTGTTGGAAGCATTGCACTCCAGAAACCTCGCTCATCTAAGGTTTGACCTTTCCTCACAATGGCTCCACTGACTGGGCTTCAGAAACTGTGATACGCTATTTGAGAAGGAACACACTGTTCTAGGAAAAGGCTCTTCACTGGGAGGGAGTTGACCTCAATTCTGCTCAGTCTCCTCCACTGCCCCAACCTGGGTAAGATTGGGCATATCATTTGAACCAGGACGCTTCTGCTATAAATGGGGAAATCAAAACCTGACCTTACTAAAAGCAAAGCCAGGCCTCAGTGACATCTTGGGGTTCCTTCTGGCTGCGGTAGCAATGATTCCTTGAGAGTCTAGACCCAGGGTGGCAAACTTAATTGTCAAGGAGCAGGTGACACAAATAGGTAACAACAGCTGGAGAATGTATGCTGCTTCTTAAGGGGCAGCCACTATTTAGCTCCAGCCAAATTTTGCATTTGAGATTATAGGCTTGGTTCTGCCAAAGATTCTCTATTTCAAGAGAAGACAGACATTATTTTTTCATGTGAAATCTCCTGATTTTAAAATTTTAACATCTAATTTTAAATCTTCATAATTCTGTGAAAGCCAAACAAAACAAATCTTCCAGCCCTTTCTACCCCCATCAGTTTGTAACCTTCTGTCTAGAAAGTGACTCTCAACTAGAAATGATCCAGTTCAGGGAGATATGGGAGAGTAGCCTTGTATCAAAATCTCCATGAAGGACTTTTTCAAGCTTTCACTCACAATATACCTTTAGGCATACATTTCCTCCCCGCCAGTGCTTGCTTTTGCCCCTGAAAACTACTGCATGACATGATGGGAGTGTATTATACAAGTGAATATTGTGGCAACAGAAAAAGATTGACAGTTACAAAAAAGGAAGTGTTTATGTTCATTTGGACCATAGAGTTTTGCAGTGTTTTCATGTACATTTTCACATTATCATCTCTTTAAAAAAAGGCGGCGGGTGGGGGGGAGAAAATAGAAATGATAGCTCAGAGTAATTATGTCACTTGCCCAAGGTCACATAGCTGCCAAGCAATAAATATGGAATTTAATCCAAGGTCTTCCAACCTGGGACTCTGGAGAGGCCCTGAGTACCTACCTGCAGACCTCGAGGTAACAGTCCTGGCCCCAGTTACCTTCTTCTAAGCCCTGGCCCAGCCTTGCCGTACTGGTATTCTTCCCAAACCTGACATGACTCCTCATCATCTAGAACTTCTGGAGGTCATGACACTACCTCTCTGACCACAGCTGTCTGGAAGTATAGGTACCACTGCCAGATCACTACCTATAGTGAGGATAATGGTTTCTTCAAATAAAATGAATATTCCTATGTGAAACTGAATAGACAATACCTCATTTAAAATGGAGTAAGGAGGCCAGAAAGGGGAGATCTCAAACCCTAACACTCATGGTCAATTGCAGACCCCAGCAGAAAGAAGCCTACTTTGTTACCCAGCAGGAGGAAGGAAGAATTTCTCCCTGTCCAGCAACCAGCTTAGCCAATAAGAAAATACCAAAACCTGGCCAATGAGAAAATCATCACCACCCTCAACTCTTGCTTCCCTCCAACAGACTTCATTTGAAGGAGCCCTCCCAACTTCCTGCTTTTCTCTATAAAGTAATGTTCCTCTCTGATCTCCAGACTTCCCATGGTTTGCCATAGCTCATCCTGAATTGTGTTCTCTCTGCTCTTCACACATAAACCCATTTTGCTGGTAAAATAACTGGCTGTTTTACTTTTAAGGTTAACACCCACTATTGGTCAGCCTGGATAAGAAAAGAAACAGAAAAGGAAAAGAATCCCCCTCTCTCGGGAAAGTAGGATCAGATTTTGGGCATGGAGGAAGTGGTCAAGGAAATGACCACGGGGGGGAGGTGGACTGGCCCTTTCAACATGACATGGCTGGGGCTGAGAAGGAAGGCAGTGAGGCGCTCTCTGTACAAGGCATGGCCAATGGGCTCAGGAGTTGGGAAAGCCAACCTGAGCTTTTAAAATTGCTTTTTCTTCATTGTAAACCCCTCTGTTATCCTCAGGCTTTTCATAAAATATTATACATGCCATAATCTTGCCTTACTTCCCTTACATTTTAAAGAATTATGGGAGGGGCACTGTCCACATGTGAAGTAATTCAGGGAAAATGGAAAACACGATGCTGGATGTCTACTGATTGCCCCTCCAGATCTGCTCTCCATCCTTCTCTATTTCTATGCCATGTGAGACTGAGTTGTATAGACTACGACTATTGGCTTTCTTGCTCTCAGGTTTCTGGTTGGCTACGGCCAAGGAGATCAGAGGGAGGGAAGGATGAACCTGAGATTAGGGCATTTATTCCCCCAGTTCCTGCACCATAGGGTTGATGTGTACTGTCTACAGCCATAGACCAAAGATTCCAGTTTCTGCCACATGGTCTTCTCCATTTGGCACATCACATTCTGGTAACTTCTCCCTTCCTTTGCCTTTTCATTATAGGAGTATTAATGGGAACTTAGGTTCCAGCTCTAGAGTGCTATACCCTATTGACCCTTTTGTAAGTTGGCCTTTTATTAAATTCTCTTTAAATTACCAAAATGAATGAATGAATCTGTTTCCTGTTGGGACCCTAACAACCACTTTGTTGTTGTTGTTAACTAATCATATCAAGGAGTAATTCCCACAGATTAAAAACACACAGATCTTAAGAGTTCAATTTAGTAACTATTGATCATGCACACACCATGTGACCAACACCCCAGAAAATAAATGAAACTTCTATAACCCAAAAAGTACCTTCATGTTCCTCTCAGGGCCACCTCCTCCAACCCCAAAGAGGCAACCACTGGACAAAACCACTTTCACAAAATGGAAAGAGGGAAACCAAGAACAAGTTATGGCTGATTAAAATTGACATGTAACAAATAGAAGGGATTCTGGTCCTAAGATAGGACCAGAAAAACTGGAGAGGGGAAGCTGATAAATGATTTGGCTTCCTAAAATCACCTGAAATAAAAGGCTCAGAGTTATTTTCAACTGGGCATAATAGGTTAGGTAAACAGAACTTCAGGATACTTGACTTAGACACAGATCATACATTGTTTACCCTAGGACTCCATTCTGAAGACAGATGATTGAACAAGAGAAAGGAGCCTGATAGGAAGCATAAATCTATAATGGTAAGTGATCTGTAACCTGGCATGGGGCCACTCTAACCAATGAAGAACACTGATCATGGAAGGATCATGAAAAGTTAAATCAAATATATACACTTTCTTGAGGAATTCTAAAGGAAGACCTCAGAGAAATTCAGTAGACAGCAGACACCTGAAGGCAGTGGAAGCTATGACTAAACAGAAGCCATGGGGCAGGTGGAGAAAAAGAGATTATGTGGTAGTGGAGCAGAATTAGAAAATGGCTGTGTCACCACAGTGGTCAAGCACTGGATATCTATTTCTAAGGGGATGAAATATGGAAATTGCTATAGTCATCCCAGCTACTGCTATTGATTCATCCTGAATAATATTCTTGTTCTCTGTGAGGCCTGGATGGGTGAGGAGATGAGATTTTTTTTTCCCTTTTTTTCCATGTAATAAATTATCAATAATTGAGGAAACTTGATTTATCTCTATTCCTTACCAACTGAAAGAGTCTAGCAAAGTGTAAGACTGAGAGAGATCATACAGCATAGGCCCAGAAATCATCAACTCTGTGTGGGAGAAACTAGTTTTATTTCCCTATTGTCTTCAAATAAGTCTGGGTAGAAAGGAAACTCAAGTGAAGAAGTTGCTGAGTCATTGTTTGGTTGCGATTTCTACCCATGACCACCTCCCAAATAAGAACACTTGGGAGCCTATGGAAAGATTTGCAGGGGCCAGGACATGTACCTGAGGCTAGAATGTGGGTAGAGGTAGGAATGATTTTAAGGAGATTAACACACTAGACTTTGAAGAGAGAAGGTGACACAAATTTTAGAAAAAAAATTGGGAGACATAAAATATCTTGAGTAAATAAGAGGAGTCATTCATTAACAAATACTGATGAATACTGTGATATGGGATATGAAATAAAACCAAGGAAGGAAGGAAGGAAGGAAGGAAGGAAGGAAGGAAGGAAGGAAGGAAGGAAGGGAGGGAGAGAAGGAAGGAGGAAAGAAGAAAGGATGGATTCCTGCTCTTGGGTAGCTCATAGTACAATGTAACAATTACGCATTGATTTTACTATGAGCAACAACAGACAGGTGACCCGTGTGTGTGTGTGTGTGTGTGTGTGTGTGTGTGTGTGTGTGTGAGAGAGAGAGAGAGAGAGAGAGAATTAGGTAATCTGTTAAACACACATAGCACATGAATACTCAGTAAATGGGAGCAATCATTAGTGTAATCATTATTTAATTATAAGACCATTTTGATTATAAGCCTATCTTCCTCTGACCCCTCTCCTTGAGAGAATGCCCCTGGGGCAGACATCACTTGCTGCCAGCCCCATAGCCATCCTCTTCTTCCATCTAGCCTAATAGCAGTCTGATTTTTGTCTGGGGCAGCAACTTATCAGGACTGATCTAAGGCAAAGCCCTCCTACGCCATTCTCTTCTCCTCGGCAACTTTTCAGTTTCCCAAGATTCCTTGCAGCTAAGAGTTACCAGGTGAGACAAATCTGGCCAATGAGATATCAGGGCATGTCTGCTGGGGGGAAACTTTTCCTCCTGGATGAAGAGACTTGAGAGAGAGAAAAGAGAAGGACTTTTGCTCTTTCTCTTTCCAGGTATTAAGGCTTGATATCAGAAGCTGCTATAGGCATCTTGTGACCATGAGATGACAAGCACAAGAAGGAATGCCAGTGTGTTGAGGAAGACCCATAAGGTAAAAGGCTGGAAAGGTCCTGGATCCCTGGGCACCTGGGTGACTCAGTTGGTTAAGTGACTGCCTTCAGCTCAGGTCATGATCCTGGAGTCCCAGGATCGAGTCCCGCATCGGGCTCCCTGCTCAGCGGGGAGTCTGCTTCTCCCTCTGACCCTCTTCCCTCTCGTGCTCTCTCTCTCTCATTCTCTCTCTCTCAAATAAACAAATAAAATCTTTAAAAAAAAAAAAAAAAAGGTCCTGGATCCCTGATGCACTTTTAATCCTCTGAACAAAGTCCTACCCCCAGTATCCTTGCTAAGTAACTAGTAAATGCCGTTACAGTTCAGGCCTTCCTCAATAGGTTACTCTGTCATTTACAGCTGATAACAAATTTTCATGATCTTTAAGATACTGTGTCCCTGGGGCGGCTGGGTGGCTCAGTCATTAAGCGTCTGCCTTCAGCTCAGGTCATGATCCCAGGGTCCTGGGATCAAGCCCCGCATCAGGATCCCTGCTCTGCAGGAAGCCTGCTTCTCCCTCTCCCACTCCCCCTGCTTGTGTTCCCTCTCTCACTGTGTCTCTGTCAAATAAATAAATAAAATCTTTTAAAAAAAAGAAAAGAAACAGTGTCCCTGCATTAATATGTTCCATCCAGAGTTGCCCTGCCCAATCCAGCAAGCGCTAGACACAGGCAGCTATGACTGAGCAACGGAAATGGACATAGTTCAAACTGGGATGTTGTGTAAGTGTAATATATAAACCTGACTTCAAAGACTTAGTACAAAATGGGGGGGGGGGAGATAAAATACTTTGTTAATAATTGTTATTAATGAAATAATACTTTGGGTATTTAGATTAAATAAAATGCACTATTAAAATTACTTTTACCTGTTTCTGTTTGTTTTTTTTAATGCAGCTACTAGAAGTTTAAAAATATGTATGTGGCTTATGTTATATTTCTATTGGACAGCACTGTCTAGAATATAAAGACAGAGCCACAGGGTATTTAGTTCTACTGGGAAGGTAGAAGAGGAAGGAACAGATATTAGGACATGGTAGTGGTGGCTCACTCCATGAGATGGCACCGGTGAAGCTTCTTCATATTTTCTACATTTCTAGATTGACTTTTATTTTTCTGCATTTGGAAAACAAAATCAGAACTTGTACTTCATAATGTACGTAGCTGATTTATCTCACTTTGGTTCTTTCTATCACTTTACCAACATTTACAATATTTCTCCTCTCAGTAGTTGAAGGGACATATGCCCACCCCTTTGTAAATTCTCCATTGTGATGCTACATTAAGCTCACGGGTCAAAATTACACCAAGTGAAAAAGTGGAGCATCTTCCCATCCTCACCTCCCTAAGTCTCTTCCTACTTGGTCTCCTGATGTTCTCTGCGTTCCTGATGATTCCTGTGATGTTCTACCCTAGGCCTGACCCCACATCAAGTTCCAAGTTTATGTCATCAGAATTTTATCTCTTCACTACAGCTGATTTCACTTAAGTATACAAAAGCGATAACCAAACTGAGGGTGCAAAAATTCCCCTCAGGCATGTTTGCATTCTGCATTTTTAAAACAGTTCTCTGGTTAACCCAAATGATTTGCTCATTGTTCATGTCATAGCTAAGGCAAATCCACACAAGAGAGTGGAAATGGCTTGGCGCAGCAGGTCATTTCCATCAGCTGAAATGAGACCAGGTAAGATTTTACCCCCTGGGACTACGCACAATGCTGTTCCTGCTAATGAAAATGAGTGCCCACACTTAATTTCCCTGTCTTAGACCATGCAGCCTACTATAACAAAAATACCATAGAATGGTGGCTTAAAAACAACACAAATTTATTTCTTGCAATTGTGGAGGCTGGGAAACCCAAGAACAAGGCACCAGCAGACTCAGTATCTGGGGAGAACCTGCTTCCCCATTCACAAATGGCTATCTTCTTGCTGTGTCCTCACATGGAAAAAGGGCAAGGGAATTCTCTGGGAACTCTTTTATAAGGGTTCGAATCCCACTCATGAGGACTTTGCCCTCATAACCTAATCTCCTCCCAAAAACTCGTTCTCCAAATATTATCACACTGGGGCTTAGGTTTCAACATATAAAATTCAGGGGATATGAAAATTTAGTGCCCTCCCAAGCCACAGCTTTGCGGGACAAAGGGTAAGTGCTGGTCCTTTTCATACCATTTGGATCCATCTCTAACTCTGACTAGTACACACAGAAAAAGAGTTGATTAAATGTTTATAAAATTTGGGAGGAAATAAGAAATCAGCTGAAAACTAGGTTCCAGGTTTGAATCCAAAAAACATAAAATTTAATAGCTTTCTAAGAAGGACAAGGAGGCAGCAAATGGGAGGGGAAATTTTCCAAAGGACTAGAGAGATACAGATAGTGTTCAGTTTAAGATCCCCTGCTGTTCCTATCAATAACATGAAATCCAGTTGACAATTTCAGCAGCATATACAATTCAGCTAATCAGAAAAATATGCAAGCAGTTGAACAGCTGTCTTCTAGATACACTTTAATATGTGGATCTGGAAATCATCCCAAATTCTGGGGCAAAACCAAATCTATCAAAAAACCATTAGGATTATCTTACCATACGTCAACAAGGCAATACTATTTTCAAAAAGCAACATCCTTTGGATCCAAAAAGAGGTCTCTTGAGTTCCCTTTTAAGAGAAAAGCCACTGGACCTGGAATCTTAATTCAGTTCTGTCTCACTAACTCCATTGGTCTGGAACAAATCACCTTTCCAAAAGACCAGATGCAGTCCAAGGTTTCCTCTAACCCTAACATTTGGTGGATTTGATTTTACTGCTTAGTTTTCTAACTTGTGCTAATAGCTATTCAGTTTAATTTGGGGAATAATAAAGAAAAGGTGAGTTAACATTTTTATGCCTAACCTAAGATCTATCTAGAAGGATCCACACCAAAATATTTAAAGTTGTCGGTACGGAAGATGAATTTTTTTCCTTCACGTGTGTGAAGAGGTCTTTACCGGAGAATGGGATGATAAAAGGGATTTATATCTGTGTAGTGAAGAATTTGGCCTTGCTCAAAGAAAACATCCGACCCATGCCTTTGGCTTCAGAGGTAATCTCTGGGCCCTCCAGATAGGAGTGTCTTTGAAGCCTTGGGTCATACTGGACAGCTAACAGTGTGATTTAGGGCTAGGGGTGGCCCCACCCACACAGTCTTGGGGGAAGGGGGAGAGACTGGCAAAAGACTAACAATATGACTTAGGGTAGGAGCTTTGAGTTATGCAGGATCAGTTGAGCTGGAGACTGAGATCAACCATATGTTCATACCCATGTAAAACAAAAACCAGTAAAAAAAACTCTGGACACTGAGGTTCACATGAGCTTCTTTGGTTGGCACTGTTTTATGTATATTGTCACACATCAATGCCAGCAGAGTGATGTGTCTCAACTCCACAGGGAGAGGACAACAGAAGCTTTGTATGTGGTACTTCTGGATTTTGCCATATAAGCTTCCTCCCTTGGTTGATTTTAATCTGTAATAAGCTATAACCACGATTATAACTTTCAGTGAGTTCTGAGTCCTTCTCACGAATTATCAAACCTGAAGATAGTTTTTGGGATCCTCCAAACTTGCAGTTGATATCAGATGGGAGGAGAGCCCTGGGAACATACCCCCTATTTTGTTGTTGGCCTAAATTCTCTACAATATCATAGCAACGGAAAAAAATTAAAATTTAAGATAGATACTCTTTTTCCAAAAACCTTTAACCATTTCCCACAAATCAGCCAATAGCCTCCCAACATGGTCAGTCTTTATTTTATTCTTCTCCTTTCTCTTCTATCACTCTCCCATGTCTCTACTCTACTGTTTTCCCCCAAAGAAATTCTTTATTTTTTACAAAAGTCACCTTTCCTCTTTCTCTTGGCTTTGATTCTTACATACCCATTTCACTGGCATTTCACTTTCCTTTTTTTTTTTTTTTTAAAGATTTTATTTATTTATTTGACAGAGAGAGACACAGTGAGAGAGGGAACACAAGCAGGAGGAGTGGGAGAGGGAGAAGCGAAGCAGGCCCCCCGCCGAGCAGGGAGCCCGATGCGGGACTTGCTCCCAGGACCCCGGGATCATGACCTGAGCCGAAGGCAGTCTCTCAACCAACTGAGCCGCCCAGGCGCCCTGGCATTTCACTTTCCTATTAAGTGTTATTCTTCTAATTGTTTATGTGTATATTAAAAATTTTCTATCATGAATACATATATATTTAATATATTTTAAGATTTATTTATTTTGGAGAGAGTGAGTGTGCAAACAGGGGAGGAGCAGAGGGAGAGAGAGAGAATCTTAAGCAGACTCCATACTGAGCATGTACCCTGACATGGGGCTCGATCCCACGACTCCAAGATCACAACTCAAGCCGAAACCAAGAGCTGACATTTAACCAAATGAGCCACCCAGGCACCCCTACATATATATATACATGTATATACATATATATGTGTGTATATTTTTTTTAATAAAAAAGTAACCTCTCTAAAACACATTTACCAGTCTTGACACAGATTCACATACAAAAATAAAACTGTCCAGCTAGAACAATTAATTGAAACCAATGTATATCTGTCAGCTTTTTCCGATTGTTGACATCCACAATATAACTTACATCCCCCTAATTTTCTCTTCTCTTTCACAATTTTCTTTAAACTGTGCTTGAGAAGACCTTTGCAGTCTTGCTAACTCTTCCTCTCCTCTGTATCCACTGTCTTCTATTCATTATTCTCTGCACTTTTCTAAGTAAATCTTACTATCCTATCTACTTTTCCGAACTCTTCTCCTCACAAAAATACCACCAATATGTCTAAGTGAGAACCAAACCATCTATACATACACAGCATACTGACTGTGTTAATATAACTTTAATACTCTAATACATTTATCAATATAACTTTATTATTCCAGGAAACTTGTCCCCGAAAATAAAACTTACAAATAAGGTTACTCTTCACTCCAGTAACTTTCTGAAAAACCAATCAATTCTTCAATAGAAAGTATTAACTTATAATATATACCCTACAATTCTTGAACTCCCTCTTCAAAAGCCTTACCTTATTAATATCCACCAATCCTAGACTATGATTTCATGATCCTTATCCACTCCTTTTTTTTTTTAAAGATTTTATTTATTTATTTGAAAGAGAGAGAGAATGAGAGAGAGAACACGAGGCAGGGGAGGGTCAGAGGGAGAAGCAGACTCCCCGCGGAGCAGGGAGCCCGATGCGGGACTCGATCCCGGGACTCCAGGATCATGACCTGAGCCGAAGGCAGTTGCTTAACCAACTGAGCCACCCAGGCGCCCCGATCCTTATCCACTCCTACCCAAGCCCCTGAGCTGAAAGACCCATCTTCATCTAGGTAGGTCTTCAAAATCTCAATAAATATCCTGACTTTGCCCTCCCTCTTCTGAGGCTCTATTAAGACTATCAAGGCTATGTTCTCCCTTACCATGGTAAGAACAAACTCAGCTTTGTGCCATCAAGGGTAGTTTTGGGGACATTTTAGGGAGCCAGTATTTGACATAAGTCCCAGGAATAAAGATAAAGTAGCAAGCCATAATTTTCCTTGGTGACTGAGTGTTTATATGGTGTGCTTTTGGTGGAGGGGACAGTAAGAAAATGTGTTGCAGGGTGGTAGGGAAGAGGAAGAAATATACAGATGTATGCTACTTTAAAATTTGTAACAGACTTCCACACCAATATCTCATTTGACCATCATGACAATTCTATGTGGTAGACAGGACCTTATTTTAAAGATAGAGACACTATTAGGGTCCTTATTCTAAAGAAAGAGATACTAGGCTTATAGAGGTTAAGTGACTTATGATTTGGGACACATAAGATGAAATAGTTATGAGGGTTTTAGAGGGGAGGGGGATGGGGGATGGGTTAGCCTGGTGATGGGTATTAAAGAGGGCACATTCTGCGTAGAGCACTGGGTGTTATGCACAAACAATGAATCATGGAACACTACATCAAAAACTAATGATGTAATGTATGGTGATTAACATAACAATAAAAAATTTTTTAAAAAAAGATGAAATAGTTAAAGGAAAACTCTAAAGCAAGGGTCAGCAAACTGCATCCTGTAGACCAAATCTGGCCCCTGGCCTGTTTATGCAAGTAAAATTATATTGGAACACAGCCACATCCATTTCTTTGCATAACTGTCAATGGCTACTTGAGTGCTACAAGAGCATTGCTGAGTAGTTCTGACAGAGACCGTATGACCTGCAAAGCCTAACATATTTATAGGTTCACTAACTCCCACTCTAAAGCAAGGCACCACAAAAATTAACTCTCAAATAAATGAGATAAAATGATTAAACACCAAAGGCCTTGAAGATGTTAATCAGAAAGTTCTTCATCAGGCAAAGAAATATTTGATAATATAAAGTGACAAAGTGCCATGTCCTAAGGTTTCTGAATAACAGTGAAGAGTCCTTCTGGGCAGTTCTCAGCCCACATACAGATTGCACTGCTATTATGAATTGAAATTGTATCGGTAAAGAAGGATCACTCACCCAGCACTGCAGGCATCTATGCAGCAGCAAATAGGAACATAAATAGTTACAGTAATAAAAATACTGTCGAGTAAATTTGAACTTTAGAGATTTGGAACATCAGAAAATACTAAGAGAACTCTCAATAATCACTGAATAAGCAATAACTGAGAAAGGAAGCCAGTCTGACATGAACAGGCATGAATTCTCAGGAAAAACATCCGTAGCTTAGTGGGTAGCAGTCAGCGTTCCTGGAACTCACAGAATGAGTTAGGTCTGCTTTCTTACTTTTCCTCTGCAGCCTGAACTTCAGCCTCTGCACAGATCTCCCTGCTTCCAGGCTTGCTCCCCTACAGTCCACTCTCCAGACAAATGTCCTTTTACAACAGTACTTATATCATGTTACAGCTTTGCTTAAAACTCTCCAACTCTTCACATTTTACCAGAGGAAGATTTTCCTTGAAGCTAATTAAGCTGATTCAGGGCCCTCACTTGCACCTAACCCTTCTGAGGTCCTGGTAATATATTTGCAAGTTTTTGTTTTTGTTTAATTTGTAAAATGAGATATTTTAACCACAACTGTCTATTTTGAATTTCCCCTCTGTCACAATTCTCTTTGAGTCAAGTGGTGCTAGAACAGACAAATACATAGGAATCTAGTTAAGGAGAGGTTGAGTTAGAGAAGTATTTTATCTATTAATTTAATTTATTTTAGAGGGGGAGAGACAGAGAGCATGTGCAAGCAAGGGTAGGGGGAGAGAAGCAGCAGACTCCCTGCTGAGCAGGGAGCCCAGACATGGGGCTCAGTCTCACAACCCTGAGATCATGACCTGAGCTGAAATCAAGAGCCAGATACTTAACAGACTGAGCCACCCAGGCACCCCTAAAGAAGCATTTAGTTTGAGTCAGTGGGATATATTATTGTGGTTCATAACTTATTTCAGTGTATAGTGTTTCCTGGCATAGAAGTGGCTTCCAAGAATACTACTATCTGTGCCAGCCTATACCGTGACATTGACATTAAAGTTTAGGGCTAGAGGTCTTCATCACACCAGAAATATGTGCCTAATGGAGGAGAAAAGGGGTTTGAAATGTATGGAGCTAGAAGCTAGTCTTTGGAAAATTCTTATAAATCTTGTAGTTCATGTAAGAAAAAATTAGAAAAGCTTTCCCAAATATGACAATTCTAAAAATGTACACAGCATTACCAATAATGAGTTGTGAAATCAAAGGGAATTTTTCTACATCGTGAATAAAAAATAAATTTTGACCAAACTAAAGGAAAGCTGTATTTTCTTTCTATTCTTCCTATAGAACATGATATTACAAAATAATGTGCTAAGTGGCAAACAAAGAGATTTTAGCCAGAAATGATGAGGTAATTATTAACTCAGTGGTGAGTAACTCAAAGGGGTGGCTAGAACTTGGGGCTTATATTTCATCTTAACAAAGAATAATAAATTTGTAGAGAAGTGACAAGACAAAGGAAAAAGGATTTTGGCGGTTAGGGACAGCAAACTGTGGGAAGGTAAACTTATGGGGGAAAGAGAAGTGTTGTCTTGATGTTAGTTAGGTAGATTTCTCTCTATCTTTGGGCTGATAGAAGTCTCTGGTGATTAAGGGTTTTACCCTTCCTGGTATGATTTCCCTTTCCTGGTTATAAGAGCTGGGAAGGCAAAGAGGTTTTCTTTTTGCCTCTGCTGCTCCTCACTGTTTTCAGCTCAAAATAATCCCATGCCAAAGTAACATATTTAGAGGCAGCATATTCTGATCCCCTACATTGGTATTTGTCACTGCTTTAAAACTGATCATATCTTGTGACTTTTATTTCCATTCCAAATCAATACTTAGGTTTGTACCTAATATTGTATTCCTTTATGTATGGAAGGCTCATAGGGCTTTAAAATTTCAAACCCCACAAATCTTGGATATACCCTTAAATCCCAGAGTTAAATACAATGAGTACCCTTATAATTGGCCAGGCAAGTCTTGCATGACAGATCCTGCTACTCTCTGACTCATCTTCAACATTTCCATCCTCTTCCTCCATTCAAGCCACTATAGCCACTTGTTATTCCTGGATCACACTCAACACATTCCTGCCACAGGACTTTTGCACTGGCTCTTTGTTCTGTCTAAAATGTTCTTTCCCTAAATATCACCATGACTTTTTCTCTTCCTTTCTTCAGGGCTCTGCCAAAATATTGCCTTCACAGAGCAGACCTCCCTGATGACCCTTATAAAATAGCACAGCCCTCCAGCTCCCATCACTTTTTATCATCTTTCTTTGCCTTATTTTCTTAACAATTAGCACTACTTAGTGCTTTAAATAGCTATTTGTTGATTACCAATTTCCCCAAGTAGAATGTAAGCTTCAACAGACACTCTTGTTCACTGTAGTAGTATCTCCTGGCCTAGAGTAATTTCTGGCTCATACTTGTTTTTTGGTTTTTTTTTTAAGATTTTATTTATTCGACAGAGAGACACACCGCGAGAGAGGGAACACACGCGGGGGCGGGGGCAGGGAGGGGAGGAGTGGGGGAGGGAGAAGCAGGCTTCCCACTGAGGAGGGAGCCCAATGCAGGGCTCGATCCCAGGGCCCTGGGATCATGATCTGAGCCGAAGACAGACGCTTAACAACTGAGCCACCCAGGCTTGGCTCTTTAAAATTATTTGATGAGGGGCGCCTGGGTGGCTCAGATGGTTAGGCAACTGCCTTCGGCTCAGGTCATGATCCTGGAGTCCCAGGATCGAGTCCCACATCGGGCTCCCTGCTCAGGAGCAGGGAGTCTGCTTCTCCCTCTGACCCTCTTCCCTCTCGTGCTCTCTCTCATTCTCTCTCTCTCTCAAATAAATAAATAAAATCTTAAAAAATAAAATAAAATTATTTGATGAGTGAATGAATAAGTGAACAAAAGAATGAATGAGTGACTCCCTGAATTTAAAGGGATTAGTAGGAAATGCAAGACCAGATTATGGCCACACCTTATTCTGTTTGCAATTCGCTACATATATTTCATAGTTTGATAAAAGACATCTGATTCATTGGAGAAAAGAATTTTAGCTCTTTTCAAGCAGACCTTACAGCTGCATAAAAAGATACCAAAGTAAAGGACCTGTTCAAGCATTACTAAGGACAAATAATTAAAACTATGTAGACACAGGGCTCTTTCTGAGAAGGTAAACCAGGTGAGCCATATTTTTATCAACTACCACCTGATTGAGGCCCATTCCTACTGGATGATACCATTCCTTTCACAATATCCTAACCTTGTAGTATAAACTGCCTTTTCAAAATGGCCTTAAAACTATGACGTTCTATCTTCTTCTTTTGGTCCAAACGGATCTCACAGCATGGAAATTTTCTCTAAAGAACAGGTTATCTGCCTCAAACACATCTAATACACAGTGGTGGGAAAAGACTAATAGTTAATACCAGCATAAACCTTATTCTGTTGGAAAGGAATAGTGGAAAACGCCTGTACTCTCAATGGAGAAATTTCCCTGGGTGGTCAACCTGACAGTTCCTAGTTCTGTTTGTGAAAATTTCTCTATTTTTGCGTCCATAGCCTCTGGTTCTCCCCTCTAGTGATATTCTTTTATTATTATTTTCAATGCCTATACCTGAGATGGGCACTCAAGAGAAAGTTCTCTAATTTTGGCAGTCCCTGCATGTTACTACAAGTTCAGATACATAGGGATTGCCTTCGAGTCTCAACAATTATATGCAGTTGATGATGATGCTTGCATTAACTTTAACAATCAAGTTCCTTTCAAAAACTTGATAGATTCAGTCTATTTGCTTCTGGTCAATTCCTTGCATTAGAAACCACAGCTAAAGATTTTGTCTAGACGTAGTCTTTGAGGCTAAGAATTTTTATCTTCCTGCTGCTAGATCCCGTACTCTTCCAAATCCTTTGCCATTTCACACACATAATCAGGTCTTTGTGGTAAGAAGCTCCAGTTTTATCAGTCTTAAGGGTGCCACTTTCTCACCTCCACTTGTTTTAACTTGGGGTACCAACGACAGCTAAGGCAGCTTCTCCAACCCTGCAATAGTATAAACTACAGAACTCTGTTCATTTAGATAGGAGGTCACAGTGAGTACCTTTCTTAGCAAAACTCTTCCTTTCTGCTAAGAGGTTAGCTATCTAACTTAAGTTTGCCTCTCCAAATAGGGCTTCTTTATTAACAGCCACTAAAAAAAGCCAATACACATAAACATCCTGAATTTTTCCTTCCATTTCCCATGCCACTACAACCTCTGTCAACATGTGGTCTGCATTCTAAGATATATCAGGCAACTGGTTACTTAAATGTTTTGCCACGTCGAAAGTTTCCAGCTTAAGATAGCTGGGTCCTCAATGCCCACTCCAACCTACCTCTTAAAGGGTGCTACTTGCAGCGTTCCACTTTCATGACCCAAATTCTATATTAGTTATATATGATTTTGACTGAAAATAATAAAAACATAAAAGTTAACTACAGCTTAAACAAATAAAAAATATTTTTCTCACATAAGAAATCTAGATGTGAGTAGTAGCATTGCTTCAAAGGCATCAAGGCCCTGAATCAGCATCTCTGTGATCCTTTTGCCCTGACTGCAGCATATAATCACACCACATTCAACGGCAGGCAGCCAATAGAAATGTCAGGCAGAGCACTTCTCCTCAGCTTCTGCCTCTTCTTTCAGGAAGTAAAATCCTTCCCCAAACCCTCCAACAGTCTTCTACTTAAATTACATTGGCCAGAATTAGATCATAAGCCTGCTTACCCGTAGACCCTCGGTTGGGCCTACCTTCAGTGAAATCAAAGGATCTCTAAGGGAAAAAAAAGGGGGGGGTGGGGTCCTGTTAGCAAAGAAGGAGGGCAAGTAATGATTCGGTAGTCAACCAACAGTGTCTGTCACAGTACTGGTCCCAACAAAGTTGGCAAGAGCCTCAAGTGGAAATTTTAAAAATTAAAAATAAATTCAATCTCCTCCAACCTTTTCTCATGCCATTCGCAAATTGCATAGTGCACCTATAGGCTGCACCTAAACTCCTAAAACAAGCTATATTAGTTTCTACTGCTGCATAACAAATTACCACAAATTTATCAGATTAAAACAATACCCCTTTATTATCTCACAATTGTGTAGGTCAAAAGTCCAAGTGGTCTTGATTGGTTTTTTTTATTTATTTTTATTTATTTTTTATTTTATTTATTTGACAGAGGGAGACACAGTGAGAGAGGGAACACAAGCGGGGGGAGTGGGAGGGGGAGAAGCAGGCTTCCCACAGAGCAGGGCGCCTGATGAGGGGCTTGGTCCAGGACCCTGGGATCATGACCTGAGCGGAAGGCAGATGCTTAATGACTGAGCCACCCAGGCACCCCTTGATTGTTTTTTTTTTAATAGAATTTCTTTTTTTTTTTTAAGGTTTTATTTATTATTTATATGAGAGAAAGACAGAGATAGTGAGAGAGAGAGCACATGAGCAGGGAGAGGGAGAAGCAGTCTCCCCTCCGAGCAGGGAGCCTGACGCAGTACTCAATCCCAGGACCCTGGGATCATGATCTGAGCCAAAGGCAAGCTGCTTAACCGACTGAGCCACCCAGGCACCCCTTGATTGGTTTTTCTGCATAAGGTCTCACGAGGCTGAAATCAAGGTTGGGCTCTGGGGAAGAATCCACTTATAGGTTCATTCATATTGTTAGTAGAATTCAGTGCTTCACGGTTGTAGGACTGAGGTCTCTGTTTCCTTGCTAGCTGTCAGCTGAGGGTCGCTCTCAGCAACTAAAGATTGATCTCTGGTTCTTGCATGTGACCTCTTGCATCTTCAAAGTCAACAATGACATGTAAAATCCTTCTTTTGCTTCAATTTTGACTTTCTTTTCTGCTACCAGCTAGAGAAAACTCTTATTAAATAGTAATAGGCTAGATGGGGCCCACACTGATAATCTCCCTATTTTATAGTCTACTGATTAATAACCTTAATCACATCTGCAAAATCTTTTACCATGTAAAGTAATATAATCACCAGGGTAACTCCAGAGGTCAAAGGTCAAGGGAGCTATCTTGGAATTCTGTGACACGAGCTGTCACAGCCGAAATTCTGAAAACAAATTATTTATGACTGCTCCCATTTACTAGAAATAAATAATTTTATTACCAATTTTTAATTAAGTGTGTCTCCAAAAAAGATGTCTGTTCTTAAAAATTACAAAAGAAAGCTGAATAAAGAATAAATGTTTCTGCAAAGCAGGAAATGTTTTAACATCACAGAAGTTAGGGAATAAAAGATTAAACATATGTTAAAAAGAACTTGTAAGTGTTTCCAAGTAAAAGTTGAATGTTTTCTCAAAATAATAACACTATCCAATTATGAGAATCACAAAACTGTGAAATGAAAGATAATCGCAATACATTTAAATGTTGTTTTAACACATTTGTATAAGTCCCCTAGTTTGAAGAGAAAGAGATAATGTTTATGAACAAAAAATCAGATGTTTCTTTGATCCCAATTAAATAAGCATACACAAATATTTAGATTATCAATCTGACAGTGCCAGCACAGACTAGTCCCATTTTATATTGTACTGTGATCAGTATACAAACACACGTGCTAAATGAATATTTGTGGATCACTGATCAAATAAATCTGTACATAGGTGAAGACTGGCCCCCCTAAGACAAGGCACAGCATGGTGGGCATGTCCCCTGTGTTTCACAGAACTATAGGTTCCAGGGGCCAAAATCACAGAGCTGAGGGGTAGAGGGACGAGGTAGAAAAGGAGATGCCAGGGGAAAATATAGGAAAGTTGCCCTAAATATCAGAGCCAAGAGGAGCTAAACAAAG
This sequence comes from Callorhinus ursinus, assembly GCF_003265705.2. Classification (NCBI taxonomy): domain Eukaryota; kingdom Metazoa; phylum Chordata; class Mammalia; order Carnivora; family Otariidae; genus Callorhinus; species Callorhinus ursinus. The sequence continues at coordinate 5,347,419 of NW_027397087.1, forward strand.
CCTGACTATCCATACATCCCCAATAGCCCCTAATATTTTACCCTTCCTGATTTCCTGTTAGATGAAAAGGTCACTTTTTCTCCACATTCCTCAGCCTTCATTCTGACCCTTCCTCAGCCTTCATTCTAACCCTTGGGAATCCTCTCTCCCCTTCACAGCTGCTCTTTGAATTTACAAATTCAACAGATTTCACTGTCTGGGCTTTTTCCTCAACTAACACATCCCTAAGAATTGATCAACATGGAAATCGTTTTCCAAATAATCCTCTTAAAAGTTATCACCATCTTCTATCTTGCTCCCCCCAAAATCCACTGTACACACATTCTTCCCTCTTCCCATCCAGGCCTAAATGAATGCTTTTATAGCTGGTTTTGCTCCTATACATATTCCACAATGGGAAGGAAGTTTCTAGACTTACTTTTTACAGTTTGAAAAATTCATAACCAGGAACCTGTTGCCCAAACAGGCTATAAATCCATATCCCTCTTGGATATTTTCTCACTCGCAGCCCTCATGTTATCTTGCTATGAAATTCCCAGTAGTGCTCATAATTCTGTTGCCTTGAACCTTCTGGGGGATACTTTACCCACAGATAATCAAGCTCATGTATCATTTGTTACATGTAAGGAAGAGGTTAGTGAAACTATATAGAGTGTAAGACAGCAGAATGAAATGAAAGGAAACAAGTGGAGGACAACTGGTATGTGAGGGCTGAGCAAGATATTTGAAAAGTACCAACAACCCAACCAATTAACTGAGGCAAACAGAAATGAGGCACAGGACTGTTAACCAATGAGAAGGATGCAATTCTTTACCATAGTGGCGGGGAGAGGGCAGTAAAAAAAAAAAAAACAAACCAGTATCTCTTCCTTGGGACAAACACACAAACACACAAATTCAATTCAAAATCCGTTCAGCTAGGTTCCTTTGATACCTAGCAGTGATCCAGCTGTAGAGTTTGGTGTGGTTTTAATCCCAAGATATATATTTTATGTCATTAAGACTTCCAGGCCCCTTAGAGAGCCCAAGTCCATTCTCAGGAATTCTTTAAATAAATGTTGCCCTCATAGTCATTTCTTGATTTTACTTGCATATCTTTTTTTTAACCCCTGTATTAAAGATGACCCAGAAAAATTACAAGGCTAGCATATATTTTAATACTGGGTGAAGAGGGAAGGGAAGTAGATTTTCAAAATCTCTAAATAAAACAGAACTAGGTAATAAATGCTCTTAGACTTAATCTAATTATTTGAACATTTAGTGAGAGGTAGACATGAGTAAAAATGGAGTAAAATGGCAGAGTTATAGCTTGTCATCCTTTTTTTTAGAACCAAAATCTGTTTTGCAAAACCATTTTTTTTTTTAATTCATTTGAGACAGAGATACAGAGCTAGAGAGAGAGCAGGAGCAGTGGGGAGAGGCAGAGGAAGAGGGAAGAGCAGCCTCGCTGCTGAGCAGGGAGCCCGATGTGGGGCTCGATCCCAGGACCTGGAGATCATGACCTGAGCGGAAGGCAGATGCCCAACCATCTGAGCCACCCAGGCGTCCCTTTGCAAACCCATTTTCACAAGAAAACCCAAATACAAAAGGGATGAAATTAAAGATTCTCTGGTTGAAATAAGTACAAGGAACCCACAGTCCCATCCAAGGTCTGAAACCAGTTTAAGCTGGTTGTCATATATCTCCATAGAAGCTGGAGTGATTGAACCTTGAAGCACAGTTTGAAAATCATTGAACCGAAGCACCTGGGTGGCTCAGTTAAGTGGCTCTGACTCTTGATTTCAGCTCAGGTCACGATCTCATGGTCCTGGGATCAAGCCCAGTGTCAGTCTCCACGCTCAGGGTAGAGTCTGCTTGAGATTTTCTCCCTCTCTCTCTCTGCCCCTCCTAGCCCTTGGGCTCAAGGGAGTGATGCCCCTGCTCTTGATATCATTTGCCCAAGTGAAATGGACGCTGGAATATCAACTACAAGGGAAGGGAGTAAGTGACCAGCACCTTAGAAAACCAATCAATATAGTTAGCATAAATTTAAGACAATCTGCAGAGAAAAAAACTTCAGTGATTTTCTAGGCAAAGATAAATCTGAGAAAGAAAAAAAATGTGCAAACATTTCCTGATTGCCTTTTTTTTATACTGTTGAATAATACATGTGTATTTATACATATGTATATATTTGCAAGTCACCTCAAATTCTTTTTGTAAAGAGGTGAGAATTGGAGAATAGGGAAAGAGGAGTTCCCACTCAGGATGGCAGACGTTAAGAGGATCCTGAACTCACGTCCTCCCACAAACATACCAAATGGACAGCTACATATGAAACAACTTTCTCTGGGGGAAAAAACAAAAAAACAAAAAACAAAGAAAGAAACTAAAAACTGCCTGAGCAACCCCTATGCTTTGGGCCAGTGAGGATAAGCCCACATCAAAGCAGGCAGGAGGCTGGGACACCTCTTGCCATAAGCCCCGCCCCTAGTGCTGCTATCTCTAGTGGGGACGGAGCACAGAAGCCAAGAGAGAAGGGTTCGAAGGGCACCTGAGTCACCCCTAGGTCTTTAAGACCTGAACCTGAGAGACAATCCCCGAAAACATGAAGCTTTGAAAACCAACGAGGGGGCTCGCTTCCATGAGACCCACCGGCTCTGAGAAACAGGTCTTGAAGGACTCTCGCCCTTGGACTTAACCCGCCTCAGGGTCCAGCATGGAGGCAGCCGATGGAGGGACGCCGGACTTTGCGTGGGAAAGGCTCAGTTGCTTTTTGCCTGTCCCGGAGCGTCGGGCTGAGGGGCAGGCGTCTGATTTGGAAACGCCTGCGGGGGCCTGCTCTCGCTCTCGCTCCAGGCTGGAGAGTTGGCGGGCGCCACGTTCGTCTGCACGCTCTCCCTGCGCCGCGCTCCCGAGCGCCCGGAGGCCCTGAACCGGAGCTTTCACGCGCATCTGGTGCCCGGGGCTTTGCAGCTGCGGCCCAAGGGGTGCCCCGTGATGTCCTGGCTCCAGCGGCCAGGGGCGCTTGTGTTCCTGGGTCCCACGGGACTGTAGTTCCCTCCCGCCAGGCGGCCAGCCCCAGGGCCCGCACAGCCCGCGGTCTGGCACGGCCCAGCGTTTCTGTGAAAAAGGCCTCTTGGCTTGTCCCGGAGCCTTGGCCTGAGGGGCGGGCATCTGACTTGATACACCTCTGAGGGCCTGACAGAGCGCTGTCCTTGGATGGAGACCACAGAACTGTCTTTGCGCTCTCGCTCTGCCGCGCTCCAGCCTGGTGGGCACCATCTTCCTGCTCTCTTTTCTGGCTCCAGAGGGCCAGTAACTCCCCGAGGGCAGCTTTTACACAGGTCTGGTGCCCCATCTTTACCGCTGCTGCCCAGGGGACGCCCCCTTGCTCACCTGGCTCTTGTGGCCAGGGGCACTTAAACTTTCAGTCCTATAGGACTATACATATTTGCATACTGTAAAAGCTACTGCCTGAGGGTCTGGCTTCCCATCAGTCTGAATCTAGGTGTAGACTGAGAACCTCCCCTTTGGGACCCTGACTGGTCTTGGCACACCCTCAACTACTGGGAGCCATTAAAATATAATAGGCTGCTTGAACAATCACAAAGATTTGAGAGACAACCGAGTGCTAGGGCAGGGTTGAAAGATAAGGTTCATCACCTGGGGGAGGCCCCCCCCCCAGACTGGAAAGGTGGCTGTTTCACCTGATGCGTAGAAAGTAAAGAGAGAATCAAGCAAATGAAGAAACTGGAAAGGAGGGAGGAAAGACTGTGCCATCACAATATGGAAAAAGAAAAGCTGTGTGTGACAGAACAGATAAAGATCCAGGGATCAAAATAGATAAATAGAGGGAGAATTCGGCCACTTGTTCATTAACTACTTATTAAACACTAACTTTGTTCTAGGGGTATCATGGCAGGTCCTACGGGTATAAAGATGAGAGGGCTGCCTAGGTGGTACCCGGAGCTGATGGAGACAGGGAGGTCATGTTGCAGAATTACAAACAGTGCCCTCTAGAGTTGTGCAGTGAGGTGGCCATGGGCATGCAAACCAGACTTAAACAATTACATGTAACAGGTACTATCAGAGTCATGAAATCTGTGGGAGCAAAGAGAGCAACTAAGACTACCTGGCTGAGTTAGGGATGGCCTTACGGAGTAGGTGGTATCTGAGCGGACTTCAGAAAATGAGTGGAGGGTTGCCAGGCAGAGAAGGGGGAAGGGTCTGCCAGGCACTGTGTCAGAAATATAAAACTTTTCTGATACCTCAAATCTGTGTTCCTTAGGATGACTATTTTAAAAATAAGCAACCTAGTATGTAATTAAGTAATTTTCTTAAGTCATACACTAAAACTACATGGAAAATCAGTGAAAACTCAGTTTTTTTTTAAACTCACTTTAATCAAGATTTAGAAGTGTCTTGCTTTTTCATTTCAGTAATAAGGACAACCAACTTGGGATCCCTCTCTGAATTGTTTGTCCCTCTCACCATGTAGAAACATTAAATGCTGTGTAGAAACACTGGAAGTTTCCAGTAAAGTTCCTGCATTTTATCCAACTTTTCTTCCCTTCTGAACAGTAGCAAGAAGTCAAAAGAAGTCGCTAGGACAAGTCAGCAATTTAGTGGAATTCGGTGCAGGTCGCGGTGCCTCTTTGCTTTAGAATTTAAAAATCTAGAGGTGAGAAAGGTTTAGGTAATAATTAGCCTCTGACTCAATGGCAGGGCATGAAATGCACAGTACTTGTGCAGCAAAATGGTCATCTGGTCTACAAGCAGTCTCAGGACCCAGAATTTGCTGTTCTGCCTTCCCTAACAGAGGAACACCGGACAGAAAAGAGGCAGATTTCTTTACTAAATGCTCAGCATTAATAGCAATTTGCCTTAAGAGTGAAGCAACTTTAAAGACTCAAATTTAGAGCTAAGAAGAAAATAAACCAAGGATTCTAGACTAATGTTTTAACCTTTTTAAAGTAATTTGAACAATTGCAAAGCATGTTTCCAAGATGTATTTCCTTAGCTGCCATGATTTATCAGCTGGGTCAGATGATAAATAGGCTACATATGCTCAGACTATTGGTTTTATCATTTAAACCTTTCTAAATATACTTTAGAAGTGTGTGAGATTTCCCATGAGAAAGTATAGCACTGTTGCTAAATTCATGGTCTCTGAAATCAGACCTCCTTGGTTTAAATTCTAACTTCAGCCCGCTTCCCTGTATAACTTTGCCAAATCACTAAATCTCTCTAAACCATAGTCCCCTCCACTGCAAACATGAGGCTCATAATAAAAACCACCTCACAGGTATCATAGTGAGGATCAATTCAGATGATCTGTGCAGACAACCTACCCATCTTAAACACTCATAAATCAGCTATTTTTCTCCATTTCACTCCTGATGTTTTCACTCTAAATTGATGGTAGAAAGAGATTTCTGAGAGTGCTTAGGTTTTAATACACTTGCACTCTGAATTCATTTTGAGCTGCTTATCTTAATAGCGACAAAACATCTCTTTCTTCTTTTACCCCTAGTGTTAGAAAGCCTTAAGCAATGAATTTCAGTAGAGACTGCAAGGGATAAAGTGTGAATGTATGCAAGAATATTTGAGAGAAGGAATAAGGAAAAGAAATAAAGATCAAAGGGATTTATAAAATAATTGAAGAGGGGCAATTGTATTTAGAACAATCTTCCAATTATCTGTAAGGATCATTAAATAAGGGAAAGAAGAACCAGTTGGCTAGCACAGCCCCAGATCACGGTCTCCCTACCTCTCTTGGGTTGCACTGAAGTCACAAATTATTGTGTACTCACATCACCCCTACCTGGTCAGGGCCAGATCCTGAACCTCACCATCGGTGACATAGGCCCAGGTTCACTCAGGTCCATTAGGCTGCCCAACTCATCTAAGCAGTCTAGATGAGTCTAGGTAGGGAATAGATGCATTAAGATATTTTTTAACCTTAAAAAATTAAAGGGGTCAGTTGTTTGGGAGCAGAGGAGTAAATAAAAATGTAAACTTCTATCCCTGAGTCTCAGTTAATGAATGATAAACAGTTGGTTGTTGCTTACTGTACTTGATTTTAACTTTTTCTAGCAAGAAAAGTGTCCCCCGATGTAGAAATGACTGATGACATAAGAAAGTGCTTGATTAATTACCAATCATTCTTTCTCCAGCTGTGAAACAGGCTCATCTTGAAAACCTTTGGGAGAGTCTACTTGAAGCTGTAGTTTCATTTCAAAGGTATCCAAAACACCCAGGTGGAAGAGTAGGGGGCCATATAGGAAAACCTCTCCCCTAAGTCTTCTTTAGAGTCTTCTACAAGGAGAGCATAGAAAGGAAAATACATATGTGAAATAGGTTCAAGTATAGTAGGAATCAAAGTTGCTAAAGGATAGTGAAAGGCCAAGGATTTGAGAGTCAAGAAACCCATCTCTATTGTTTACTTCAGCTGTGACTCATTATAAAATGTTGATGAGGGTCACAGAAACTTTCAGCCCTCAGTTTTTCCATCTTTAATACAGAGCCAAGGGTTTCCCTGCCGAGAACAGCTAGACTAGCAAAAAATAAGTAAATAAATATTCACATTTGGGTGCTAATTGGATGGCCCAGTTTAAAGGAACATATTAAAAATTATTGGGAAGAAAAATCTGTGAGTTGATGATAAAAAGAGAGGATTTCTATAAGAAGAAACAGACAAAATCATAGAGATTCAGTGATTCTTATTTACTTGGTAGAATTAAAATGATTCCCCTTCATCCTATAAGGGAAATCCTTGAGAAGTTTGGGGACTGTCACCATCTGTTCAACAAAATATGCATCAACATAATATTCTCCACATGTTGCATTTTTTTTTAATTTTGAAAAAAGAAAGTAATCATTTCCTTGCCAAAATGTTTTTGCAATAACCATTGTCAAAGGAAATTAGGTAGAAACAATGTTTTGATCCCATTCCTCTCCCTACCCACTGTCTACCACCAAATCATTTACATTTTCTATGGCAGAGTATGCCTCAATGCTGAGAAAAGACGAATAATTTGGCTCCTTTTCAAATCATAACAAGTCTATATTTTCTAGGATTTTAGAGATCCTACTCTGAAACCCATTGTTCATGGAGTTGCAAAGTCCTGTCTCTCCATTCCCCTCATCAGAACCCCATAGTTCTACCAACAAGTTGATCAATGCCAGAAGTACCATCACCAGCTGGGTATCCTCTCCCAGCTGTGCCATGGCAGTCAGCCACCCCTTCCCCTGCCATCCTCCCACCACCAGTCTCCTGGCTGATGCACTCAGCAACCAGGCTCAGAAGTCAGTGCAAATTGGCCAACTAGTGCTTACCAAGCCCCAGCTCTGCGCCCAGCACCATGTGAGGCACAAAAGGACACAGATAAAAAGTCCTAGACATACTTCCTAACCACAAAGAGCTCACAGACTTGTTGATAAGCAGATAAAGCCATTAGAGGATAAGACAGTAAAAACATTCAATGTGACGTGGTAAAAATGATAGTTAAAGCGATGATCTTGTTGATGGCGGTGGTGGTGGTGGTGATTGAGAAGGATCTCAAATTCAACGTCTTGATTTCATCTGTCTTCTCTTCCAAGTTTCTAGACATTAATTGGAAGAGGAAAATTAACTTTTAATCCTACCTGATTTAAAGTTTAGTCTGATCTAATAATTTTGGTAGTCCGTTGAAGTAATACTCAGCTGCGTGCTGCCCATTTTCCAAAAAAGTAAAATCTTCTAAAAGAGTTGTCCTCTCCAACTCGCTGGTTTTGTGTATCTCTGAGCAAATTTTGTTCCATCTATGACCTTGATAATATTATCATCTCTCCAAAAACTAGATTTATTTCTACCTAGCTTCAATTACCATAAAGAAAGAAAACACCAAGTAATGTGTTTATAACAAATGTGTAGAACAGGCATTGTTATTTTTAAGCCAGTAAACTAAGACCCAGAGAGTTCAGCAATATCTTAGAATAACTGTTATGAGCTGAATTGTGTCCCTCCAAAATTCATATGTCAAAGTCCTAACTCCCTGTATCTCAGACAGTGACTGTATTTGAAGATAGAGTCTTTAAAGTGATAATTAAATTAAAATGAGGCCATTTAGATGGGCCCTAATACAGTATCACTGTGTCCTTATAAAGAAAGGGAGATTTGGATACTGACAGGCATAGCAGGAAGACCATGTGAATACACAGAGAGAAGATGACCATCCAATAAGCCAAGGAAAGAGACCTCAGAAAAAACTGACTCTGGCAACATCTTGATCTCAGATGTCTGGTCTCCAAAACTGTGTTAAGCTACCCAGTCTGTAGTATTTTGTCATAGCAGCCCTAGCAAAGTTATACAGTAGGCAACATCCAAAAACATCTCTGAATGGTATGGTACAACAAAAACAGGGGGGTTTTGTCTGTTTTGCTACTAGCATTAGCTGTTTGGCACACTTTAGCAGTGTCTGCCATGATAGATGTTCAATATTTGTTGAATTAATGAATGAACATAATCTTTTTAGTTAATTCATGTTATAAGTTTAATGAAATTTACCAACCCAAGTAGAAAATCAAACTGGAAAAGTAACTTCCTCATTAAAAGGGGGAAATCTACACCAAATAATCCGGTTAAAATGGACAGAAGAACTGAATAGACACTTTCCCAAAGAAGACATCCAGATGTCCAACAGATAAGTGAAAAGGTGCTTAGCATCACTAATCATCAGAGAAGTGAAAATCAAAACCACGGTGAGATACTACCACCTCATACCTGCCAAAATGGCTAGAATCAAAAAGACAAAAAATAACAAGTATTGGCAGGATGTGGAGAAAAAGGAATGTTGGTGGTAAAATAAATTTTTCAGCCACTATGGAAAACAGTATGGAGGTTTCTCAAAAAATTACAAAAAGAAATACCATATGATCCAGTAATTCCACTAGTGGGTATTTACCCAAAGAAAACAAAAATCCCAATTCAAAAAGATATATACATCCCTATGTTTATTGCGGCATTATTTATGATAGCCAAGATATGGAAATGACCCAAGGGTCAATTGATAGATGAGTGGATTAAAAAGATGTGGAATATATATACACAATGGAATATTACTCAGCCATAGAAAAGAGTGAGATCTTGCCATTTGTGACAAGATAGATGGACCTACAGGGTATTATGCTAAGTGAAATAAGTCAGAGAAAGACAAATACTCTATGATTTCACTTATATGTAGGATCTAGAAAACAACAAATGAATAAGCAAACAAGCAAAAGCAGAAACAGACCCATAAATACAGAGAAGAAAATAGTAGTCACCAGAGGAGATGGGGGTTTGAAGATGGGCAAAATGGATGAAGGGTAGTGGGGGGCGGGGAGTACAGGCTTCCAGTTATGGAGGGAATAAGTCACAGGAATAAAAGGTACAGCATAGGGAATACAGTCAATGCTACTGTAATAGCATAGCATGGTGACAGATGGTAGGTACAGTTGTGGTGAGCATAGCATAACATATAAACTTGTCAAGTCACTATGTTGTACACCTGAGACAAATGTAACATTGTATGTTAACTATACTTCAATAAATAAATAAGTAATTCTACATTTATATGCTAGGTAATTCCTAATGATTGTTAAAAAAAAATTTTTAAGGGGCACCTGGGTGCCTCAGTTGGTTAAGCGTCTGCCTTCGGCTTAGGTCATGATCCCAGGGTCCTGGGATGGAGCCCTGCATCGGGCTCCTTGCTCAGTAGGGAGCCTGCTTCTCCCTTTCCCTCTGCCTGCTGCTGCCCCCTGCTTCTGCTTGCATGTGCTCACTCTCTCTCTGCCAAATAAATAAATAAAACCTTAAAATTACAACCTAAAAAAATTTTTTAAGGTCAAAATAACAATAAGCCACAAAAGTCATTTTTTCTACAAATGTTACTAAGCTATATCCTTGAGGTAAAAGCCTCAAATTATGGAAAGGTGACAAAAATATTTTATTTGAATTTTCATGTATGTTTGTATAGCCAGAGTCCTCCTAAGATTCAGTGCCTTATTTTTTTCTATCACCATCTCACTGATCTCTTCCAATTCTTGCTGGTTATTAGAAATACACTTAGCGCCATTTTATAAGTGGAGAAAGTAAACTAGCAGGTCAAAGAGTATTCTTCAGTATTTGAGAGCAGGCTCATAGGGAAGGCAGTTATACAAATGCACTTGGGAGGGGTAGGGGAGAGAACAGGGAGGAAAGCAGCAGAGGGGAATCACAGTATTGGTAGCCCTCTCATGAATGTAATCACAGCTAGAGTTCAGCCATTTAGAACCTTTTCACATTCTATCCAAAGTGTTTGGTTCCTTAAGTATCTCCATGATCTAATTAGAAGGTCTTGACCTCTAGGAAAGCAGTCCCATTCATTCGTTCATTCATTCATTCATTCATTCTTTATTCAGTAACTACTTGTTGAGCATCTACTATATGCAGGACACTCTTACAGGCCCTAATAATGCTACTGTGAACAAAGCAGACAAAAATTCCCTGCCCTCACAGAGTTGATATTCCAATTGTGGAGGTAGGAAAATAAAAATGATAAATAAATAAACATACAACATATTAAATGGTATTAGGTGCTAAGAAGACAAAATAAAACAGGGATGAAGGATATAAAATGTAAGGGATGGGTTAGAATAATAGGTTGGTCAAGAAAGGTATCAAGATGATATAGGAGGCCAACTACATGAGAGAACAGTGAAACACATTTTTACCTTCTCAATCAATATCCTGAGCTCTGGATTCCAACAGCCTGGCTTGCATTCACAGCTCCACTCTTTATTTATTGTGTGAATTTGAACAGATTTCCCAAGTTTTCTATGTCTTAAATTCTTTATAAAATGAGGATAATTATACTAAAATTGTAGAGTTGTAAGAAATTAATGCAAAAAAAAAAGTCAAGTGCTTAAAACAGTGCCTGACCTATATGATTTCAATAAATATTAGGTTTTGTAATTGCTTTGTTATTATTATTATTATTTCTAGGATTTGATTTCAACATTGTAAAAATAAGGCCAAAACCAGACCACCTCACTGGACTATTGTGGAAATCAGATGAGATAAGATAAATGAATAGTTCTTGGAGCCTGGATCACAGTAAGTGCTAAATATATGCTTCCTGCTCTTGTCACTGTTATAGCCAGGTAAAATTTTTATTTTCTTAACCACAATAGCATTCTTCTTGGAAAAACAGTCTTTGGGAATAGAAAGTGAGATCCTAAGGGCATGGACATATGTCTACAATAACCTAAGGAAGAAAAAGAAAGGAGAGCTAGTTAAGCTGCTCTGTACTTGAAAACAACAGGTTGGGGGATCGGAAGAAAAGGGAAAAAGCAGATCAGAAAAAGGGAAAAGAAGGAGACAGGACCCAAGAAGATATTGTGAGGCTGGGGCTTTTACAAGGTGAGAGAACTGGGCATATTCTCTAAGGATGAGCTAGTGGAGAAACATTTTGCAGAGGGGTGCCTGAAATTCAACTGGAAATGGTTTTGTTGTAACATGAACCTTTCTTCTGTTTACCCATGCCACCAAAATCTTTAGTAAAGACAATTATGCTAGCAAGTGCTTTATATGAATAAGTCTCTTGGTGCAGATTGGGAAGGGTTTGGTGAGCCAGAAGTGACCATGAAAATATAAACTAAACAGGAGTTTGGAGAAAGGATTTGGGGCTCCTATAGGGAATAGATAGATAGAGCCTTTAGACAATCCTACCTAGTTCTCTGACATCTGAATGACAACATTAATAATAATAATGATCACAGCATTAGAAGGTAGGAGTATGTGTGTGTGTTTGGGTGAGAGAGGAGAGTAGATATTATGGAACCCTTACACAATGGTGGAGACTGGTTAGATAGTCTCTGTAAGTCTTTTATCTGATGCTGGAGTTTGAAGTCCACTGGGCAGGTCATTAGGAAGAAAAGAGAAGACCTAAACTATGGGGGAGCAAGTACAATCTGGAGCCCCCAAGGACAAGGACAAGGACAAACTGGAACCTCTATCAGGTCTAGCACCTCTAACCTTGATGAGTTGAGCATCCTGCCTTGAAGAAGCCAGGGCCTTTTACCACAGAACTAAATATACATGTGGCCCAAGAGTCAGGACAGGTGGCACCTGTCCAGGACATGGCACCCCATGCCAAGGAGGACCCCAGGACAGGTGGCTGCTCTTCCATGCCAAGGAGGCACCCCCAACAGATAGCAGCAAAGTGTGTCGGTGTGGGCTCCAAAACTCCTGCCCCAGCTTCTCAAGCTAAAACACAAAATGGTTGCTGTTTCACTTTCAACTTCCAAACCCACTGTGAACATGTCTCTTGTGGCTTACCCCAACCAGACACATTCAGGGAAGGGATTTCTAGGAAATGTAATTCAACCTAGCCAGGTTGACATATGACAAAGCCACGACACTAATAGTTTTCACTATCATATGAGCTAGATATTTCATCCCCAATTGTAATTGAGAAAAATGAGGTTTGGTTGAGGGTAGGTAACTCGCCTGGAGTCACAGAGCTGGTAAATGACAGAGCCAAAATTCCAAATCCCTCTCCTTTGCCTAAGTAGACATATTAAGTAATAACAGTCCAAGTGGGAATAGTGATTCAATAGATATCCCAAGAGGAAACCTCTAGTATTGTTAATTTTTATAAGAACCCCTTACACTTTGTACTTTTCAATAGTTTCTTATAAACTTTTCTTCTGAATCCTAAGAACAACACTGTGAAAAAGGTAAGAGAATTTATTATCAATATTATATAGGTCAGGAAATTAATTCTTATTTATACTTTCCTAAAACCACACAGCCCGTGGCAGAACCAACTCTAGAAGCCAATTCTCCTGACTTAGCCCATTATTCAAGAGCCCCATTGAAATGAAAGTAGTTGGTCAGACTTGGCAAATCAACCAGAAAAGAAAGGAAAGGAACGATAACAAAAGACCATAAACAATAACTCTGGCAGCAGTTCTGTTCAAAATATTTTAAACTCAGTGCCACAGACCTGCTCCTCGTCTGGCACAGGAATTTACCTACCTCATCCTTATTCTCATCTGGATGCCAGTAAGAGAAACAAAACAATTCCTCATTACCTAACATGGTGCACTAGGTTCTGAGTCTTTCTGGATTCTGAGGATGGGTAGTGGGCACTGAGTCTGTCCGTTTTAGGGAGAAGCAATGGTGTTATCTGTGAAAGGAGCCAAAATCCCATCTTTGTTTTACCAAAAAACAGAGATTCCCTCTTGTCCAGAGAAATTTAAGTATTTTGAATGTTGTAGCTAGATTTTATTCATTCCTTCTACAAACAATTGTGGAACTTCTATCATGGGTAAGCAGAATGTAAGGCAGTCTGTGGACACAACATGAATCAAACATGGATTCCACCCTCAAGGAACTTACAAGAAATAAATGGGTGAGGCTTGAACATAAATCTATATATCATGAGATGCTGTAAGAGAAATTATAGATTAAGTGCTATGGGAGTTCAGTTAGACATAATTACTTGTGGTTAGGGATAATAATGGAAGGCTTTGTAGAGCTAGAACTTGACGATACTGTCTAAGGAAAGCAACTTTGAAAACATGGAGTCATTTAGAATGGCTGGCGCATCCGGCATATGAGGTAGAGAAGTGGGAAATACAGTTAGAAGAGTAGGTTGGGAGTAGTAGGAAATAAAGTTAGAAGGGTAAATTGGAGCCAGATTTGGTGGCCTTGAAAGTTTTGATAAAGAATTTCAAATTCACATGTGGACGACTAAAATTCTCTAAGAATGTTGGGGCAACTTGACACACTTGGGTTAACTATGGTTTGTAAAGTTTAAAGAAAAGCAAATCTCAACTAATTTTCAATCCTAATTAAATATCATGAAATAAAGATTGATTAATTCTTATTAATAAAAGGTAATTTATTAATTCTTATTAATAGTTATTATTAATCAGAGGTAATTTATTAATTCTGGCAATTATCCTTTCTGACTAGTCCTTCAGCCTCAATGATGAATGCCTGGGTTTGGATAGAGAAAGACAAGAAAGAGAATATGTCCCACTGGTAACTAGATCCAATGTTAAGCTTAATTTCCTCAAGGCACAGCATAACACTATTTTGTTGTCTTCAGTTATTGATTTCTATAAGCTGATGGCCCTTGATTGGAAGAGAAATCCCCAGCCCATCTGAAGTTCTAGTACAGGGAAAATAAAAACAGGCAAATCAGGACCTAATTTTGTTCTTTCTTTTTTTTTTTTTTTTTTAGATTTTATTTATTTATTTGACAGAGACACAGCGAGAGAGGGAACACAAGCAGGGGGAGTGGGAGAGGGAGAAGCAGGCTTCCCATGGAGCGGGGAGCCCAATGCGGGGCTCGATCCCAGGACCCCGGGATCATGACCTGAGCTGAAGGCAGATGCTTAACCGACTGAGCCACCCAGGTGCCCCAGGACCTAATTTTCCGATGGAGAGAATCCATTACGAGGATGGTTGCCTCTGGAAGTATCTCAACAGGAGTCACATCAAGTCTGTTCATTTCAATGACTAGGAAAATGAGTAAACTTAGGCTAGACAGCTCATGAAGTTATCCATCCCTGCATCATCCCCCAGTATACGATAACGTCCTAAGCTATAGTGACTGTATAATACTCATGTGAAACTTTATCCCCATGAGAGAAAAGAAATCCAGTCATTATACTAGCACTGTGTCCTAATAAAGATTTCATAGCCTGAGACTATGAAAGAATATAAGGAAAAAAAAATTTTTAAGATTTTATTTATTTATTTGACAGAGAGAGACACAGCAAGAGAGGGAACACAAGCAGGGGGAGTGGGAGAGGGAGAAGCAGTCCTCCCGCAGGCAGGGAGCCCAATGAGGGGTTGGATCCCAGAACTCTGGGATCATGGCCTGAGCCGAAGGCAGATGCTTAACAACTGAGCCACCCAGGTGCCCCAGAAAATTTTTAATTGGTCCTTTAAATATGCTTTTCTATGTGTATAAATATACAAGTATATAAAATAAATTATTTTAATATTATACTATCCAATTTTATTATTACATTATTTTTCATTAAAATAACTTTCTTCCTGAAAAGTGAAAATTACCCACTCCCAATAACAGTTTCCAAATACCAATAGGCAAATATCCAATTGTCCTAATTTTTCATTTTTCTAGGAAAAAAACAGAGATTATAATAGAAACCACCCTTGTATGAATAAATGAATAAACTTAGGCTAGACAGCTCATGAAATTATCCATCTCTGCATCATCCAGCAGTCTATGATAATGTCCTAAGTTACAGTGACTGTATAATAGTCACATGAAACTTTATAAAGAGGTCATGATGATAGCCAGCATTTAATTATACATTTTCACACATTTAACTATTAATTTTGACTAAAACTACTTTATAAATACCACTGTCTTCTTTGACGGGCTTGAAAAGGCAGAAACAGAACTCCAAGTACTGGTAGACTGGAGGATTCCCCAAGAGAGGAAGGAAAGGTTTAGAAATAGAGATGAGAACTCTGGAGCAGCCAAACCCAAAACCAGGGAGTGTTGGAAGGTTTCAGTCCTCCCCATGCCCCCACCACCATTACTCCCCACAAACAAACTAACCGCTCCCCATTCACCTTGTAAATTTTTATTTAGTCTCCACTATTATTCTCTTAATATGAATACTGTTCTCCATTGACGAATTGTTCTTATCATGTAGGTAAAGCATATTAGGTTCAGAGAACAATCAAATGAAAACACAAGTCTTCCTTTCGCAGAAGTGCTGAGAACACATTCCTTCAGAGTTAAAATTAAACGGCCTCATCTGACTTTTTTTTCATGGCTGCAAACACTGGGTCTCAGGCCTTCCCTGCCTGCCCTGCAAATTTATACCAGTCCACAGAGGCCTCCAAGAGGCAAGAAACAAGCAGAATGAAAATGGAACAAATGATCCACAGCTCCAGTGCTTTGTTTCCAGGAGCAACTGATGTCCACTTCCAGAATCTCTGAGGCTGGAAATAATGGGAACTAGTAAAGGGAACTATGTGGCCCAGGAAAAAAAAAAAAAAAAATCTGCGGATCCGAATGGTTTGTCACTAAATTTCGCTAATGGGTCAACATACTGCCTCTTTGCAGTTCATATTTTGCCTAACCTTATCCACATTTAAGTCTATGGAAAAACAGGAGGGCTTTTCAGGGGGAAATTCATTCATGTTTGGATTCAGGCAGACTTAGGAATCTTTAATAGCACCGTCATTATCCTGCAGGGCACACCACAGAGCAGCCAGCGAGTTCTCCCTCAATGGGCACAAAATTTCCTCTGGAATTTACAGAACAGAAATCTTAAAAACACATCGCCGTAAGAACCATATTACATAATGTCTCCATCACCCTCCTGACAGCTACAATTATGAGTCAATCCCTGGTTTAAATATGAAACCGGAAGCTCCGTGTTTCCCCTCTGACTATGTGGCAGGCTAAGTCGAGCTCTTTGAGCCTGTCAGTTTGGAGATCTGAGCTGCTCCTACAGTCACTAATTTAGCCTGAGACCAAATGACAGGGTAATTAAAAGCAGCACTACAGAGACCTGCTCCAGGACCAGATGTTCTCCTTGTTCAACCATTGCCAACATAAGGAACAGAAATACCCCCCCCTTTAATTTTTCCTTTTCTTTATCCTCCTCAGCTAATTTCCGGCTTCTGATCTTTCAATTCCACAAAATAAAAATAAAAGCCCCATTACCCAGAGATGACATGTTATTGAACACATGCCTTTAAGTTGTAATGTGCCCTGGCAGTCTCTTCTTTGTACTTGGTGAAGCCTTCCAACTCAGGAGACTTTAAGTTGCCCTGGCAACCTCACATGACTAACAGCTCTAGAGAGCCCCACCTAGCTTCAAGAACTCCAATTTGAGTCAATAGGAGCCACCCCAGCACTTAGAAGCCCAGAGACTAAGTAAATAGCATTGCTTTTTGGCTTTTTAGGAGCCAAAGACTGGCTGAATGAGGCGTCCCCTCCCCTTTTATTGCCCCAAAGACAGGACAAATAAAAGTCTCCACCTTAACTTCTAGAGAGCCCTGGTTAAGAAGGCCATGGGTCATCTGGTAAATAAAGGAGAGGTCTTCTTTTCACTTTCCTGGCTACTGGACAAATCACAGGACGGGAAAAATGAGAAGTTGAGCTAATAATTTAAATCTTCTCAAAATGAAAGAATAGTATGTAATATAGTTAATCTGATCTTATCAAATCAGATGAACTAGTTTTCGTATCTCCTTTGGGATCCAGGTTCTGGTCACTATCTAAACTGCAGGCTTCCCTAGCATTAAAACACCAGTGACCTTAAGGACGACCTTAGACATCAAGAGAAGAGAGATGCCATTGTAATTCCATAGTTTGGGACCATAGGAAAGCACGTTTACCTCTCTGAAGTAATTTCTTAACTGGCAACACGGAAGGATAGTCTTCAATATCTTCACTCCAGGTATTGTGTCTCAGCAAATTTCAACCTCACCAACAATTTCTAAATACTCAGGAAATCCTGAGTATTTCCAGATAAATAGGCATAGTCCTTTAACAAATTTTAAAAAATCTAAATGGATAAAAATGATTGTTCACATGGGATTTTGTATTTCATCAATGTAATCAGACAAGAACCTTTAATTCTGGCCTTCAGTGACCCCTTTTGAATCATTCATTATTTGCTAGAGTCAAGTAGATTGATCCAAGCTACTGCCTGGTAATGACCAATCTGAAATGAGGATAAATCTGCTCTTTAAAAAAAAATCTGGTTAATCGGAAGGAAACAGAAATACTCAGTAATTTGGAGAAAACTCAGTAGTTCTGGAGAGGAGGAGCACTGCTAATGATACTGTTGTACAACTTGTGTTCTATCCTAGAATCACTTCACATACGGGATTTGATGTGGGTTGGGTCCACCAGGCTAAACACACAGGAATGGGACAATCTGAATATTCTCAACTGTCAGGGAGGATATTTACATCAAGACAATATGGTGCCCAGAATGACAGCCAAACAGAGCTACATGACAAGAAATAAAATTGTGGGCAACTGTGTGCTGGCATACTGTACTCTGACACCAACAAGAAATCACTGGGTCCCAAATTTAAAATGGACTTAATATTACTCACTCCGATTAGTGTGTGTGTGTGTGTGTGCACGCACACACACACACACACACACACACCTGAAAGCATTGTGTGGGGATAGGGGAGACATGAGCAGAGCATCCATTTGCTTATGTTATCACTTAAGTAGTATTTCCTGCAGATACCTGGAGATATATCTGAAGGATGTTCTCTATCTCATGTTTATGGGCTCCCTGATTGAGATGCAAAAGTGTACTGTTATTGTTTATGGGAAAAATATTCATGTATGCAAGGCCTCAGGGGAAAACACTCAAGTTAGAGGTCTAAACAAGAGCTAAAATAACAAGAACCATGGAGACATATTTAGATCAACATATAAGAAACAATGATGCCCATCATGCATAGCCATTACTCTTACTGCTCTACTTCCATGGAATATTTAAAGAATGAATGAAGGATGGACTATGCACACTCCTTGCAAATATGAAATATGATTCACGTTTGCCGGTATTAAACATCCACTCCTTGGGAAAGAATGACTCCTTCACCTAAGTGCCCCATTCTGCCTTGGGTCATTTCAGGAAACATTCGCAGCATGTTTGTGCTCTCAGAAATGTTTTCCTACTCTTCACGCTTCTACTTAACTCCTGCCTGGTCAAGGATTCCCCAGTACCCACCTAGCTGCCCCTAGTTCTTGTTTAGATTTGTAAGTGACAGAAAACAGCCAGCAAGTTAGTATGAATTCTTTACATTCCAGGATTTATTCATTCATTCAACATATTTGTTACTGACATGATGATTAGGGACTCCTCTGGGCTCGGAAAACACGGGAATACAAAAGATAGGTTCTTGTTCTCAAGGAGGCATATTCTAGTGGAGAGAGACAGACATCAGACTATTAGCCCTAGTAATAAGTGGTCCCAAGTCAACAAAACAGGAATCCAGAGGATCTTTTTATACAGACGTTTACCTGAGTTCCAATCCCATACATCTGTCACCTGTGCCAGCAGATAAGGTGCCCACCTCCAACTTAGAAAGAATTCCACACACGCCCAGGTCTTTATGGTATGGGCTCTCTGGGCTTTTTAATATTCATTTTAACAAATGAAAAAGATTAACTTTAGAGAGGCTATGTGGGTTGTGTGGGGCGACACAGTAGCCTCTACGGAGGAAGTAGGGGAATCTTAGAGAAGAATCTGAATATCAAAATAGCCGTGGCATCCTAGTCCTTCAATAGTTGAAGCCTACATCATTTTACACGTCAGGCTGTGACCATTTCTGGACCTGCGACATGCCCCACTCCATCTCTGAGAAAATGGAAAATGGGGAGCAGTGACCTCAGAAACAAACTTAATTTCTTGCCCGCCTAGACCTTCACAGCAGAACAGGTGGTGGAGGGCGTACCAAGGCGCCTTTCAAAGCAGGAACTCCGGCCTGCAGGTCAGCCTGGAAAGCATCCAAATTGGGTTCCGCCCACGGTGAAAACCAATCTGTTTATGGGTATGCTTTTATGATGTGACAGAACGTCTGCGAGAGAGGGAGCTCAAGTTCCCGCCTGCTCGCTAAGTAACCCGCCCCACAAAGGTGCACACACATGCTCGGAGACAGAAAAAAGCTTGACGGTCCTTCCCTCCTCCCAGGCCTGCAATGAAATGCGCTTTAATTGCATCAAAGGGCTCTTCTCAATGGGGTTTCAGAGGCGCGAGAGCAGCGTTCCCGGCGACGGTTCCTTTCCGGCTTGCCAGCATTCCTCTGCACTGCTAGGGGATGAGGATGGGGCTCCTTCGGGAGGGCCGGAGGCTCATTTCCATTCCTCTCGCATACAGCCTCCGTTGTGCGGGCCCGACCTGCCGAGGGCAGCCGCGGCTGCCGGCGAACAAAGCCCCATTCATCCCCGGGGCGGCTTCCTCCCGGCTGCTCGCGGCCGCAGATGGGCCGGCCCCCGCACGCCATCCTGCAGACCCGGGCGCGCGGCCCGGACAGGCGCGCACAGGGCCCGATTCAGGAGGCCGGCTCTGGCCAGGGCGACCCGGGCGTCTTTTTCAGCAGGCTCCACAATGGCGATCGGCTGAAACCCGCTTTCTTTTCTGGGCGGGGGATCTGTGGACACTGAGTCTTTTCAGCGAGGAAATCCTCAGTTCGCTCACGGCTCGTTAAGAACGAAGATGTCGGTTTCCACGGCCCTCCCCAGCTCCCCCCGCCCCTGCCCCTCGGGATGGTACGGTCCAAAGTTCCCCAGGCTGTGAGAGGACTTTGTTTCCCCTCCGGGGCCTCTGAAATCCCGACGAAAGGGTCACTTCCTGACTTTTGTGTCTCTTCAATCCAGTGCCTTGAAAGTTCTTACCCTCTTGTTGTGACTAAGTACGTAATTGCAAGTCTTCTCCGTAACTTTTTTCAGGGCTTAAACATTCCTCTAGGTTGAAGTTTGGCACTGTGGCTTCACAACAAAGACCACTGTTTTTCTTCCCCCATCTCACTCCTGGGAAAAAGAAAGAGAAGAAAACGCACTTGTTCACCACCCCTGTTCACAGACTTCAAGCTCATTTCCTCTGCCCCCCATGTTAGACAGCAACAGGTTAAATGCTACAGAGAACTCCAATGTCGAATAAAAGGGTTGCAGCCTCACTTTTCCTTAAACTTCAGGCAGCTGGAGGGCGGGATGGGAGGGGGGGAGTTGGGGAGCTGGGGCTGGATTCCTAGTCCACAATCTAAAGCAGAAACAGGCTCCAGATCCACATTCCGAGGGTGTGGATTAAATAGGGAATGGCAGAATCAAAGAACAACAGATATAAGAAGACTTATCAACCCTAATCCATTCATTTTACAGATAAAAAGCAGATAAGATCTGAGAGGGGAAATGACTTGCCCACTCTCGGAAGAAAGCTGGTTCATCTTAGTAAAAATTGCCCTCAGGCAAACTTTCCAAAATAACCTTAAAAATAATTTTTTCAACAAGAAAAGTTCCAAAAAACAGTACTGTTCAAAAACTATTTATGTCTTCCTTTTTTCCCTCTGTATCAGAAAGGGCCTTCCCTTGAGTTGGGAAAAGGTAAGAACTCTGGCTTGAAATGAGGATTGGAGGAGATTCTGCAAGTGTTTTTACAAAGAATGTTCCCTGTGTTTCTTTTACTTCCGGCATTTTGAACATTGCTGACCTCTCTCCTCAAAGTAAAGTATTGCATCCTTGATGTGGTTTAAAAACACAACAAAATAAAAACTGGTTTACTCACCACTTGAAGACTCCTTTCCTCTTGCTGGAAAAAACCTTCAGAATCTTAAAATGAGATAGGGTTACTTTGCAATGGTTATTTGAAAATGTACAAATCAATCAGTTATACACACAGAGAAAGGGGAGAGAGTGCTTGCCACATACAAGGCACTATTCTAAGCACTTGACATGCATTACTTCATTGAATCCTCACAGCAACCTATGAAATTTACATTATTTTTCATCAGGATAAGTGTACTCTTGAGATTTACTATTAACCTACTCCCATTTTACAGAAAAAGAAATCAAGGCTAAGAGACTTTCACTTTATCAAGATCACACCAATGTTAAGTGGCCAACCCAGGCAGTCGGCTCTTTCACACTAGGCTTTAATGAGATGTTATGCACAAACACATGGGAATGCACCCTGGACACACAGATCTGGAGTTAGGAGCCAGGGGAGGTTCCAGCCAAACATAGATCTTCTCTGCTTCTGAAAGAGGCCACCCTGATATGCCTGAAGGCTATAGGAAGGAAAGTCTTCATCCTGCCTTTTCTGGAAAGACAGAGGGCCCCCTGAAGACTTACTAATTTAACACTAAAACTCCCTTTTCAGAATGTAACATGTCATGAGTTAATAGTCACTACCTTTTCTGAGCTGCCTTGTGATTTATTTTGTAAGCAATGCTCTGTAAAGTTTAACGGTGTCTCCATTTGCTTCATCAAACAAAACTTAGGTTCAAGTTCAGATCTGCCACTTCAAAGAGATGAGACTTTGGGAAATTTCTTTAAGCACTATAAATCTGTTTCCTCATCTATAAGCTGGAGAAAATGAGAATGTCTACCTCATTGGGTTGTGAGGATTAAATGAAATTATATAACTGTTCATTATAGTATTTATCCTATCGTAAGCATTTGTATCAATCCGTGAAGACTGTGGTTTAAAAAAAATCTTAATTGTGGAGCACCTGGGTGGCTCAGTCGTTAAGCGTCTGGCTTCGGCTCAGGTCATGATGCCAGGGTCCTGGGATGGAGCCCCGCATCGGGCTCCCTGCTCAGCAAGAAGCCTGCTTCTCCCTCTCCCACTCGCCCTGCTTGTGTTCTCTCTCTCCCTGTGTCTCTCTCTGTCAAATACATAAATAAAATCTTTAAAAAAAAATCTTAATTGTAACAGTATAGATGTCTTTCCCACTCACTATATATTCATCCCAAGATAGCTGGAACTCTGCTCTATGTCTCTTCACTTGGTGCTCTATCTGTCATCTCAAACCTGGCCTGTTGTCGTGGCAGAGGGGACAAGAGAGCATTGGACGGTAATTATACTGGTAATGAAATGCTCAGCCCGGAAATAACACACATCACTTTCCCTTCTAACTCATCAGCCAGAACAAATCCATTCCCTCCCATCTTGCATCCCAACTACAGTAAGGCGAGAAAGTATAATGCTACCATGTGCCCAGAATAGGGAGTGGAGCAGGGGGATGAAAATGAATGGTAATCACCAATGACGAGCACCACACGCAATAAACAATTGCTATTCTTCTTCCTTAGGACAGGAGAGAACTTCTTTTCTGTGACTTCCAAATTTCTAGTTCATCCAGGAGACTTTAGAGCAGGTTCAACGGAGAAGGCTCTATGATCTCAGGAGTCACGTCTTTGGTAAGATTCAACAATACCTGCGTGCTGCACCAGGCTACAAAGGAGTTCTCTGGCTTCTTAGGACTCCACCTTCCCCTTGAGAGGAAAAAAAACAAAATAAAACAAAAACAAACGAACATAAACAAAATGCTCCCCTTTGGCATACTCAACTTGGGGTTCATAGTGGGAGGAAGCAGAATATATGCAAATAAGAGCAAACACAAGTTTTGACCATGGAACTAAGAAAATCTCTAGGAAATATGCCTGTCGTGATAGGAAATATCACTGACATTCTTGTTCTTGCACCCTGCACTGCCCCCCACGCCCGTCAGATTTGCTCAGCTGTGTCTTTTAGAAATGATTCTTAACCTCTCTTCAACACTCCCCAAGTCATTTCAGATGAACTTGCCTTTGTGTTCTGAACAATTCAAACCTCATCTGGAGTTAATTTGACACATACCTTGCTTACACATACATTTCTGACCTACACAGAAATGCTCATCTATTTCTCTCATTTTTGACTTCCGCTCATATTCAGTCTCATATTCTTATTATATTCTTATTGTCGGGGCATTTTTTAACAGTACGAATTTTACAGTATCATAAATATTAAAGATAGCACTAGATATGAATAAATATTCTGGTACATAAAATCTTCATTTGCAAATATACTTATCTCTTGAGGCTGGAATCCTTAGTAAAACGGTGTGAATTGTGCTCCAGAAAAGCAATCCGACCTATGTGGTAGCCTTTACGTCTACCTGTGGAAACACCAAACATAGAGCAGGTCCTGAATGAAACTGCCTAATTACAGGGTATCACGGGAATCTGGCCCACCAGCATCATGGATGACATTGGGACCAAACTCTTCAAGAACCTTTTTCAGGTTAATATATATACACCTCACAATTTCCCCATTTAGTAACTGTAACAAAGCGGCCTCATTTAAAATAATGATTATAGGGCACCTGGGAGGCTCAGTCGATTAAGCACCTGCCTTGGGCTCAAGTCACGATCCCAGGGTCCTGGGATGGAGCCCTGCTTCTGTGGGCTCTCTGCTAAGCAGGGAGTCTGCTTCTCCCTCTGCCCCTCACCCTGCTCTCATGTTCTCTCTCTCTCTCAAATAAATAAATAAAATCTTTATAAACAATAAATAAAATAATGATTATAGGACTATGTAGCACAGAGAAGAAAGTTTATAATTCAGGAAGTGAAAATAGCAGGCACAAGGATGACAAGCACACTTTTTAAAATGATCACAAAAAGGACTGTTGAGGACTACATAAAAAGTACCCAGTATGGAGAGAATAGAAGCAATTTTTTCCTTTAATCTTCCAGAATTTTAGAATACGGTTATATCGCTTTATAATAATCTAAAAAAAAAAAAAAAAGTTAAGTAAAGCATCACACATGTGATGAGAATCCTCTCCGGAAAAGCTCTGTAGCAGCTGCTCTTTGAGAAGTTCCCCGGGGCTGTTGCTGCACTTGAGCCAGCCCCGGTTGCCTGGATGTGGAGACCACATTCGGGTTCCTCAGCGTTTTCTTGTTGCTGCTTCCTCCCCCTCCAACAGGGAACCAACCACCCGGGTGGCTAAGCAAACAATGCAATGTCGTGCATCACCACCAGACCCGACTGGGAGGCCTCCTAAAGTCCCAAGACCTCCGAGAGAGGGGCCTGAACTGGCAGGGGGGTTTCAGAGCAAGAAACCATTAAAAAGAAACAGGAAATGAGTCCCTCAAACCCAAACCATGTGGAAAGACAGGCCACATCATTTAAACAAACCAACAATAATATAAGTCTTTATAAATGCCCTGTTACTCCCAAATTCCTGAAAATCATTTGCAGCCCAATAAAGAAAATCCATTTATTTAACATACATTTCTTGTGTACCTATTCGGGTCAGCTCCTGGGATTATCTTAAGGTTTCAAAGTAAATATCATCCCTGGCCCCCCAACCCCCACATACATTCTACTGAAAGGGGTAGACATGCAAATAACTCATCCAGTCTGGCAATGGGATAAATTTAACCCCAAAGAGGCAGCACATGTCTCTATGTTCACAAAAGGGGCAAGGGCAAGGGCCCACTAGATCTGCAGAAAAACTGCAGAAAGACTTCCCAGGCTAGGGGTGAGCGAGCTGCAAGAAGGTGAGGAGATAAGATGGTAGAAACTGCATAACAACTCTCTCCAGGACCTTAGCTGACAGGAAGAGAAGAGACAGGAGGGTAATAGCTTACGTTGGAATTCAGGATCAAGGGAGGATAATTTCCCAGGTGGGAGAGGCCTGAATATGTTTACATGTTGAGAGGAAGAATTCAGCAGAGAAGTTGAAGATACAAGACAGGGCAGATGGGAGGGGGTGCCATTTGGCGTGAGTTTAACTAGCACTATCTCTGCCTCTTGAAATTTTTACCCTATCAACAAATTGCCAAACATTCCTCCCTGTAGAAAGAGCTCTATTTTCCGGCTTTTCTCCTTGCTTGGTTTCAGGAGGAGGCTAAATCTAAGACCCTATCTCATGTAAATCTGGCACTCTTTAAATAACAATGATCTTTTAGCATTTATAGATTTGTCTACTCTCAAAGGCATCAAATTAATAGCTATTTGATACTTCTCTTTGCCTTTGCCTAAGGATCTCCTCAAGATCATTACCTCAACATGACCTTAAAGTTGCAGATGCCAAGAAACAAAGATGTACTGTAAATCACTGCCTTCAGAGAAAACTGGTTATCTGTAAGTTAGAAGGAAAAAAGGAAGTAGTTGTCTTAGACAGTGTTACAGCTTTCTCTCCTCGAAGGGTTTGGTTTTTGGTTTTATTTCCTTTTCACCCATTTTAAACTATTTATTCTTTCAAAACCCACTGGTTTATTACAGATACACATCTGGTGACCAAACATGGGTAAAATCTTTTTATTTATTTATTTTTTTAAGATTTTATTTATTTATTTGAGTGAGAGAGAGAGAGAGAGAGAACACACAAGTGGGTGGAGGGGCAGAGGGAGAAACAGGGCTTGACCCCAGGACCCTGGATCATGATCAGAGCCAAAGGCAGACACTTAACCAACTGAGCCACCCAGAAGCTCCCCAAACATGGGTAAAATTAAAAAGATGAAAACATTTGATAGAAATATTTCTATTTCTATTAATTAGTTACTTGTTTATCTTTTTCTTTAGTTAATGCTAAACTAATGCTAATTTCCTAAAAAACAGATAATTGAGTGGAAAAGACAATAATGAAATGAAATAATCCTTTGCAAGGAATTTTTCAAAGTCTTTTCAAATATAAAACTTTCTACAGAATCCTAGTGGTCAAAGGAAATTATAGAATACAGGGTCCCGGGGCGCCTGGGTGGCTCAGTCGTTAAGCATCTGCCTTCAGCTCAGGTCATGATCCCAGGATCCAGGGATCCAGCCCCGCATCGCATCGGGCTCCCTGCTCAGCGGGAAGCCTGCTTCTCCCTCTCCCACTCCGCCGGCTTGTGTTCCCTCTCTTGCTGTCTCTCTGTCAAATAAATAAATAAAATCTTCAAAAAAAAAAAAAAAGGATACAGGGTCCCGTCAACTTGAATAGCAAATCTTATTTTATCTATTCTCCATTTTTTTGGAGATAATGTTACAGTCTAAAAACAAACACTTCCTGTTGCAGTGAGCAGTAGACTACCCTTCTGGGCTAACATGTAAGATATTTATTATTTCACTTTTGCTCAAAACCGGCACCCAAAGTAGCATTGATAAACTAAGGGACCATGGAATGGTATGGAAGCAGAGAAGCTGAAAACACCAAAGGGTTTTCACTCAGGCCATAATTCTGTTCCTGAAAGAAAAACAGAAAATATTTTCCTTTTAATAACATTATGGCTTTAAAGCCATCTCTTCTTAGACTGATCTTCAATTAACAGTCTCTTTTTAAAATTTAGCCAGATTTTCTCTACCCAGCTTCCTCATCCCTCATTTAGCAAGAAATTGTCTATAAACAAATGTGTAGTACCAGTGAGGGACAAGAGAAGGACAGTCTGGAACAGAAACCCTTCAGGGAGTTGTTTTGCAAAGCAAGAATGCTCCCGTTAGGTGAATAATCATCCCATTATTTACGTATTTTGTAAATTTTGCTCTTCTGTATTATGTTTTCTTAAAACAGAACATTCCTAAACAGAAGCCTACCAGAGAAACACTTAATTCTAACATTTCTGAAAACATAAAAACCAAAATGCATCTTATCACATCAGGACACTGTAAGGGATTTGGCCAAATTTAATCAAATTAGTCATAAGGGGAAAAAAAGGAGATATTTCTAGATATTTCCCTATTCATTAAATTTCAGATGTTTACAAAAGCCCATTTCTTGACCTTTTTCTCACTCAATACTCAAATTTTGCAGGAGTTTGTTTACTTTTTGGATTGTTAAGGCCTCTCAGAATATTTTCAAATACATAGTTATTATTTAAGGATTGAAAGGAGTTTTAGGAGACCATTATCTAAAGCAAACTTAAGAAAGAAAAAGGACTGCTCTTGTATCGGTTCTTGTCAGTATGTACCAAACCTCTAGGCAGGTTATGATGCAGGGATTCCATTCTGAAGTAAATATTGGATTATGAGTATGCTGCGAAATATTGTGATTTGCTCACTTCCAAACAAGTGGATATCTCACGAAGCTGAAAACATAAGGCATCTAGGAGGCTTCTAAGAAGCATTTACTGAACATTAATTTTGTGCAAGGCAATGCTAGATGCCATGCAGGATTCAAAGAAAAAGAAGCCACAGACTGTGTTTTCTAACCACTGTTAACGCTCCCAGTGCCTGGATGAAAATAAAAGGGTAGGCAAAAGGGGGCGAGGGGCGGGGGGCTGGTGGTGAAGGGGAAGCCTTTCAGAAAAAGGAAATAAAGAGGGGAGGTAGTAGGGATAAATCTAATTTGCCAAGTGCCATGTAAACAACAAAAGCATTGCTTTCGTTTAGTTTCTTTAAAGATTATTTACTTATTTATTTATTTGAGAGAGTGAGAGAGCACTAGCAGGAGGGAGGAGCAGAAGAAGAGGGAAAAGCAGGCTCCCCACTGAGCAGGGAGCCTGATGCTGGGCTCCATCCCAGGACCGTGGGATCATGACCTGAGCTGAAGGCTTAACCGACTGAGCCACCCAGGCGCCCCGTGTTACTTTTGAATAGCTTGATGAATAAGGATTTTTCAAGAGACAAACACCAAAACTTGACAGGATTGAATGATTGCTCTTATTGATCAACCCAGGCATAGTACATATAATGCAAAAGAAGTAATGATGACTATAGCTCAAAATTAGAGACAGTTTTAGCCCCTGACACTTGATAAACATAAGAACAGTAACTCAATTCCATTTGGTTCTGTGTATCTCAAAATTCTACTCCAGGCTATTCTGAGAAACCACAAGATAGCTGTAGCTCAGTTGTTTTGTGAACTCACACAAGGGCAAAACCATGTCCTAAGGTTTGCTTTGTGCCACTGGACTGACGGGACCTCTCTGGAGTAGAATTATACTGTTACCTGAACGTCAAGTTGCCATGATTTTGACTCTTGGATCCCCCTGAGTTAAGCTGTAATAAACACAGAGCTCAAGAACCCAAATTATACTAGTTTTTACTAAACACAGACAAGGTGGTGTTTTTAAACCTCTAATAAGTAAATTGTTAATTCGCATGTCCAAGACATTGAAGCCCTCTCCGAAAAAAAGCCAGCATATCTTAGGAAAGGTATTTTACTCTCTGAAAGTGCCCAGCCCAACTGTTCCATTAAGGACAAATGAACATTATAAAGTCAGCAGGACTGATACTAAGGACTATTCATCTTGGATGAACAGAATAGAAAGCAGGTATCAGTTATTTTACCATCCGGAAGTAATGTATGATCTAGAAAAGGGGTGGTGCACGACAGTCCACAGGCCAAATCCAGTCTCCCACCCGGTAAATAAAGTTTTATTGGAACTCAGCCATGTTCATTCATTTATGTGGTACCCATGGCTGCTTTGGGACTATGATGGAAGTGTTGAGTAGCTGCAACAGAGACCATATGGTTCACAAAGCCTAAATATTTACTATTGGGCCCTTTAAAGAAAAGATTTGCTGACCCTGGTCTAAAGGAGTGTGGAAAATCATATCTATTTGAAATACTACATAAAAAATTACAAAATCTTTTAAGCCTGTGGCTTAGAGGGTATCTGTAACTTTAGCCAAGAAAGAGAAGAGCAACGCAGAACTTAGTCAAATAGACAGTTGTTTCTCTCTTTTTTTTTAAGATTTTATTTATTAATTTGAGAGAGAGAGAGAAACAGAGAGAGCATGAGTGGGTGGAGGAGAAGAGCAGAGGGAGAAGCAGACTCCCTGCTGGGCAGGGAGAGGGATGGATGCGGGGCTTGATCCCAGGACCCTTGGATCCTGACCTGAGCTGAAGGCAGACACCTAACCGACTGAGCCACCCAGGCGCCCCTAAACAGTTGTTTCTTAAACTTTTAAATTATCTGTTCATGTCAGCTATAATAAAAATCAGTAACGCACTTCTAACACACTCCAAAAATTCCTCCAAATCACTCCTTAGAAAACGTGGTTCGCCTCCCCCATACCACTTTAGATTTTGAAGAGTCTGATCTGCTACTACATATACATATATTGGTCAAAGCAGTTTCTTCCTCAGTTTAGGGCTCAGTTCTGTTTTCAACATTTATCCTTCTGTGTGAGTTTCTTCCCTCTGAACAATAGATAATATCTCAGCCCACTTAGCTATTAATTCTATCCTTGGATTCCTTTCAGTATATTTGGGTTGGGTTTTTTCCTAGTGTGTCTCTGGAAACGTGTTGTTCTATATTTATTCCGCACATGACTGGTTCAGTGTGCTTCATTTTACTTCCTTCCTTAATAAACTATTTTGTTAACAGTGTTTATTTTTTCCTCCCATCTTTATCCTGTTGCAGTTATTTTTAAAGTGCTACTGATTCCCTGACACTCAAACTGCAAGGTAGAGTATGTCAGATCTGCTTCTCACTAGGGTTGTCAAAAGGTCACATGAATCTGCTTCTTTTAAGATATTGCCCCTGAAAAATCTGCCTTCTTATAAAAGGTCCTTTCTGACTGGATTGAAACTACAGATTTTACTGAATATCCAATTAGGGTACTTTTCTTATGTTGGGAAATATTTATAGGTATGTGTTGTTACACCAATAAAAATTCCAAAGGATGAAAAAAAAAGCAACAAACCCACTTTACATTAAATCACCTATGTTAAGTGTTATCATGTGGCATTATACACAAAATCAAAATGAAACAAGCATCTTTTCTCTAAGATGGAAAATATGGGCTGGATTATGTCCTTTAAAGTGCATTCACAAACAGCTAGCTAAATGATTATGCCAAGAGAAGATTGATTGATTGATTATTTGATGTCAGCCTGTTCCAGCCTCATTCAGGCTAGTGACCCATCCCGACATTCCACAATCAAAGCTCCCCTTTTCAACATTTTTATTCTGATTTACATGAAAGCATCAGCAACTTGTTTGTTGGAAGGGATACCTAACAGGGAAATAAGCACCTTGCTGAAATAAACAAGATGAAATTAATAATAATCAATGTAAAATTCTACCTTTAACTTTCATAGAATCAATTGTTTAGTATCTTATTAGGAATTTACGTTGGTGAAGTAACTCATGTCAACAAATGTATCAAAACAGTGCAAATATAAAAGCCACAATTTTAAAATGGCTTAAAATATAAAAGAATGAGTCTTTGACTATGTTTATAAGACTCTACTCTTCATATTAAGATTAGTTTTATTCTGTGTTGGGCAACACACAAATATTTCCCTGTCTCTGTCTCTCTCTCTCTCTCTTTGTCTCCCTCTTTCTGAACACAAGGAAAAAAGTAGACTTTTCTGTTTTAGTGAATTTGGTCCTGGTCGTGCGATTTGCTTTGGTCAAAGAATTGTAAGCAGCAGTCAGATGTGTCCCTTACTTATTCTAGGAGAACAAGTCTTAAGCTTATAAGCTTTGCCATATGTTCTTTTCTTTTTTTTTTCTTTAAGATTTTATTTATATAATTGACAGAGAGAGAGACAGTGAAAGAGGGAACACAAGCAGGGGGAGGGTCAGAGGGAGAGGCAGGCTTCCCACTGAGCAGGGAGCCCGAAGCGGGGCTCGATCCCAGGACCCTGAGATCATGACCTGAGCTGAAGGCAGTTGCTTAACCAACTGAGCCACCCAGGCGCCCCGCCATATGTTCTTTTCTTTCTGCCACCATGACCAACAACATATGCACAGTGGTTGTCCTATCTGCCTGGGGGCTAGAGCAAAGATGACAATGACAACATGGAGCTCCCAGCCAACCTCAAATGGCCATGTAGAATGAGCCCCACTGAGATTTCAGAGTTGTTGCTTATAGAACCATAATCTAGCCTATTTTCTATTAGCACAGTCGAGACCATTCTGGAATATTATATTCCTATGTTTTAAGTCCAGAGGCTGATGCCTGAAATGATAAAGAGGAGAGACTCCCCTACGGAAGAAAATTGGGCTCCTTAAAAAACACTCCAAACAACAGATATAAGTGAAGGTTTAAGTTTATTAGATGGAGCAAATTTACAACAACAAAGGGTTTCCAACAATGGAATGGACTGGTTTATCAAGTGATGAGTTCCTTTTCAACAGAAGTGTTTAAAGAGTAATTAAATGGCCAGAGATCTATGGGAAAAAGTAAAGCTTTAGGAATAAGGCTGAGTGAGATAATTTCTAATGTCCCCACAATTTCTGAGATTATAAAACTAAAGCATATCTAACAATACTCATTTCACATGTTAACATTTCCAAGGCTATTAACTACTCATTCCTTCAGCTTTGTATATTGGATGGAAACAAGTAAACATACGATTATTTTTTCTTAATAATCGTTACCAAAAGCCCATAGCTCTCCCAATGGCTTTCAGATACCTCTCCTTTCCCACATTAGGGTAACTGATCTATAGTTCCCTGTGATAGTTTTAGAAAGATTTCTATCATCCCCACAGTGTTGGGAATAATGGCTTCAGTTTTATCCCTGACAGGTCCTGTAATTTAAAATTAAATGCTGCACTTATTTGCTAAGGCTCTTAGGTTATGAAGTTTCTTATTTTGAAGATTAGTAATAGTCCTAGAAAAAAACTTGTGTGCCTCCCTGATAAGGAAGCCTAGGAAATGCCCCCACATAGACCCTGAAACAACTTCCTGGTTTTCAAAGTGAAAATTCTTGTGCTGATAGAGTATCAACCTACCTCCAATGCATTTCAGAAAGATGAACAATCTCAGCTTGTTTATTTCCTCTAAAATGCTGATAGCAAAAAAATGTTGCAAGACTGCATAGCCTTTTTAGACCACAATTTATGTTACTAATATTAGGCACAATGAAAGCATTAAGACAGAAATATTTAATATTTTGCTAACTTGTAGAACCTGTCATGTGTATTGCCCATAATTTCATTTACTTTACAATATTCCATTTGCCTCTGGTATTTAACAATACTCTATAATTACTAAATACACTAAAAGAGAAAATAATGCAAAAATAATAGAAGACTAAACACTTTATACTCTATCAGACAATATCATGGGATCGTTTGTAAGATAAATTGTCCAAACACTTCATCTCTGTTTGCTTTATATACCAAAACATCTCAAGTATCAAAGATTGAAATTTTTTGTTGTTGTAGCAAGCTCCAAGTGTAGAATAGATGTATTTGAGGAAGCAGGAAGAGATAGATGTGGTCAGATTGACAAAGGTCATCACTAAAGCAATATAAACGCAATGGTTAAGAACCATACTCTAGAATCTGGTGGAACTGGGTTTGTATCTGTGCTCCCTCAGTAGTAATTATGTAGGCTTGGGCAAGTTATTTAACCTCTCCAAATGTCAGGGTCTTTATCTACAAGGTGGAGATAATAATAGTATATACCTTAGAGAGTTATCCTGTAAGTGAAATGAGACAACATTTTAATTATCTCAGTGCCTTGTAGTAACCTTATCAATTACTTACTGCATAGCAAGTCACTCTAAGACTTAGTGGCTTTAAGTTTGTTTATTTGCTAATGATTCTGTGGACTCGTAACTTGAGCTGGGCTCATGTAGGTAGTTTTACCTCTCCACATGGCAACAGGTGGACTCCTCCATACATTTACAGTCAGTTGACATTTTGGCTGGGGATGGCCTGCCCTGATGTCCTCACTCACATGTCCGGAGACTCATGTAGGATAGTTAGAAAGGCCAGAATGGCTGAAATGGTCTCTTTCCAAATGCTGCCTCTCTCTGTATGGTATTTCATCCTAAAGGGGGTTAGCCTGGGCTTGTTCACCAGCAGTAGTATTCCCAAAGGGTAAGGCTCAATGCATTAAGGGCTTTACCAACCCTCTTCTTGCATCATGTTTGCTGATATCCTATTGGGTAAAGCAAGTCACATGGTCAAGTCCAGAGTCATTGTAGGAGCACACTACACAGTTGTACATACCAAGATCCACAATTCATTGAGGGCCATTCCTTTGTTTCCACTGCAATAATTTAGTAAACTACTTTAACTTAGTAAATGCTAGCTGTCTTTATCATCATCATCAACACTAGCACCACCGCCACCATCATCATCATCATCTATTCAGGACATAATAATCTGAAATAAGTTATCTTTGAAGGAATAAAGAGTTTCAGATTTTCAAGGTCAGCAACTTGCAGATACACAATCCACAAGTATTTGTTGAACACTTAAGCATACCTGGTTTTTCCTGGATGTGGGGATACACAGTCAGCAAGGCCCTGCCCTCAAGGAACTTATGTTCTAGAAAAGAAAGAAAAGAGAACTTGAGAAAGAATGGTAAACATATGTTTAGAGACAGTGGACAATATTGGGGCTTTTATACTGAAGTTTTGGACCTACTGAGAAATGTCGCCTCTCAAATACATCTTATGGAAACTGTTGGCCTTAATCAGCCCGGGTTAGAGAAGATAGAAGAGTAGAAAAATAGCACGGTCCATGATCAGCTGTGTGTATTCAGTAAGACCTGACTACAATGGCAATTCCCTTTTTTTTTTTTTTTTAAGATTTTACTTCTTTATTTGACAGAGAGAGAGACAGCGAGAGGAAACACAAGCAGGGGGAGTGGGAGAGGGAGAAGCAGGCTTCCTGCGGAGCAAGGAGCCCGATGCAGGGCTTGATCCCAGGACTCCGGGATCATGACCTGAGCCGA
Organism: Callorhinus ursinus; assembly: GCF_003265705.2. Taxonomy (NCBI): domain Eukaryota; kingdom Metazoa; phylum Chordata; class Mammalia; order Carnivora; family Otariidae; genus Callorhinus; species Callorhinus ursinus. The sequence continues at coordinate 5,381,555 of NW_027397087.1, forward strand.
AGGCAGACGCTTAACGACTGAGCCACCCAGGCGCCCCCCTTTTACTCCTTTAGGGAACTTAATCCCCTCTCCCCCTGCAGATGCCTTCAACTTTGGTATTTAAGTAGAGTTTCATTCTTAGGCTAGTTTGGGGTTCAGAAGGAATATCCATGCTCTAGTCTAGAGCTATATGAAGGCATTAGCTCATAAAGCAATGTGATCAGATTCAGTGTTCTTTGAAACTCCACCTAGGCAATTTCCTACAATAAAGGATTAGAAGTCCAGGGCCCTAAAGTTCAGAATGTCTTTGGGCCATCACCTTGGAATAAATCACTGGATTATCTGATTTAGAAGCAGTCTGAGAATCCCTGGAAAGTATAAGCATGTCCAAGGACCAATTTGGCATTTTAAGGGATTAAACCTATAGGCCCAGGACAATGAAGAGGCTGTGGCAGCATGCCCGGTATCAGGAGGAGACAACAGAGCAGCAGGAACCCAGGCATGTTGATTCCATACAACACTCTGACAGGAAATGGAGAACCAAAAATTCCAACAAACAATTTACTATTAATGTTAAAATTGAGAAGTGTGGAGTTAAAAACAAAAAGGAAGTTCTATTCTATACATAAAGGAATGAGGTTGGAAGGTTATTGAAGCCATGAGCCATTATCATTTCAGCTTAACATTGGTTGGGGACCTATGATGTGCCAAGCATATAATCCTGGTCCAGATTCTAGGAATATACAGATGAATAGAGTATGAATAGAATATAATCTTCAGGTAGACTGACTAAGCAAAGAAAATGATCACAAATAAAGTTGGGTCAATCAAGAATCAGAATACAGGAACTGGTTGATGTCATACCACAAAATATGTTGTTTTGACATGGTCTGGAGTCAGTTCCTCTAGCTGAAGCCTTCCTTGACCACAAGCAATGTGTTATTCCTTCCTCCAGTCCTCCAGTTTTCTGTTCTTACCTCTATGATAGAATTAATCCTATTCTACCTCTCCATGTCTGGTTTTCCCTAGGTTATCTCTCTGCCTTCTAGCACAAAGTCTGGCACATAGCAGGCATCTAATAAATGTGTTTTAATTATATGTTTGATTAGATGAATAAAAGAGTGAAGAAACCTGCCTCGTGTGAAGCCTTTCTTGAAACAGGTCTGAGTTGGAGTGAAACACACAATTCACTCATCTTACAACATTCTCTTCTCATATCTTCAGTATATAACTTGATATAACACATCACAGAACTTTGTAAAGTGATGACTAGCCAATTTAATAATTTTAATTATCAAGAAACCTATGGGAAATAAATCTTTTCATTATAATAATAGTTCATTTGTTTACCGGATGCTTCTTTAGGGCAGAAGCAAAAAAGCAAAGTCAGGGGAAAATAAAAGTTAAGCATTTTAGGACAACTGATCCACAAGGAGCTTCATCTTTCTATATGATGGTTTTCATATCCACTTCAAGGATGGGATTTAGCCTTCTCTCTCTCACACACACACACACCCCCTACTGTGTTACGTTAGTCTCATTAACAGGTGCCTTTCAGCTATTTCCTTTTTTAAAAACAAGAAGTATTAAGTCAGCAATTTGGCCAGGGGGAAAGCTCTAAACCATGACTATTAATAATGAAGACTTCCTAATGTTGGTAAATCTGTTTCCCCTTTCGAAGACAGAGAAGGCAAGCTACTAGAAGTTAGTATACTCACAGAATCAAAAAGATTTAGGAAAAACTGCTTCTAGAAGTCTTGGTTTAGTTAAAAATTTGAACCACATATTTTGGGACATGTCCCCAAGTTCTTTACGTTGGCTATTAACAGAAGGAGCTTCCATTTCAGGATAAAAGCTAACAAAAAATGTCTCTGTTCTAAGTACTGTGATAAAATTAGTATTCAACCCCAACAACAACGCTGAGATGAAGTGAGGAGTGGAGATCTGGTCTTTCTGACGTAAAGGGAATGATCTTCACTGTCACTTTATGCTGTGTCCAGCTGAGATCCCTAATTCAGGATAACCATAGTTGAAACATGGATGGAGTCTCTAGTTGAAAGAACAGAATAAATGTGTTCCATAACTTTCTCATTTACCTTGCTGAGAGAGGAACGATTGTGTTTCTCCAGATGTCCCAGCAATAGGATCCAAGGTTCGGGACTGAACATCAGATAACCTATTACATATTTCCTCGTTCTGCTTACATTTTAAGGTGTTGGTTCATCACTAAAAGACAAAGGCATTTAAACTATCTTGCTGACAACCCATTCTGGCCCAAACCACCACATTCACTTGAAACAAGAAGTGTGTGCAGTGGCTCAAGGTGACCCAGTTAAGAGCAGTCCCATTTAAAGCTATTAAGTGTGGTTTCTTTTTCAGTGAGGTCATCCTCCTTAATCCCTCTGGACTGAAACAGCCTATAAAGCAGCCTCTCTAACAGCTTATCTCAGTCCGTTGCTTGGAGGACTAAAGGGCTTGACTATTTAAGTGCTTTCTTAAAGAAAGAAGGAAGAGGTTGGTAGCAAGGGGGAAGATAGGTAGGGACTCAAGCAGTAAAATGCTAGTCACGTGGAGAAATTACTCAAGGGATTGCAAAAGAACACAGAAAGAGGTTGGGAGCATGTATTAGGGGGAAGTTTGCAGGCTCCTCATCCACTTCCTCACCATTCAGTAAATCTGTCCTTGCTTAGAAACCAACTGTAAAAAAGGAGAAGATACAAGAAGGAGCGCATTCAGAGCATGAGTTCCTGTGTTCCACCATGGGAAAACGAAGAGCTGTAACTGCCCAGTGCAGTTTCCTCTGGCCCATAAAGCATCAGAGCGATGCCTTTCCTGAATACATGTGTAAAAGAAACAGGTATATTGCTTATTAAGAATATTGCCATTGAGAAGTTTCTAAATCAGAAACTTTGGGTGGAGTGGGGAGGGTGTGACCAGCAATCTTTGTTTTAACAAAGCCTTCAGGTAAAGTTAGAGGACCAATGGCTTATATGCCTTAATCTCTCCCACAGTCTCCAGTTTGAAAAGACAATCAAAGCCATATGAGCTTGCTTCAATTCAGACCATGGGATGTTAAAGGGATAAAATATATCTAGATTTACTGATTGATAAAATGAAAAATAAGATGTAGAATAGTATGAGGGGAATGATATCACATAGAGTAAACAGTTATCGTCCGTCTCTATCTGCTCTGTTTGTCTATGAACAGAATATTTTTAAAGGAACTGTAAACAATAGTTACATCGAGGGATCAAGATATTTGGGGATGGGAGAGAGGAAAGTAACATCTACTTTTTACACTTATAACATTTTATACCTTTGTTTACCGTAAGAATTCCTTCTTTTTATGCTTTTATATTTTTCAGTTTTCACAGTCAATTCTGACGATCAACTGGAATTAGGAACCATTGTAGAAAACTAGTTGTTCGTTTCCATTAGTGTAGTAGCTGTTAAGTGACTGTTAAAACATTTTTGTTCATTGACCCTGTGGATTCTCTCAAGCTCACTGTTTTCTGAAGCTTCTTTGAAGTCCTGCTCCAGAAAATATGTGCATTCAAGATAGGACCATCTTTGGGGGACCCACCAGTCTGCCAAGACCAATCATGGAGCTCTATGTCACAGGATCTTCTCAAATCCATTGCACAAGTTCAAGGTTCCTCACGCTCAGATTTAACAGCAGCGTGGCCAAATTCAGGAAGGAGATACTGAGAAATACAATTTGGTTTACCCAGGGGAATACAACCGACAAATATCAAAACCGCTCGTCTAAGAGGGTCTAGTTTGCTCCCTCCACGGAGATCAGCATACCCTGTTAGTACCCCGGAAGGAAGATAATTTTCGAGAGCTGAACAAATCTGTGTCAGCACTCAGTGAGGCTGTCCTTTCCATTTATCCAGAAGCAGGAAGAACCCCAGGCGAATTTTTAAGAGTCCTAAACTTATCTCCTCTTTCTAAGCCTTATCTCCCCTAAGCCTCTCCCATCCTCTCCCATCCTCCTTCTGCCTAAAGGAAACTTGAACCTTTGTGCCTGTACCCTGGAGTCCTCAAAACTGCCATCAGACAGCTCAGGATCTCTACTGCAGTATCCACACAAGCCTGCCCACCACAAAGCATCTTCAAAACTATTCCTTCAAAATTGTTCCTCCCAACATCAAAGTTTTACCTTCTTCCCTCCGTGTCCAGCCAATTGTTTTGTCCCCTAATAGTCTAATCTTATTTAGCTGTAACTGAAGAAAGCAATTCCAGGAAGTCACACCAAGAGTTACATCAGTAGTTCTCAATCTTAGTGTCCCCAACCCCCAACATACCTGGGAGATACGACACATGGAATAGTGGGGGGAAAAGAGGAGAGAAGAGCGATTATATCCGAGTTTTAAGGAAGATGAAGCATGCGGTTTGAAAGAGCCCCCAGTTCTGATTCATAGTCCTTGAGTGACTTCTTCTGAGAGTCACTGGGTTAGCTAGATATTAATTTCATAGTTAACATCCCAGGACTATTTATGTGTTAATGCAGCAATTCTTTAAACCACAGCTGAATCTCTAATTACAGAACTACAGGCATGTTGCTGGTGGAGAAGATATTGTGGGAAAAGGGAGCCTTGCTGGGTTTCTCCCAAATACGTCATACTGATGGGTGCGTATGTCACCTGAACAGGGGGCTTTCTCTCCTCCTCAAAATTTTGCCAAAAATCTTTCAGAACCTTCCCAGTAGGTCACTTGAAATCCCATTTATTGGGCCAGTCCTGCCAAAGTAAGGCAAGAGAGGAAAACCATGCATTCTATCACTTCTTCATTTTTAATGGTATTGACTCTTGAAACCCAGAGGAATGCTAGCTTCCATAAGCTTCTCTCCACAGACTGATATTTTAAGTCTGGAATGCTAAGAACTAACAACCTTCATTTTGCCCTTGTGGATAGGACATAGTTTACCTGACCTAGAATAGACAGCTCTGTTTTCTGATGGAAATCTTGGAAACCAACATGGAAAATATAACAACGGTAGCCTCATAAAACAAGGAAACATCCACCCACAAATATTATTTTAGAGCCCACAATATCACAAATGCTTTGCTTTCATTTTGGTCACTTTACTTTCCCTACAACACCTCAAAAATACCCACTTCTGGAGCCCTTCTAACTCTACTTCAATATTCATCCACATATCATCACCCAAACCAATCTCCAAACATCTTTGCTATCACAGAAACTGGAAATGGCGTCACTATTACAAAAGCGAACAGCAAGCCTGTAAGTGAATCTTAAAGACATTACTAAACAAATGTTTTGGTTTAGCACAATTTGACTGGGATCATGTAGAATCAGAATAACTAAACAATCATTCTTAGAGTGAAAAGATAATAGTCCAAGAGTCTAATCACATTTTTCATTGAGACCCACCACGGAAAAGACGCATGTTAATGGTTCCAGCCATTAAAATTCCAGCCAGGGGGCGCCTGGGTGGCTCAGTCGTTAAGTGTCTGCCTTCGGCTCAGGTCATGATCCCAGGGTCCTGGGATCGAGTCCCACATCGGGCTCCCTCCTCGGGGGGAAGCCTGTTTCTCCCTCTCCCACTGCTGCTTGTGTTCCTGCTCTCGCTATCTCTGTTTCTGTCAAATGAATAAATAAAAAAACCTTTAAAAAAATAAATAAAATAAAATTCCAGCTGGAGATCTAGAGGATGGATCTGATGCTGCTTCGCCAAGAAAGGCTGTAGTCATTTACTAGAAGCCCAAATGTTGACCAAAGCCTCAGAGTGGAATTCAACTGAAATTCCGGCGCTCACAAACTGTAACCTTGAGCTGTCTAATTGGGATTTAACACATATCTTAAAGCAGTTTTTGTTTTATGTAAATCTCATTGGTTGCAAATAACAGAAGTCCACTTGAACCAACTTAATTAAAAGTGGGCAGGGATGTATTATAAAGCTATCTCATGGATCTCCAGGGCAGGGAGAAAAGGCCTTATAAGGATTAGAGTCAGACACCAGAAAATTCTCAGGAACTAAGGCAATGGTATCTCTCTCTCTCTCTCCCCCCCTCCTTCCCCCATACACCCCTTCATTCCCCTTTTGTCTCTCTCTCTCTTTCTCCTTTCCCTCTCTCCTTCTCTTTCTCTTTCCCCTCCTCTGTCTCCCACCCCATTCCCTTTCCTCCTCTGTCTCTCTCCCGCCCTCCTCTGTTTCTCTCTTCCTCCTTCCCCATAGTTTCACATCTCTGCCTTTCTCTGAGGCTTTGCTTCCATCTTACGTGTCAGCAGAAGCACTTTCTTTGCTTCTCTATGCACAGGCTACAAAAGACCACCTTTCAATCCTCAGAGTCTAACCAAAGGCTCAGTTGCAAACTCCTGGGAAACAATCAGATTGGCCCCAAATGGGTAAATTCTCTCTTTCTGATTGAGTCAATGGAGATACAGAGAGGCAGAGTCTTACAGTATAAAAGATGGCTTCTGGGGCTCCACTTCCTGAGGAGCTGGGAAGATACTAGTTATCCCTCTCACTGAAAAATATTTAAAAATGTAAAGGTCACAAATTGACAAATGGAAAAACCATTAGGCTAAACCTTTGGGAATTCTTTCTCTTCCTAGTTTGTTTCCACTAACATGAGAACTTATAAAATATCCTTTAGTGTTGTCTCTTGGGGAAAAAAATACATATATACTAACAAGATAAATTTTTTTTTTTTTTTGGTAGAGTTGAAAAATTCGTGGACTAGGAAGGTTCAGGATACTCAGGCTCCCACTGCTAACCAGCAATGTGTAAACATGATTCCCTGCTACCATCTGGGTCTCCTCACTTATGCCAATCTCTAAGACCCCTTCCAGCTCTTACATGCTAATTCTGAGATGTTAACATCTACACTTACAATAACTACTTGAAGAAGAGAGTTATTTGACTTGTGGGGTTCCTTTGGGAAGAATATTCATTCAGAGCAGAGATCAAATAGGCCTGCATCTTTGGTTTTGTAGTTAGTATTTTGGAACTCTGGAGACTAGGAATCATGGGATAAATTGCTTGCATATTGGTAGCTTCATTCATTCTTTCAAGCTATTTGGGTGCCAATTATGGGAGTCTCTAAAGGAATTAGAGTACCAAAAGTGAGTTAATTTATCTTATACTCACCAACAAAATTAGTCTCTCTCCAGGGCATTCAAACACACTTGCTAAATTGGGCATTTTTTGTGGTACTTAAATTCCAATGTGCATTCAAAATAATAACCCCAATGACAATGCACATCACCTTATTAAGCTCTGCTCCGGGAATTTGTGCAAGACTGATAGTGAAAAAGCATTAAACAGAGAAAGAGAACATCCTGAAGCCTGCTTATTCATTTCCTCTGATGGCAATCAATAAGTTTTTGACCACCACCAACACTATCAAAAAGCAGATGCTCAGCAGACCGGCCACACCTTCAATTTCACATCTCCTCCCATTAGAACTGCTGAGTGTGGCTTTTGAACCAGGCTGGATCAATCAGATATAACAGAAGATCTTTCTTGTCTTCTCTAGCACAAATTTCCACTCTAAAAGGAAAGTGGGCTCCTATTTTAGAAAGATTAATAATAAATCAGGGAAGTGATACATCCACCATGTTTGTCTTTCTTGCATATATTCTACTTTGCAACTGGAGATGTTTAGGATAGTTAATTGGGTATTTTATTATTAGAAATATTATTTTACAAATGGTCTCTCACTCAAAGAAATACTATTGTTACCAAGAAAAAATATTTTGGTTATATGTTCAATTGTGATGTACATAGCAAAGTGAGCACAAATGTTTGGCACATAATGGGTGAGCGATAAATGTACGCTTCTCTTCTTTTCCCGAGCTGAATCAAATGTACAAGAAAAAAGAGAGAAAGAAATCTGGAATTTTAAAGGAATTTGCTCACAAGGCTGTACTATTTCATTCAACTTTAATTGTAATCCCCCCCCATGATCTCAAAGTATTTTCACATTTATTATTGACCTTTCATAATCACCATGTGACATAAACAGGACTAAAAATTATCAACTCCATTCCTTAATGAAAAAAATTGAGCATAGAAGGGGCAAGGGACTTATTCAGATTTTTAACAACTCCATAGTAGGATAGAATTCAGAGTCTCTGACTCTGGTTTATCACCCAAGTTACAAAACCTCATTAGGAATCCAGTGCCAACAAGCCCTGTGTAGCTGGCTATAAAGTGTTTTCCTTAAAGGACTAGATCATATTCTTTAAAAAATAGGTTGGCAATATAACACAAATAAAAATGAATAGCTAATTTGGCTCTCTGTCTCTCTCACTCTCTTCTATGTATGTATAATATTTATTTGTGTGTATACATATACACTATCTGATCATCTCTTATAATTGCTTAAGAGAACTCTAGCTCTGAAAAAGGTGTTTAAATGTGAAAAATGAAAAAAGTTCTACCACAGATGCTCCATTCATATTGCAATCCCATTCCTGGACTGGAATCCTCATGAGGACACTCTGGGGAAGTTTCTCAGCTTGAGCAGAAATAATACTGAATTTTAATAGTTTGGAAGGCAGTAATAAAGCAATAGCAATAAGAAGAAAAACTGTCATGGCTGCTAATTGTGTTCAAGGGTCTTTTTGAGAATGTAGCAAGTCTCGAATAATAAGCAGGAGACTGCTTTTTACTCTGTAGTTTGTAACAGTTAGACTATTATCAGTATTATCATATACGTTTTTGCCATGCACCCGTCACATGAAATCTGATTCACAGCAGCCATTCAGCACTGTTATCATGTTCCCTGGAGACGCCATTCACCCACAACCCTACATACTGCCAAAGCCTGAGTGTTTTGTTTTTTTTTTTTTTAAAGATTTTATTTATTTATTTGAGAGAGAGAGAGAATGAGAGAGAGAGAGTACGAGAGGGAAGAGGGTCAGAGGGAGAAGCAGACTCCCTGCTGAGCAGGGAGACCGATGCGGGACTCAATCCCGGGACTCCAGGATCATGACCTGAGCCGAGGGCAGTCGCTTAACCAACTGAGCCACCCAGGCGCCCCAAAGCCTGAGTGTTAAAGTGAATAAGCTTTTCAGTAAGAACCTCCCCCCTTCCATTCAAACTTCCCTATTCCATCCTTCCTTACACCACAGTTTGCCTCAGACACTGACCCAGCTCTCTCAGTCTTTGAAGAACTGGCATATACCTATGAACTTGAATTTGTCAAAACACAGTGGGAGGAGAGGAAATTTGTGCCTTGCCTTCAACCATCTACGAGAACGTCCTTCTGGCTTCTTTCCCACTCCATCATATGTGTGTGTGTGTGTGTGTGTGTGTGTGTGTCCCATACTGCCATTCCTCTTCAGTTTTCTTTTTAAATTTTTTATTAAAAATTAAAAGTTAAAATGATATTTTATCAAAAATATATGTATGTGTATTAGGTTATATAAAAGGTCAAATAATACTATAAGTCTTGTAAAAACCAGCAAGTCATCGGCCTCAATTCCAGAGGCAACCACCTTCCTGTTGCACAGAGGCCACTACTTTCTACTTTTCAACCATTTCTTCTGCCTCTTCATATTTCTGAATAATTCTCTTATCCTGCTATTTCTTAGTTTTTCTCCTTTATATATGAGCAGGGACCCTGGGATCATGACCTGAGCCGAAGGCAGACGCCTTTCTGTCTGCAGGGAGCCCAATGCAGGGCTCGATCCCAGGACCCCAGGACTGAGAAGTGGCTACATTCCACCTCACCTTCCCTTTTTTAAACTGTCTTTTTGAATTCATTCATTTTTCCACATTAAAAGGATCTGGTGACCTTTCATTCTCTGTTCACATTTAAACAAAGTACCTAAGAGCTGATCAAAAGCCTTGGGGGTAATTAATATGTTTGGGTAGGATTTGATAACCAGTGGGTGTTACTATATAGTATGATCAGGAATGTTTACAGATACACCAAATGTTAATGTCTATAGGTCCTTTTTTTCCTGGGCTAGTCGGAATCCCAGAGAATAATCCCTCTAAGCCCTGCCTGGCTGCTGGACTTCTGTATGCCATGTGGGAAAGGAGACGAGAGAGCACACTCCTCAGGGTGCAGATGGGCATTAATTCTCCATTGTTTAGTACTGCTTCTCACACATATCTTCATATGTTCCTTGTGTTCTCTATTTCAAAGCCTTGCCTTCATTTGAATCTTCTGCCAGAGAAGACAGAGTAATCACAGCTGAAACGATCTGAGGGAGTCTGGGCATCTAATGCTTCTTTCATAGATTCCAGTTTTCAGCTCCATCTACTTCCAGAATAACTTGCCTTCAATTCCTGAGTTTTTCTCAGATTTGTTAGGATGAATACACTTGATTCCTTTTATCCTCTCTCCGGCAGGATTATTCTGTCCTTCTTCCTTTACAAAGTCATCATGTCCTCCAAACTCTGATGACATCTCTCTTGCACTTCATGTCACTTTGTCATTTCTTTTTTTTTTTTTAAGATTTTATTGATTTATTTGACAGAGAGAGACACAGTGAGAGAGGGAACACAAGCAGGGGGAGTGGGAGAGGGAGAAGCAGGCTTCCCGCCGAGCAGGGAGCCCGATGCGGGGCTCGATCCCAGGACCCCAGGATCATGACCTGAGCTGAAGGCAGATGCTCAACGACTGAGCCACCAAGGGGCCCCTCACTTTGTCATTTCTTAATGATCATTTCAGTGGAGTTGGGGAGATGACTCACGTGTTGTATCTACCATGTTGGCTACAGGTCCCTCACTCCTCTTACCACCATGCTTTATTCATTTATTTGACCGATGTTCTCTCGGTATGAGTGTATCCTTGTGAATAGTAAGAGATACAGGGAAGTATAATGTATATTCTTAGTTCTAACGAAGCTTATACACAAGCTGAAAGACAAAATACACACACATTAACAAATTCAAAGACAAATTAATACAAACTTTAAAAAATATGGGAAAGTCCTCATTCAATACTATATCTTATTAAGTGAAAGGGAGTGATATAGCTAACCACCACAGGCATTCAGAACCGAGACAATCTTCTTCGTCTAGAATATGAGGGCAGGTTTCACGAAGAAAGTAGTACTTAAATTTCATAGAATTTGGAAAGCCATTGAGAATGAGGGAATTCCAAGTGAGGGAAACAGAAACACGGAGAAAGCATAGGGAATGGTGAATGAATGTAGCAAAAACAGAAGTTTTATACAAGGAAACTATAACTAGGTTATCATGAATTTCACATTTAAGTTAAAAAAATATGCTAAGAAAAATATGGATAATAATAAAAAGCATTGTAGTGAGACTCCAGGTTATGGTCCAAGGTGTACCTCAGACTCGATGTATAGTGAGGGTGAGTCACTATACTACCTCACCTCCAACTTCGACCTATAACCTGTGAAATGTACCTCGCAGAATTTCTTTACAGTGGAACTTCTGGGCACACCAATTAGCCTCTCCCAAAGAAAGCAACAGATGAAGGAGCAGATTCTGCAACATCTGCTTTCTGAATACTTTCTACAGAAGATTTTTAGATCTACTCACCTAAAGGTTTAAAGGGGTGGGGGGTGAGGGGGTGGATTACAGCTATAACGGAAGTGGCAGTGAACTTTTAGAAAGAGAAAAAGTATATGCGAGATAAAAGATTCTCTGGGAGAGCAAATATGCTGAAGATGGTAGCTGCATAAGAGTTCAGGGTCTAACTTAGCAAAGGGGTATGCACAACATTCAAAAGAGAAGGGAAATATAGGAGCAACATTCAAATTGGAACACTGCATTTATAAAAAACTGAAGTGCAGTCAATTTATGTTTGCAGAAGTATTTATGGCTGTGTGGTGGCAGAAAAATGGTAAATACGTGAATTTTATAAATATATGGTATGCCAGTATCTTCTATAATGAACTAAAATTGGAATAATCAAGCTGGGCAATAACAAGTTTTGTTCCTTATATTTTTCCCTTTATTCTTCTCCCTCCTGAAACACGGGTGCAGTACTTCTTCCCTTCCAGAATCCTTCAGTCTTCACAGCTTAATACTCATTCTTCCATTTTCTTCTTTCAGTTTTCTTATTTGTTTTTGTTTTGCGAGGTACCAAGAAATTCTTTGTATTAACCTCTCTTGGTAATTGTCTAAATGAGTATATACCTGCCTTTTCTCTGGAAATGCTGAGAGTAACCAGATGTTTTTCTAGTGACCTTTCAAAGAAGCTGCCTTTTTCAAAGGGGAATAAGTAACCCTAATCTGGAGGTGAGCTAGTGTTGTGCCCCTTGCTGAAGACTCAGCCCAGGAGCACAGCTCTTCCACTGACAGTAACAGATACAGTTGCTCAAGGTCAGGCTTGGAAACCACACGATAGCCAGAGATAGGTCCAAAAAAAAGCCAAGTTTGCAGTGACTTTCTTCACATCATAAGAAAAACTGTGTTCTGAGGTACATCTTTATCAAAAGGAAAAGCCAACCATCTATAATTGCTGTCAGGGCATTTTTCATATGTGTTATGGTGCTGGATAGCTTCTGTTTGTCCCTCCATAGCCTCTCTCCATTCTACTCCCTTCTGTTTTGTGCCTTCTTAGCCTGATCAACAAGGACCACATGGACAAGACCTCTATGCTCCCCAGTTTCCCTGTGGGTTTGGCCAATAAGAGTCTTAGCAAGAGATCAGAGGGTAGAAGGAGAGTTGGACACGTTCTTCCATCCAGGATCAATGGGTCTTTCCATCCAGGATCAATGGGTCTTTCCAGGCAACCTCCAACACACAGCCTTTTTTTTTTCTGGCTCGGCAACGGCTCCCTCCCCTCATCGTTTCAGATCCAGGTGTGGTAACTCTTCATCCACTGGGTATGCCATCTGTTTCCTGCTAAGAACTGAGAGAGATAATAACTCAAGAAATGAGTCATTTGAAAGAAAAGATTTTTTTTTTAAAGATTTTATTTATTTATTTGAGACAGAGAGAATGAGAGAGAGAGAGAGAGAGCGTGCACATGAGAGGGGGGAGGGTCAGAGAGAGAAGCAGACCCCCTGCTGAGCAGGGAGCCCGATGCGGGACTCGATCCCGGGACTCCAGGATCATGACCTGAGCCGAAGGCAGTCGCCCAACCAACTGAGCCACCCAGGCGCCCCTGAAAGAAAAGATTTTATCTAAGAAGTCTATACTTGAAAAGAGGTGAAACTAATGTAGCAAGTGAAACTTTTCAGCTTTGAAGTCAAAGAAAGGTTGGTTCAAGTCCCAGACCGCTCTCACAAACTGTGTGTCCTTGGACGAGGTACTCAAACTTTCAGGACCTCAGTTGTTTAATCTCTAAAATAAAGATAATAATAGTATCCACATTATAGAATTGCTATGGAGAATATGAGACAATTTTAAATGAGATTAGGTAAATCCATATAAGGCAAGCTCTCCATTCCTATTGGCTAAAAATATAATCATCATAATATATATGTTTATTAGTTAATAACTAATAATAATAACTCTTCTGAAAGAGTTTTAATCTAGATGATGGACTTGAATTAGATCTTAAGGATTGAGTAACTGAAATTTATGTTGGTAGGCTCAAGTAGGACTTACCCAAGATGTATTTCTTCACACAGGATTTAGGAATGATTACTTTTGATTTTCCATTAGTGTTCTCGTTCCAGACTTCTAAAAGGAAAGTTACCTTGAGATTTTGCAGAAAATCAAGATAAGTCCCTTCATCGGGGCGTCTGGGTGGCTCATTCGTCGAGTGTCTGCCTTCAGCTCTGGTCATGATCCCAGGGTCCCGGGATCGAGCCCCGCATCCGGCTCTCTGCTCAGCGGGAAGCCTGCTTCTCCCTCTCCCACTCCCCCTGCTTGTGTTCCCTCTCTCGCTGTGTCTCTCTCTGTCAAATAAATAAATAAAATCTAAAAAAAAAAAAAGTCTCTTCATCTTTTGTCAAATTTGGTGACCATTTTGTCCAGAAACCCTCCCCAGCATGGTCATACACAAGAACCATTGTATACATCTGTAACTTCATTTGAAAGCAAAACAAGGGCCACCATTCCCCTATCGGTGCCATGAATTAATCACTAGCTTTAATTAAGAACCACATTGCAGAGGCCTCTATAATTGGAGAGTTAATTTAATGAGCTATTGCAAATTAAAGTAATTTCCACTTCCTTAAACTCAACTGTGGTGAATGGAGTTTTTCAGGAAAAAACTTCGTTACCTGTCTGATTACCCTAAGCCTTCTGGATCATCTAGTTTGGATCATGTTTGTCTCCAGTCCAGGGAGCAAAATCCTGCCTGGGTCCGACATCAGAAAGATGCTGACAATACGTTCATGAAGCAGATGTACTTTTGTCATACAAAGTTTACATATGTCAATAGATTTAAATTGGTCCATGAACAAAGTCAATTGCCATTTCTCGATTATTTATATAAATTAAAGGATGGCTTAACTTAATTTCTACCATGTGTGCCCTCTGGCAATAAAAGGTTACTGAAGATTTCAGCCTTCTTTTCAAAAGACTGGGGAAGAAAGACTACCTACGATCTGCTGATACTTAGCTGTGCTTCCTGAGACGTGGTTTATTTTGGAGTCTCTAATGATCTACTCAAGAAAGCCATAGATCTGATGTAACTTCCCCTGCTCAGCTCCAGCACCTCTCCTAGAAAAGACCCTAAGCAAACTGCAAACAAAAGACATAAAACTGCATAGAATTTCACCCCTAGGCACAGTCCCAAACCAAGACATGCAATTTTAAGGATCTTGACATTATGGCCAAAATAGACAAAGCAGATGTGGTTAGCTTGGTTGACTATGGATTATTGGAATACAATGGCAGCAGAATACATTAACCCCTGCACCCAGAATCAAGGAATGAGGTGCTTCTGAAGATAAAAAATAGAGGTTTGTGATTCTTTACCAGTATTGACATGTATATATTTGAAAACATCTTCATCAAACTCTATAATTAAGTAGCTCTTTTCTAGCACTCTTTTGCAGAGGATCCCCAATATGAGAATAAATAGGAGAAAAAGAAAATTTCACATATAGCTCTACTGAGGCTCTTTCCACAATAACAGTGTGCAGACTCTAGAATTCTTCACCTGGGTTTTTCAACTCTGAATAGACATATTCTACCTCTTCTTACTCTTGGTCTCCACCCTAAGAATAGGTAGAGAGGGAAGACCATGTCACAACACCAGAATTAATTCCAACCACATTTCTGCCACTAACTCACTTTGTATTTTGGGGCAGATAACATGACCTCTGAGTCCCAAAGTTCAAATGAGATTGTTCATTGCAATGAGATAGTACATACACGTGAATTTTAGAAATTCTAAACTGCTCTATAAATGAGAGTTGAATAATAAAAATTTAGTTTTGTGTTTTCATTTCTCAAAAGTGTCCAATTATCATGACACCTGAGTGGCTCGGTTGGTCAAACGTCTGCCTTTGGCTTGGATCATGATCCCAGGGTGCTGGGATCTAGTCCCGCATGGGGCTCCTTGCTCAGCAGGGAGCCTGCTTCTCCCTCTGCCTGCCGCTTCCTCTAATTGTGCCCTCTCTCTCTCTCACTCTAACAAATAAATAAAATCTTCAAAAAAAGTGTCCAATTATTAATAATTCAGTAACAGTGTAAATTTTCTCATTGATAGTCTTAAATTCAATGAAACAGGTAATGATAGGTATAAGCCAATGCAATTATCCATTTTATATAATAAAATACTTTGTGTTAAATTTTTATTTATTTATTTATTTATTTATTTTTAGAGATATTATTTATTTATTTGACACAGAGAGAGTACAATCAGGGGGAGTGGCAGGCAGGGGAGAGGGAGAAGCAGGCTCCCCGCTGAGCAAGGATGCCCGGCTAGATCCCAGAACTCTGGGATCATGAAATAAGCTGAAGGCAGAGGCTTAACCGACTGAGCCACCCAGGCTCCCCTGTGTTAAATTTTTAAAATGCAGCTTATAAACACCTTTTTTTCCTGAATCACCTTCGTGGAAAAAAAAAATGTTTGTTACCAATGGCTTGGATAAAATCAAGGGTGATAAATCCTTGAGAAGTAACCATGAAAAATTGTGATATAAATTTATAGACTTTACTTAAATAAATAACAGTTTGTGTCTGATTGTAAGAATAGAACATGCTTGTCAGGTGCAATGGCAGGTACCTGTAACTCCAGCTACTCTGGACGCTGAGGCTGGAGCATCACTTGAACCCATGAGTTCTGGGCTGTAGTGAGCTATGCAAATCAGGTAACTACACTTAAAAAATAAAAGAGCACATGTTTATTAGAGGACATTTGGCAATTATTTTTAAAATTATGAATTTTTTAGTATTGTGGTCCCTTGTATTACCAAGTCAAATGTACATACGTACTATTCCTTACAAAAGTTTCTCTCCTTCACCAAAGGTGAGACCATATGGTCAAATTTCATAGCTAAATTGTGGGTACTGGACTGAGTGGTCCAGGTTTACTCCTCTATAACAGTTTTCTTTATGTGCTCTATGTTTTGACAGAGAAGAGAAAGGAATTTAAAAGGTGCAATAGGCAGAAACCTAAGCTGGCCCTGAAGATTCCCAGCCCTTGATGTATACACATCTTCACCCAGGGATCCAATCAAACATTAATCCAGGTGCTACTGTGAAGAAACTTACAAATATAAGTAAGGTCACAAATCAGTTGATCTTAATCTAGGGAGATTATTCTTAGCAGACCTGGTATAATTAGGTGAATCTACTAAAGGGACAGGGTTCTTCCTGAAGAAAGATTTGAACATGAAAAGGAAGCCTCTAGAACTGAGAATAGCCTCCAGCTGACAGTTGGCAAGTAAACAGGGATCTCAGTCCCAGGATTTTAAGGAACAGGATTCAGCCAACAACCTGAATGAGCCCCGAAGCAAATTCTTCTCCAGGGCCTTCAGAAAAGCACACAGCTTGGCCACTACCTTGATTTCAGCCTTCTAAGACCTTGAGCAGAGAAGCGAGGCATGCTGTGCTTGGACATCTGACCTACAGAACTGTGAGCTAATAAATGGGTATTGTTGTAAGCTGCTATGTGTGTGGTAATTTGTTGTGCAACAATAGAAAACAAATGCAAAAGTTTTATTTGTGAAAGTCTCAGTTTATTCTTTTCTATTGCTGCTATAGTATTCTTTTGCATGAATGTGCCACCATTTGCTTATCCATTCATCTGTTGAGGAACATTTGGGTTGATTCCAGTGCAGGGCTATGCTGAATAAAGCAGCTAAGAATATTTGTTAACAAGTCTTTGTGGGGACATCTGGGGCTACTTTTTCAATCCAGCGCAGAAAACATATAAGGAACCATTAATTCAGGAATACTTTACCATCTCCCAACCTGTTAATCAGTCACGCTATGTTTGAAACACAATCCTTGACCATCAAGGGTCCTGGGTCTCCTATAGCAGCCACCAGTAAGTGCCCCGGCTGAGTCCCTCAGCCTACTTCCCCACCCAATTCCAGACCATGCTCCATAATGCCTGTTTTGAACTGTGGGGCAATTCTATAAATATAAAAAGCCTGCAAATACCCAGGGACCACTGTAGCTTAACATTCAAACTAACTAGGGATAAGGAAAATCTGTGTCCTAAGATGGCTGACCAAGCCAGCGAGAGAGTCCCAGTCCTTGCTCTGGGGCTCTTCCAGGTTTTCCTCCCTGCCCTGCTTCGTGCATGTGCCCAAAGTGCCAAGTATGCGGAAGTAGAAGTGTATAAATTGCCCCCTTTGTGCTCCAGGCTCAGACCTTTGGAGACCACTCTCCTCGGAGCCCGTCTGCTTTAAATAAACCTCCTATCCTCCAAGATCTCCGAGTGCTGCTTGGTTCTTCCATCGGGCGATCCGGTCCAGGTTCCGTAACATTTGGTTCCCTGACCGGGAAACCCAACCGCACTGGCGCATTGTTGCCACCAGTTTGGGGGCAACGGCGGGGCAGTGATAGAACAAGGGATCGTAACGGAGAAGGCAAGCCCTGCCTAATTTTCGGCAGTCTCCTGCCCTGGTCGCCTGAGTGGGCCTCGCTCCACTGTTCCCACCGGACTTGAGACTTGACAGGTGAGGACCTGGTCCAACGTTGCATTCCAGTAAGGCCTGGGGCCCCAGGACCCAGACAGGCCCACCCCCGTTGGGGTAGAAGGGGAGACTGATCACCTCCCAGAGACCTCTTAAAGGTCTCACAGGTAGGGATTCCCAGGGAGGGAATGTAATAACTTCTGGAGTGTGAATGTGTGAGTGAACGTGCAGTCCGACCTGGCTTTCTCAAGCGGACTGATTCTGTGACTCCACGGGCAGGCACCCTTAAGGTCCCCAGAGGCCTACGGAGTCTGAGTGGGCCCGTCTGCGATTCCGTGGTGAACGGCATACAGTCTATGGCAGCATTGGAATAGTTTCCGATCGTAAGTCACAACGCTGAGACCGTTACGGCTAAGCCTCACCTAAGCTCCTTCGGGACACGGCCAGACGGGCATCTGATTGGTCTCCTCACCTCAGGAGGCACCCCCCCCCTCACCTTTGTCTGTCTCTGCACCGCCGCACATGGGGACATCATGGGGTCAGGGCAGAGTAAACCTACGGTTCTAGAGACCATGATCAAAAATTTCAAGAAGGTCTAGCCAAATTGCCTAAGCCCAGTCGTGTGTGAAATGTTTCAGAACACTTGATGGAGGCAAAGCGGAGCAACCAAAATTGAGATCATGAGACAGGCCTGAGGGTCTGGAATTTGCAGAGGTCAGAGAACCTGGGAGTCAAGTCAGCCTTCTCTAACAAGGCAAGATCTCCAGCTGTTTAGGTTCTTTACTTCACAGAGCACCCTTCCTTGTCGTCTCTGGGTGGTGGGAGGTTGGGGCGAGCATCCCCCAGGGATGGGACACATCTCAGGGAGAGGCAAGGGAAACTGGCTCTTCTGGAGAGGACTGGGGCAAGGAAGTCGGGGGAGGAACCCTACTAAAATGAAAACAGAAGAGGTCAGATCAAAAGCCAGGCTACAAAGGCAGATTCCGGTTATTTGTCTGGGGTAGGGCTGACATTGGCGATTTAAACAAGATAACCCAGGTGATACAGATCCTGCTGGTCCACTGGCCACACTCTGAATAGCAAGGCTTAGACGTTGTTTCCAAACCTCCTTTATAAGAGTCATCTGGGAGGACCTCGTTAGAAAGGCAACTATTTGGGGGATGGGGTAGCTAGGTGATGGGTATTACGGAGGACACGTGTTGTGATGAGCACTGGGTGTAATACTATTTGGCCTATGCAAACCCACTGAATCAAAATGGGTGGGATGGGGGGAATATCCCAGAAGCTTTGGGTTTAAAAAGCAACCCCTGGGGGCACCTAAGTGGCTCAGAAAAAAAAACTGTCAGACTCGGGATACCGAACCTTATGGAAGAAGGCACAAATCTGCCAACAACAGGTCCACTACCTTGGTTTTCTCCTCACCCAGGGGAAAAGAGAACTAGGGCCCAAGAAGAAAAGGGTCATCATCTCCCTGCCACAGCCCCAGACAAAAAGGGGCCTACGAGAATTCCTGGGGGCTGCAGGATTCTGCTGCATCTGGATCCCTGGGTTCTCGGCAATAGCAAGACCCCTTTATGATCTCTTAGGGGGACCAGATCGAGATCCCCCTGCCTGGACTGAAAAGGAAAAAATAGCACTCAGGGTACTCACCCAGACTGTTGGACCCTGGCAATGGCCAGTTGCTTACGTGTCAAAGAAGCTGGAACCCCCGTGGCAGGGAGATGGCCACCATGCCTCAGGGCGCTGGCAGCCACAGTCCTACTCATCAAGGAGGCAGACAAACTTACTCTGGGGCAAGAAACACCCCCGGAAGAAGTCCCTCCCCAGCCCAGTTACACTAAAAAGGAAAAGGAATGGGCCATGGCTGAGGGGGCCACCCCAACTGAAAAGGGATGGTGGATGATGCCAGACGGGCGCATCTTTGTTCTAACAGCAACTGGAGGGCATCTAGTCAAGGAACACCACGAACACACTCATCTGGGAAAAACTGCATTAGATAAGGCCCTTCTCAAGACATCAGTCAGTTGCCAGCACTATGCCGAGCAACAAGTGAACAATGCATAACATGTGCTAAAAATAATGCTCGGTCTGCACCATGGTCCCCGCCAGGTGTCCAGAGGATGGGAGCAACCCCCTTCAAAGATCTAGAGGTAGACTTCATAGATGTGCAGCCAAGCAGAGGGTTCAAATATCTCCTAGTAATAGTATGCCATACTCTGGGTGGGTCAAAGCCTTCCCGACCAGGACGGAGTAAAGCCAGAAAGTAGTTAAAGTCCTCTTGCAGGACATTGTGCCCCGGTTTGGCCTGCCATTAACAATCCACAGTGACAATGGACCCGCATTTGTGGCAGACACTGTACAGGTCTTGACCAAATCTCTCAACATCACCTGGAGACTCCATACCGCTTACCGGCCCCAAAGTTCAGGGAAAGGGGTTTTCGGGAGACTATGGAGTCAGGATGAACCCTGGCAAGTTGACAACCCTATGTGAATTGGAATGGCCCACCTTTGATGTCGGGTGGCCTTCAGAAGGGACATTGGATGTCCCAACGATTCATCGAAGATGGCGAGTCGTAATAGAACAAGGACACCCTGTCCAGTTTCTGTACATTGACTCCTGGCTAGGAATTGCTCAGACCCTTCCCCCCTGGGTGCGATTCACTTGCAATAGGCAGGGACAGGCCAGGGTCTTAATCGCCTCATCCAAGCGACCTAAAGAAAATCAGCAAAAGCCCCAGTCTCCACAAATCCTAGCCAGAGATCCCAAGGACAAACCAAACCTGCCCCCACTGTACCTACCCCCAAGACTGTCTACAGCTGGCCCTTCAGCCCCAGATACTCTGCCACCATCGGTTTCACTGGCGCCCCCAGGCCCAAAAGATCCACTTTCTCCAGGACCAGCAGCCAGGCTGCACCCCAGGCCAGGTGCAAGAGCCCTCCAAATGCCAGTACAAGAGATGCAGGAACCCAAGAGCACAATGAAGACGAGGCAGTCCAACCCAGCCATTCCATGATGTATTATCAGCCCTTCTCCAGCACCTACCTCCTCAACTGGAAACACAACACCCCATCCTATTCTGAGAAACCACAGGCTATGGTAGACCTCATAGAATCTCTCTTCCAAACTCATCAGCCAACCTGGGAAGACTGCCAACAGTTACTCCGCACCCTGTTTAACACAGAGGAAAGGAGGAGAATAATGAAAGGTGCACGGCAGTACCTGGAAGAGTGCGCACCTGTGGGAGTCATCAATCCTGCTGCCTGGACTAATATGGCCGCACCTGAAGAGCACCCAGCATGGGACTTCACCACAACCGAGGGACAGGCCCATATCTGCTGGTACCAGGAGGCCCTCCTCCAGGGAATCTGGGTAGGAGCTAAGACACCCATGAACATGACTACGGTATCCTCGGTCACTCGAGTCCCCTGGGGACTACTATGAAACACTATGTGAAGCCTACAGGATATACACTCCTTTTGACCCTGAGGCACAGGAAAGCCAACAGATGGTGAACACCTCCTTCTTGGCTCAGGCCGCCCAGACATCAGGAAAAAAACTTCAGAAACTAGAGGGTTTTGCCGGGATGAACATCACCCAACTAATAGAGATTGCCAATAAGGTCTACATGAACAGGGAGGTCGCAGCCAAACAGGAAGGCGACAAAAAGATGATAAAGAAAGTCAGCCTCCTTGCTGATGCCCTGAAAGAAAAGGACAACACAAAGATGGGGAGACCCCAACCACCGAAAGGGGGGAAGCCCAGAACCCCCTTGGCAAGAGATCAGTGTGCCTACTGTAAAGAGAAAGGGCATTGGAAAAATGAATGCCCAGTCGCTACAAGGAAGAACCCAAGAGGAGGACCTCATAGGCCTTGTGGGAATGGACTCAGACTGAGAGGGACCGGGCTCTTTCCTCCTTGGCCCCCATGAGCCCACGGTCAGAATGAAGGTGGGGGACCAACCAATGACTTTTATGGTTGATACTGGGGCCGAGCTCTCTGTTGTCATCTCCCCAGTGGCCCCTTTCAGCAAAAGGACTGCAACCATCCTTGGGGCCACCGGGACGCCGGCGATACAACAGCCCTTTTCCAAGCTCCCCAGTGGGAACTTGGGGGCCACAAGGTCCGACATGAATTCTTTTATCTGCCTGATTGCCCCATCCCTCTCCTGGGCCGAGACATACTCTCCAAGCTTAGGGCTCAGATAATCTTTGAGCCCACTGGACACACGAGTCTCCCACTGAACCGAAGGCAAGAGGAGACAGGGTCTCTGAATAGTAGAGCGAATGAATTGCACCCTCAAGGGAACCTTAGGAAAGTTTTGTCAGGAGACTAATGTCCATGGCCAGATCTGCTACCCTTAGCTCTCCTGCGTGCTCGCTGCACGCCCGGGACATCAGCTTTCTCCCCATTCGAACTTGCATCAGGTTGGAGATAAAGGGATAAAGGAGCAGCTTCAGGCCCTGGGGGCCACCCTAAATAAATTACAAGAGTACACCTTTGAGAGGGCCCCAATCTCCTTAAGGTCTCAGGTACACTCCTTCCAGACAGGGGACTGGGTCAAAGATTGGAAGAAAGAAGAAAGCTCATCATTCAGACAAGGAGCCGCGCCAGTGCAGAGTCCAGCCAGACTTCACGAACCCACTCTGGCTTCACCTTCAATGAGACCCCCCTACTGATGGACACCTGCTCACCGTGGTATCAGCCTCTCATGGGCGTGATTTCCCTCATCTTGGGAGTCAGACTCTACACTGTTGCCCCTCCTGACTGGACTTTCCCCCAGAGGTTTCTACCTAAGGTCATAGATCCCACTTTTACTGGCCCTCTGCTCTCTACTACTGAGCGCATTTCACCACGGTTTTCCTGGCCCCAGTCAGTCCTGGTCTTCTGCTACCTGGTGTGCTGTTAAGTTTATGATTAAGTCCATGTTCGCCCCAAGCCTTGCGGTCAACCCTCAGAGTCAAACAGAATGATGCCTTCTAAACTAGGTGTTTAAAGGGGCATCAAAGGGGGGAATGATAAGGAAAATCTGTGTCCTAAGATGGCCGACTGAGCCAGCGAGCGAGTCCCAGTCCTTGCCCTGCGGCTCTTCCAGGTTCTTCTCCCTGCTCTGCTTCCCGTGTGGACCAATCCAGGTTCTTCTCTCTGCCCTGCTTCATGCCAAAAGTGCCAAGTATGTGGAAGTAGAAGTGTATAAATTGCCCCCTTTGTTTGTGCTTGGGGCTCAGACCGTTGGAGACCACTCTCCTCTGAGCCCGCGGGCATTAAATAAACCTATCCTCCAAGAGCTCCAAGTGACGCTTGATTCTTCCATCCGGCGATCCAGTACAGGTTCCGTAACACTAGCAGATGGAAAGGAAGCAAATAAAGAGAACAGAAACCACCTGATCTCCACACCATGCTCCTCACCATGGATGTCAGTGACAGGACATGTGCAAAAGCAGTGCTATTGAGACTTCCCACTAGTTTTCAATGGTATTTGCCCACCCTTAAAGAAATGTTAGAAACACATTTCATAGTCACTAACACCATATTTCTCACTCAGTGATTAAAACAACCATTTCGTGGTCGTTTTTTTAATACAAAAGGTGGAGGAGATAAGTTTGGCAACTTACATAGGAATTCAGGGAGTCAAGGATAGAACAAGAATTCAGGAGCCCAGAATCCCTAATCAGGTGTACTCAGCATCAGCCAATAGTCCTTTTCACTTGAAATAAACCCAGAACCAGAGACACTAGAAACATGGAATCACAGTGAGTGCTTTTGCATAGGTTTTGACCAGGGAGAAGGAGTTGTCAAAATTTGTTTAAATCTAGTTGGTTGTTGGGGCGCCTGGGTGGCTCAGTCAGTTAAGTGTCTGACTCTTGGTCTCGGCTCAGGTCATGATCTCAGGGTTGTGGGATTGAGTCCTGTGTTGGGCTCCGTGCTCAGCAGGGAGTCTGCTTGAGTTTCTCTCCCTCTGCCCATCCTCCTGCTTTCATACTCACAGGCTCTGTCTCTCAAATAAATAAATCTTTTTAAAAAATCTCATTGGGGGGCACCTGGGTGGCTCAGTCGGTTAGGCGACTGCCTTCAGCTCTGGTCATGATTCCAGGGTCCTGGGATCGAGTCCCATATCAGGCTCCTGGCTCAGTGGGGAGGCAACTTTTCCCTCTCCCTCTGCCGCTTCCCCCCACCCCCCTGTTCATGCTCTCACTCTCTCAAATAAAAATAAAATCTTTTAAAACAAAATCTAGTTGTTTAATTGAATGTGATTTAGTTTTGTCAATGTCAAGAGCCACAAGGGACAAAATGGGAAAGGGGAGACTAAGATACTGACTTGGGTAACTGTCTCAAGGTGCCTCATTCAAAGTTTACATAGCTTCAAAACCCCTCTGTTTTTTGGTAAGAGATTACTAAGTTTCAAATATAGTATATACAGGTTTTAGAAATGCTAACTTCAAGAATGGCCATAGTCATGGGAGCTAATGCTTTTAGGTACCCAGAATTGGGAAAAGAGAAACTGTCATAATAATTCTTTTGAGAATAGAGAGAAATTTCTCCAGACAGATAACAGTGACCTAGGTAAGAGGAACATACTAAAAGAAGTACTGGAGAAGATAAAATTGTCTTTTTAGAGCCTAGCTAATTGTAGAATGAATGCTTTTGACTGAAAACAATATCCATTTGACCACCTCCCTGATCCTTGAAACCCTGGCTGACTGTGAAGTCCTTTCTTCTATCTGGAGTCAACAGTTATGGTCACTGCCTCTAAAAAATCCCACCTAATTCCAGCATTCTCTCAGAGGGAGGTCAGGAACTGGTAGCACCTGGTGTGTGTGTGTGTGTGTGTGTGTGTGTGTGTGTGTGTGTGTGTGTGTGTGTCCGTCCGTCCGTCCATCCGTCCCCCATCTAGGGGAAAGTAGCAGCTTTGCACAGGTAGAAGTTTCTTCCACGAAGTGAGACCTTGAAATAATTTCTCCTAGTCTCTCTTCTCTGTCAGGGTTTGGTAGTTTTCTGAAGGAAATACCCCACTGAGAGAGTGATCTATCATAAGGGAAAGGACAGGCCTTATTCTGATCCCCCTCTGTCACCAACTAACCTTATGACCTTGAGCTGATAACTTCATTTAGTTCATCTGTAAAATGGGCAAGTCCCCCCTAGTCTACATGATCGCCAAATGATTTGTAGCTCTGACCTATCTACTGGCCATATATGTCTAAATATATGACAACCTGGGGGAGAGTAGGTGGCTCAGTTGGTTAAGTGTCTGACTCTTGGTTTCGGCTCAGGTCACTATCTCATGGGTTGTGAGATTGGGCTTCACGCTCAGTGGGGAGTCTGCTTGAGGACTCTGTCCCTCTGTCCTCCCCACCCAAAATAAATAAATCTTTAAAATATATATATATATATATATATATATATATATATATATATATATGACAACCTGAACAAATCTCTCTTTTGGCCATGAAGATGTATACTTTTAGGGATGTGGCCCTATAATTCAAATGTCTATTCAAAATGTTCAGCTATATATACATATTTAAAATCACATTTATAAAATAATATATTGATTTTAAATAATATACTTGTCCACTTTTCATAAGACATTTCATAAAACAATTTCATAAAACAATTGTTTTTCCTCACCACTGCCATTTTGTGATTAATGCAACACTTCATCAGACAGACACATCATTGTCATTTCCTCCTACGTTTTTGAGAACTAACACTTTTTGGGACAATGTACAATGTTATCACCAGAAATAGTATCCCAAGTCACCCATTTGCATAGTACTTGATCATTTTTTCATTTCTTCCAGCTGTATATTTGTAATTTCCATAATGAGCCATTTGCTGAATTGCATTTTTATGTGTTCTCTAAAAGGCCTATTTTTTTTTAAAAAATCTAACACTTGAATTTAAGGGCTAATAATTTCAAGAGTAATGACTACATCGGTGATAAACTTCTTTTCCTCTTTGTTTTAACCAGTTCTAGCAAATGACCTCCATAAGCTTCTAAAACAGACATTAACTTAGATCATTTCACCCCAAAGCATCTCCCTCTAATAGTAGTTTGTTGTTCCAAATTTAGCTATTGAGAGAGTATCCAAAGATGATTTCGTTAGGTTGTATATTGAAAGTGACTTCCTTTTTTCTGGGAAATAATTTTGGGGACAGAAAAATTCACCTTAAATTTGGGAAAATGAGGGTATATATAAATTCATTAATTCAAATTAATTCCAGAAATTTAGAAGCAGTGTATGCCTTGTTTGTTCATTGTTTTTCTTCATTTGGCTTTGCAACCCAAGGTCACAACACTGTAAGTAGAATTCCTATAAAATTATATTACTATTATTCTCCTTTTAAAAGAATCAGTTTAATATGTCTGCTCAACGAATAAGGCTAACTCTGAACCTCAAGAAAACTAAAAGGAAACCCTTTAAAAAGTAACCACCCCACTGGTTTATCATGTATCCCCCAAACCTGACCAAGAAGATAGAAAAAGAAAAGTTCACACACGGTGCTTTATGCTTTTTCAGTTTTTCTTCTGAAGTCAACTTTCCAACAATAACCTGGGCTGTGCCTTTTTCTTCTGATTTTGCTCTTTACATGGAAAGGGAGAAATGCTGGTGTCTGTAATAGTAGCTGGTAGCTGCTGCCTTTAATTTGCTCTCTTGGTCATGCGAGAAAATGTTGCCACTTGCTAGCGGTCCTTCCCAAGATACTGGGGCATTCCTGCCCGAGTCAACCATGAAAACTTTCCGATCAGGAGGCAGGAAATGAAAAGAAACCTGTCCTTCTCTTTGGCTCAAAATAAGGATGAGGGTATGGGGAGGGGGGGGGGGGGGGGGGGGGGGGAGAAAAAGGGAGCAGGGAGGAATAATAAACTCAGCTTTCTACCTCCAACACCATCACCCTTTTTTTGTCCCCAGCAGAAACCTACAGGCAAGCTGTTCTCAGTGGATGTTAAATATTCAAAGTTCTAGGAGGGAAGTGTTATGCGTGTTTAGAGCAAAAAAGTAGGAGCAAAACTGTTGTGTTCTCTCTTCAACTGTGCAATAGGCAAAGTCGTGACCCGTTGTCCAAATAAATGTCTCCTTCCCCTACCTCAGCTGGGGAAATGGGAAGAACAAAGAGGCTTTGGCTCCAAGGATAAAATAGGTCAATTCTAAAGAGACTGAAGGTCACCTTAATAGCCCCTAACTCTTATTTCCATCTAAATGGAAAGCTCAGACTGAAGTAAGGGCATCCTCAGGCAGCCAACCTTTGGAATACATTGTTCTTAAACCTTGGAAGTCAAAGAAATCTCACAGATGATCAACCCCTGCCCCCACCATAGACACTGGCTACCTGATGTCACCAGGCCTCTGTTCTCTCATTCAGGGGGGGAAATAAGTTTCCCAGTATCCTTATTAAGAGAATTTTGAATAGAATTGTTTAAGGAGAGGGTTAATACTGACTTTTGCTCAAGATGGCCAACTCCTCCCCCACACAAAAATCTGAAAATAATTCCGATAAAAAGAGCAACTCTGCTTGTGAGCAAGCCAGATGGCTACACACCCCTTCATCAAGTCTGTTAGTTTTCACATCGCCGCCTTGGAAGTTTCTCCCCAGGAAAACACATGGACATGAGACTTTTTGACTGAGTTAGGAATCTGTTTTAAAACAAGGCCCATCCACACTAACTCCTAGGTCTGCCTGACATAATTGCCCGCTTCATTTTCCTCAGGATATTTTCCCTGGCAGATTGACTACCCTTCTGGATAACTAAATATATCACTTATGGTCAACAAAGTGAAAACATTGAGGCTTCTTTGTGGAGAATTCAGACCAAAGCTCAGTGATTGCCCAAATTCTCTGGATCCTCAGTCTCAGTATGTCGGGGCTGGGCATGCTCTGAAGGGTTGGAGCACTCCTATTTGGAAAACATCTCAGATTCTACTTAAAGGTTTATTTGCAGAGCTGCTCACTAAAGCATAAGTAGAAAGAACGTTGGAGGCCACTTATTAAGGGAAGCTTCCTGTTTCATTGGGAAGTGGGGACTCAATACTTTATAATCTCACACAACTGCCCCTTCCTCAAGTAATTGTCATATCCCAAAGAGATGATAAATAAAGTCCAATCTTGGAACTGGCACACTTTGTCCATTGCCCAACATACTGTGTGAGTGCATTAAAAGAAAATTTGCATCTTGGCAAATATGGAATTATTGACAATAGCTTGAATCGATCAAAATAAGCATTAGTGTGGACTAAACTATTCTTTACATAGGCATGGAGTTCTCAGCGTGGGATAAAGAGTTTATGAATAGACTTCAGAGTGATTCTCCTAAAAATTCTGTGGAAAAGAAGTTGACATCTGCACATGTGCCTTTCAGTGGAAGGGTCCATAACTTCATTCACATTCATAAAGGGTCCCTGACAAAAACTGTTAACAGCCAGAAGCGTTAGTCTAGAACATAAGCAATGAACATTAAATAACACACTATACCTTCATGACTTAGTTTTACCAATTCAATCTTTGAAATGAATTTGTTACCCTCTTCCCAAATCCTGACACTGCCATACTCCTACAACCAACAAGACTACTTGAACTAGTCTAGATGAAACCAAAACTGTGTGTGAGATATTGATAAAGCAGATTTTCTTCTTTCAGTTAATTTTATTTAATAAAAAAACCTCTTTAATAATCTGATTAACTGTTAATGAAAACAGGAAATACCTTGTGAAACAACTTTGAAAAGAAATGAAAGCCAATGATACAGTTTGGCATCCTTCTCACTAGTTCTAATTTAAACTTAATCTTCACTACAAATTATCTGTCTTCTAAAAGGCCTAATCTTGTTTAGCATCAAAGCACTCTCAAATTTTATATTATACGTGAGAAGTTTTTTAAAAAAGTGTTAGCTGTCCATTATCCTTGCTAGATAGAATAAAAAAGATCCAATATATGGTAAGATTTAAAGAAAACTCTAGATTTAAATAAAACTTCAGCACTTCATCAACTTTATCACTTGATAATTGCTTAATTCAATTTTAACCTCTCTATCTCAACATACTGATGTGCCAAAATTTTCACAGGAGCCTCTCAAAAATTTTTAAATTATTTTTCAAGAACAGTTTTATTGATATAAGTCATATACCATAACATTTCACACCACAACTGTCAAATTTTAGAAGTTTTCATCGTGGGCGCCTGGGTGGCTCAGTCATTAAGCGTCTGCCTTCGGCTCAGGTCATGATCCCAGGGTCCTGGGATCGAGCCCCACATCGGGCTCCCTGCTCCGCCGGAAGCCTGCTTCTCCCTCTCCCACTCCTCTTGCTTGTGTTCCTGCTCTCGCTGTCTCTCTCTGTCAAATAAATAAAATTTAAAAAAAAAGTTTTCATCGCCCCCAAGAGTCTCCTGTCCATTAGCAGTCACTCCCCATTCCTCCCTCCTTCAGCCCCTGACAACCACTAATCTACTCTCTCTTTCTTTTAATTTGCCTATTGTGAACATTTCAGGTAAGTGGAATCATAATCAATGTGGCCTATTGTGCCTGGCTTCTTTTACTCAGCATACCGTTTTCCTGGTTCATCCATGTTGTAGTGTCTATGAGTACTTCATTCTTAGAGGCTGGTCTTTCAAAATTTTAAGTGTTACTTGGGCTATTACTAAGTGTGTAGAGTATTATAGTGATGTCTATCCAGTGTCATTCTGTTGAACAGGTTCTGCGACAGTGAAAAGCAAGGTATAGCGGTAAGAGGCATGGCCCAGTGCCAAGCTGATCCTAAAGAGAGCCCAGAAAGGGCACTGAACCATTGGATCTCCCCACATAGTAGTGGAGTGGAGGTTAGGCAGGTGAAGAAGATAGTAATAGCTGTGGGGCTTTTTAGGGCATCCAGACATGGCCCTTGGTCTTCCAAACATTTTATTTCCTTCAAGGGCACTACCAAAAATTCTAGTGTTCAAACATGTGCAGAGCACACAAGAAGGTTGAGAACCCTCATTTCATTTACCCTGGTTTTCTCTGCTGGCTAATTGGCAATTGCCATCAACATACGCTGAATTCTTTTTTGGGTAAAAACAAAATGGTCTTGAATTGGCTCCATATGAGGCTTGCTTATCTTTTAGCAGAAGGTCATGCTCTGCTGGGTCACGACCACAGGTGGTCTAGTTATCATAGCTTTTGCTTTCTTTCTCCATAGGAAGAGGAGGAACAATCTATGCGTTACTATGATGCCGCTGAGACCATAAAAGGGCTCTCCTCCTTTCTCCCTATCCTAAAAATATCCTTTTCCACTTAATTCTTTTTAAGAACCATACCACCCCCTTCTGTTCCTTATAATGCTAGTCAAAGAGTTTAAATTGATTTACTTGGAGCCAGGTGTGATTTTATTTGACTACAATTACAGGATTCTTGCTTATTTTAAGCACGGTCCTAGAGTAATTGTTCCCATAGGACTGTATGATCACATAGAAAGCTTGTTAAAAATGCAGATTTCCTGGGTTTGATTCTGATTAGGTAAACCTGGGGTAGAGCCGAGAAATTTGCTTTTTAAGTTACCAAATTGTCCTACGTTGATGCAGAAGACCCATGAAAAGAGTCAGAAATACTGCCCTACTGGCTTCAGTTTATAAACTGCCTCATGCACTATTTCCAAAATGTCCTCCTTGAGTGTTTATGTATTCTGTAACACAAGTTAGAGAGGAGGACACAAGTTTTAATTTTTTTGTTTTTGCATCTCAGTAGGCTTTTCTGATGCCAGTTTTTATCCACATCTTCCTCCATACATGATGTGCAATAATGGTTATGTTGTCACTGCTTGATGGGAAGATGGTGACTGTAGAGAAGATTCTAGAGAGATGAAGCTAGTCAAGCGCAAGAAAAGAAGGAAAGGCAATATTCAGTTTCCCAACCTTGCCATCTCTTGAGCTTTGGCCCTGGGGTCCTTCTTCAAGTCTTCAAATCAGATCTTTTATGTAGCACATTGAAGAATTTTGAACATACCCACTATGGAACTCACAGCAGATTTTGGCAATGGGTTAAGGGCATCTGGTGATAGCAACCTGACTTCATCTTGCATGTTCACACGTCACTATTAATTTTATTTAAAGCTAAAGGAATGCACATAACTGTCGACTAAAATTGCCTACCTGAGTCTT
Source organism: Callorhinus ursinus (assembly GCF_003265705.2). Lineage (NCBI taxonomy): Eukaryota > Metazoa > Chordata > Mammalia > Carnivora > Otariidae > Callorhinus > Callorhinus ursinus. The sequence continues at coordinate 5,412,615 of NW_027397087.1, forward strand.
GAGCATTCCTTTTTCATTAAAAGGCTATGTGTCCATATGGAACAACAGTCACAGTTAACGGTCAAAGTTTTTTGAGAATACTTCACTACCAGGTTAGCAGTTAGATTTCTATATTTTACTTTGGGCTCTATTCTTGATCTAGTATCTAGCACTGAATTCTATCCACTGCCAAGATTCTAATTCCTAACTGAAATAGTGCAATATATGAGTGCACAAAGCAAGAAACATAAAGTGTGTGAACCAAGAGGCAGAAGTACATCTAAAGCTAGAGACGTCTCAACATGGCTCAGCAAGTCCAAAAGAGATACACAGGAACCAAGCAAGGAAGCAAAAATCAGATCATGCAGATATATCGGAATACTTTTTAATTTAAATTCAATTAGCCAACATATAAGTACATCATTAGTTTTTGACATATGTTCAATGATTCATCAGTTACATATAATACCAAGTGCTCATCATATCACCTGCCCTCCTTATTGCCCGTCACCGAGTTACCTCATCCCCTCCCCCCCCGCCCTGCCACCTCCCTTTCTGCAACCCTCAAGTTTGTTTCCCGGAGTTATCGTATGGTTTCACTCATGGGTAGAACATAAGGAATAGTGCAGAGGACAGTAGAGGAAGGGAGGGAACACTGAAGGGGAAGAAATAAGAGAGGGAGATATATTGGAGTATTTAAAGGTAACAAAGGCAAAAGTACAGGAAAGCTCAACACTAAGACAGAGCTCAGGTAGGTGGTCGGTAACCAAGAGGTCTGCCTGCATGGGAGGCTAAGACAGCCCGGTCTCAAAACACATGGGTAGCATCGGATGCAAAAAGAATCCATTCTGGACAATCAGCTGTCCTGGTCCTGTCCACTGTCCTAGAAGCTGTCCAAGGCTTCTTAGTCATATTCTATTGAGAATAATCCCAGCATTTCGCCGGAGGTGGCGGGGGATGGGTCCAGGGGAGTAATGGAAAGGAAGATATTTGATTGGGGAATAAGAACAAGTCTTACCCTTTTTTAAGTTGAAGTACAGTTGACGCGCAATGTTCCATCGGTTTCAGGTGTACAGCACAGTGACTCAGGAACTCTATTCAATACGCTGGACTCACTGCGAGTGTGTGTAGCCGTACAGCGCTATTACAGTACCGCTGACTGTACTCCTGGGCTGTGCCTTTCATCCCTGTGACTTCTTCAGTCCATAACCAGAAGCCTGTAGGTCCCACTCCCCTTCTGATGGTATCCTTAAAGCTAGTCCTTTTAAATTCAAATGTGCCTGAGAAGTAATGTGGAAATAGGAAACAGAAATTTGAAGGATTTCAGTCAGGCTTCATGTCCTAGGAGAAGCCATCCTGGAATTCTCTGCCTGGGTTAGAAGCCCTTTCCTGCTCTCATGGCATCCTTCTCTTTCACCTACTATGCCATCGAACACACCCTGTGGTGATGGGCCATGTCCGCACCCAGGCTGCAACCATCTTGCAGTAAGTATGGCTTCTTTATATACCCTCTAGATAGCAACTTTGCAATAAAGGCTTATCTAATGTCAATAATTACCTTTGTCTTATCAGATCACAAGTCCCTTATAGACAGGAAACACACCTTTAGGACCCTTCATAGGCACAATATTCCAGTTGACAAATTAGATGAACCTTTCATTTACTGGTCTTTATTCTCTTACAACCCATTCAAGTAATATCTCAGGGACAGGTGCTCTACAGGCACACCAAAGAAGTCCTCATACTGACCCAAGAAGCACATTCCTCAGACTGACGATTTTGCAGAAAGTGCTTGGCTGAGTTAGGGGCCAGCTTTCAAGGGTTTGAGTCTTTTGAACATGTTCCAAGTCGCTTTATTTTTTATAAGGGCCCTTCATCATTGTTTAAAGAGGCAACATCTCATAGCAGTTAAGAACCCAACTCGAGACAGGCTGCCAGAGCTGTATTCTGGCTTCTCCACTTACTATCTGGTGAACGAAAGCAAGGTATGTAACCTCTCTGTGCCTCAGTTTTACCATCTGTGAATGGGGCTAAAAGGTGTTGAGAGAATTAACTACAACTACTGATAATTTTTTTAAGGTACTTAAAGGAGTACCTGGCACATAGTATGCCATATAAATTATATAAAAATTAGCTACTGTTATATTTTGCTTTGCCAGATACCATTGATATCTTTAATCAATAATTATAATAGCCACAATATATTTGGGTCCTTCCTCAAAACATTACTGCTCTCTATGTTTGATACCTTGTCCCAGTTTTGGTAAAAGATACTTTGTTATAAAAATAAGCAAATACACTAAAAACTGAGAATAAAATATGCATATATTATTACTTCATTTGCCATAAAAATGAGCTATAATAGCTTCCTGAATTCATCATATAAAATTTCAAGAATTTATCTGAAGAAAGTAAGAGGTATTGAGGAAAGTGTCTATCTTTTGTCTTAATCGTTTCCTAAGAAGTTACTAAACCTGAGGTCATTATTGTTTGTACAGGAAGAGAATCTCGTATACTTCTGGAAAATTTCAAAACACTGCCAACATGTTTTCTGATCATCCCTACTTCCTGTGGTGGGGTTTAAAGACCACGCCAACTTTCATAACTGCTGAGATTTACAGAGTGAAGCCTCATTTGATAATCTTGCAAAAATAATAGGCAGTACTTCTCTTCCTTTTCCAAATACCACATATGCCAGCTTTTACAAATGTTAAAAAGAATTTCCAGCCAGCCCCAAGCTGGCTCCAAGCAGGTGCACAACGCTAGTTCTCAGCTCCATCTCCGGGGGAGCCTAGGAAATCCCTCTCTCCTCGTGATTTCCCCTAGATCCAGTTAATCAGCCTTGGAATCTGTTTTACTGGAGAATGAAAAAGTTTTATCTTCAGGCCTCCCAGGTTCTGACTAGTATCTCTGGTATCTAAATAATGAAAAGTGGGAAAGAATGGATCGATAAAAATTAAAATTGTATTTCCCTAAAATGAGCAAGAGTTGGGATGTAATTAAAAGTTGGCCCTAGCGAGTTTTCCAGCATAAGCAATTTTTGAAGATTTTTGAACAGAAGAAAATACCATGAGACTAAATTCACACTTGAACATAACTGGATTTTTCAGAGACCCCTGTTGTGCTCTGTGATTGACCCCGGGAAGAGCAGTCATTGTCTAAGAGAATCAAAACGTATAGGCAAATAGTATCATAAACGAGTCATTTGTACCATCCTTTTAAAGTTGCTTTTTAAATCCTTGTCTTTTTTTTTTCTTTAGTTTGCCGTTTGCCTCAAGTTGAGGGGAGAAACAAATGCCACTTATTTGAGGTTTCTATTTTTTTCTGATTTTCTGCATGTTACTCATCTTGCCCTTTAAAAACTATCTTTTTAATTTTATGTAGCTCATTTTGCCCTTTTTGTAGAGTACAACGTGCTTAAGTCCACTTTATGGATGTGTTCATAGGCACAGGCAAGCCAATAATATCTCCTTTGTAAAACTGCAAAAATAACTTTTTTTTGAGAGTCCAACCATCTCCCACTATGAGAAGTAGGGAGCACATTTGAGTCAAAGTCCTCTTCCTCAGAAACTCTGTTGTTGCCATGGGAAGACTGTGAAAATGCTCAAATGTGGGCATGCTGTAATTAGAACCAAGCCGTGGGCTTTATGGGGCCTGTCACGATGTTTCTAGGAAGCTAGTTCTGCGTTGGCTCAGTAAGACATCCTTTTCCTACCATGATGACTCACTTGTGACTTCCATGGCTGCCCCCCCCCAACTCACCCCCCACTTGTTCTGGGTGGAAGAATGCCCAGATGCTCCAGAGGCAGATGAGTAGGCGGGTGTCCAGTCCGCTAACAAGAACACACTTCTAGGCATTGTAGAAGTAGGGCAAAGGGTTTTGCTGGGCATATTCAGAGCTAATGATGCGACGGGTCTGTGTTCATCATGCACGGGATCCTCACTTCTCTGGCAGCCCTAGCCCGCTCCCTAATCCGTCCAAACCCTCGTCTTCCTCCCTCCTTTCTTCCTTTCAGGAAAGCATGTGCAAGTTCTCCCCGAAACGATGAATCTCTGCTCCTGGGGGAATCTACGAGTCAGAAGTGCTTTTAAAAGGAAAGAAGAGCCAAAGCCTTTGCATAAATAGGCCAGCTGCAGAGCCTCAAGGCGGGGAGTTGGGGAGAAAACTCCTTGTGGCCGAGGCCCCAAACCTCCCAGCTGCCACTTATTTCCATTGTCTGCCCACAACCCCAAACAAGCCAGCCCACACCTCTGTGACTGTACCCGCTGTCATTTTCAGGAAAAGAGCTTTTCTGAGTCCATCTTGGCATTTCTGTGAAATCGCAGAAATAATTCATTGAATCACAGAACTGAAAGAGATGATCTAATCACTTTTATTTTTAAAACCATGAAAACGCAGTCAGGGGAGGTTATCTGACCTGCCCAAGCTCATGCAACTCGAGCTACGCAGAGCCAGAACTAGAATATGCATCTTTTTATTCCTCATCCTGTGCCTTTTTATGGCCTGTGAGCTTGTGCAAGCAAAACCTATGGCAGGCATGCTCTTTTCACCTCAGCTCTCCTGCTATGGCTCCCTTTCGCTCTCTCTTGTCACTTGTGTCATGGGTAACCAGCCTACTGTGGAGCTGAATCTGATTATGAAGACTTATCTGCAGCAGTTGTTAAAAATAGAAATTCCTAGGACTTTCCTCTGGAGATTCTGGGATGGGTCTCAGGAATCATTTAACGAGTTTCCCAAGTGAGTCTTACAATGAGGTCATTTCAGGGAAGAACATGGTAGAGCAAGAGTCAGGAAAAAGGAAAAATCTGTTTGATGGGCAAGGTGTCTGAACAAGACCAGAACAGAGAGATGGAGGAGACCCGGAATTTTGGCTCCTAGCTGCTTTTTTTAGTGGGTTAACCACTAGACCACACTTCCTCTTGAATAGAGGCAAGGAATTAAAATCAAAGGTTTACCACTGATTCATGCTGCCTGCTAATGTTGCTTATTGCGCCATGCTGTGACCCAACTCTCTAAGGCTTGGAAACAGATGTGGGGAGTGAGCAGCCTGAGGTACTGAGGGATGGGGGAGGCGGGGAGAAGGCAGACAGCCAGAAAAAGAACTTCCTCTGCTGCTAAATTTCAGGCAGGAGTGGAAGTCAGGCTAAATTGTTACCATGCAGATCTGGAATCATTTTTGCAATCGCCTGGCTCCAATTCCAGGCTTGTGCATTCTGCAACAACTGAAAACTTGGTAATGCTCCTGACCTGACTTTTGCCTCTGCCCTTATCTGAATGCATATTATGAAGTTACACTTTCAGCTTGACCGTCATTTCATTACACAAGAAAGTTTGGTTACTCTCCTTGCCCCACAAGCTCCCTCCCCACACACACTTTTTAACAGGAAGTAAAGAAAAGTTAAGCAATTTGACCAAGGTTACACGAATCTCAATATTGTGGTGGTTTGATCAAGAGTGCAACCAAGCCATTTCAGCTAGGCTTTCCAGACTCCCTTTCAATATATTCTTAGAATCAGACAACTGAAAAAACTGGATTTATTTTCTCCCAGATGCTGAATACTAAGATGTGCCTTTAAACATGTAGTTTACCACGCCAAGTGTTTGTCAAAAGTGCATAACTTTTCAATGTTAAGTGACTGATTCTAGAAATAGTTTTTGTGACTTCTTTACTAAACGGGAAGCTCTGTGAGGATGGGGCAGAAATTACGGCTTCGGTTTTTACTAGACATTGCAACTGTAGCAGTGGTAAATTTCCAGGAGGGTATAGAAGCTGGATTTTAGGTCCCCAGGAATTGGGATTCCCAGATTTAGCAAAGAAAACTACAGAAGAGCCAGTTATATTTGAATGTCAGATTTTAAAAATACTAGTATAAGTATATCTCATGTCTTGTTTGGGACATACTTATACCAAACAATCATTCACTGTTTATCTGACATTCAAATTTAACATTCTGTTGATTAATCTGGCAACCCTAGCAAGGGTTCTCCCAGTTAGCACCAAAGTCTTCAGGATTCCCTCAAAGGTGATTAAAATGTAACCATTCCCTCCGGATTTACAGTGTAGTGCCTGAGGAAAAAGCAGTCATATTACATTATGATAAATTATAAAACAAAATGCAAAGAGGTCCAGAATCACAAGGCAAAGAGTGACCAAATAAGACAATGGTGGTCATGAAGGTTTCTCAGAGTTGGTAACATCTGAGCTTGATCTTGAAGGATAAGTAGCTCATCAGACAGATACGGAGGCTTGAAAGAGCGTAAGTTCAGCGTGGCTGGAGCGTTTGATCTCTGTGTAGAGGACTAGAGGTCAGAGTTGACGGACATCAAAGGTGAGGTTTGGAAGGTTGGCTGGGGTAAACTGGTCAAGTAGCTTTGTGCCATGCTGCAGAATTTGAAACTTATTTTGATGGATAGGGAAGCCAGCAAGGGTTTTTCAGCTGAGTGGCATAATCATTTCTGTTTTTGAAAGATAATTCTGGTGGCAGATTGGAGTGGGCAGAACTCGTAGGCAGGGAGACCAATTAGGAGGTTATTGAAATAGCCCAGGCAAGAAAAGATGAGCTTATTTCAACTAAGGCAGCAGTGGTGGAAATAGTCAAGGAAGCAAAAATTTCAGAGACATTTAGGTGGTAGAATCAATACCACTTGGTGGTGATGGATGCACTAGGGCAGGAAGATAGAGGATGGAGTTAATGTGGTGTAAGTCTCCAGACAAATGAGAGGCGTTATTTTTACCTGGATTGTCTATCTGTAGAACGGACCAACAATACTTACTGTATTTACTTCATAAGCCTACTGTGAAGCTCAATTAAGATCATTTATGTGAAAGTGGTTTGTCAAGTATACAGAGCTATAAAAGTGTACCTTTGTTAAATGAACATGCATCTATCTCAGTAGACAGTGAACTTTTTCAGGACAGAGGTTACATTTTATTCATCTTTGGCATTCCCTAACATAGTGCCTTGAATGTATAGGTAACCAACACATGTTTAGAGCACAGAATCAAATTTAAACTTCTGCCATGCCAAACAACAAAACACAGTTTGTTTTGTTTCTTTACCATCTTGTTGGTGTGTGTCTGGAAGTATATAATGGACCCAGGTTGGTGAAAATACCAACAAAATCAGAGCCACAAATCCCAGGAGAAATACCCACTTAAATAATGCTGATGCTGAAGGAAATCTCTTTCTCTTTGTTCACAGATAAACTAAACACCGAGGGCCATCTTAGCTGCCCAAACAGGTTTTCCTCTTTATATCCCTCCCGTTATAAAGTATTTAAAATCTAAAAGAAATTATCTGCTTAATCTGTTTCAGACATCACCACTAGACCCAGCTTAGTTTAGTTTAGGTGGGGAATACTCTGGCCTTCTAGCACTGTGCCTGTGTTCAATAAGAGTGTTATAACTGAAAGATGATAATTTCCAAATTAAGTTCCACTCAGACTTTGAATATGACTGACTCTTCTCACCAAGCAAAAAACTGTAATTTTGAATTTTATTGCAAAATATGGGTAGCACATTTTCAAATAATAATTCCATCAGATTTTTCTCCTAAAATAAATCCATTTCCCTCACTCTTCTCCCTTTTTCCTTTTTTTCCCCCTCATTGATTCTGCTGTTTTTTCAGGCTATTCTGATTCCAAGAATACTTTTTTATTACTTTCCTATAGCTTTTCCTCTCCATTTAGATCAAAATAATATACAGAGAGAAGCATAGTACAAGTCTTCTGTTTCCATCAGGTACAAATTATTGTATTATTTTATTAACTACTGTTCATATTTATTGAGCACATATGGGTCATTTATTACACTAGAAGATTTAGATCTCATTTAAATCTTAATCCTATAAATAGCTCATACTGTCCCCTTTTTATATATGAGGGAACTAAGGCTTTAAAAAGATTAAGTAAGCTATTCCAGGTCAAAGAATTTGACATAGTCAGGATTCAGACCCAGTCTTGCTAATTCCCCTATCATTTCCTACTTACTAAACCAATGATTCTCAGACCCTAGCAACAATTTCCTGGAGGGCTTATTAACCATAGATCGGTGGGTCTCACCTCCAGGGTAATTCAGAGTGATTCAGTAAAGCTGGATGAGACAAAGAATTTATAGCTCTAACAAGTTTCAGGGTGATACTGATGTTGCTGATCCAGCGAGCACACTTTGAGAACCACTGAACTGAACAACACTGTCTAATACTGGCTCATTATTGTGCTCCAACTCTGTGACAGTCATTGACCTGAGCAGTGAGGATACAAAGATGAGCGAGGCACTTCTTGCACTTAGGAGTTTACAGTCTAGTTGAGGAGACAGATAAGTAAACAGAGCATCAATAATATAAATATGGTAAGTTCTATAAAGTTATATGCATGACGTGCTAGGGAAACACTGAGTGGCAAATCCCAACTGTTGGGGGGGGTAAGGGGTGACCAAAGAACGCATACTGGCAAAAAGTAATTATTTTATTTTATTTAAGATTTTATTTATTTGATATATATAGAGCACAAGCAGGGGGAGCTGAGCAAGGAGTCTGATGCAGGGCTCGAGACCAGGACCCTGGAATCCTGACCTGAGCCAAAGGCAGAGGCTTAACCAGCTGAGCCACCCAGGTGCCCCCGGAAAAAATTAATTCTTAAGCCAAATTTTAAAGAATGACCAGAAGCAAAGGAAAGAAGAGGGAAAGATGGAAACAGTATGTATAAAACACAGATATTACATGTTTGGTATACTAAGAAAATTGTCAGTAGTTTGTTATCATTAGAGTGTAAGCAATTGCAGGATGTCAGAGGGGGCCTTACATGTGACCTTGAGTTTAGATTTTATCCTTGAAGAAAGACCTGAAATGGCAGCCATGTAAAATATACACTTAACATCATACTTAAATGGTAAAAGGCTGAATGCTTTCCCTCTAAGATTAGGTACAAGGCAGGGAAGTACACTCTCATGACTTCTATTCCATATTGTACTGGAGTATCTAGTCAGTGAAATGAGGAAAAGTAAATGAATTAAAAAGTATCTGGATTGAAAAGAAAGAAATAAAACTGTCTATTTAGAGTATAATTATCAATAAATCCTGCAAAATCTACAGAAGTGCTGCTAAAACTAACAAATGAATTTAGCAAAATTGTAGCATATAAGATCTATGAAAGTCCCTTATATTTACATATAATAGCAATAGAAAATTGAAAATTTAAATTTAAAAAATATAATTTACAACAATATCAAAAATACTTGAGGATAAATCTGACAAAAGTTGTACATGACCTGTACACTGAAAATGACAAAACATTGCTGAAAGAAAGAAAACATAAATAAATGGAGAGAAATACCATGTTCATGTATTAAGAGATTCACTTTTGTTAATGTAAATTCTCCCCAAATTGATGTATAATTTCGATGCGATCTCAGGGAAATTCCCACCAGGCATTTTCGTCATTATGAATTTCTGAAACTCATATGGAAATGTAATGGATCTAGAATAACCAAAATAATTTTTAAAAAGAAGAGTAAAGTTTAAAAAATTGCATTATCTTTCAAGATTGATCCTAAAGCAATGGTAATCGAGACTGTGTGATGTTGATGTAGAAATAAACATATACATCAATGCAACAGAATATGGAATACAGAAATAGATCCACACATGTGTGGACAACTGATATTTGACAAAGGTATGAAGGTAATGTAGTAGAGAGAGCACAGTGTTTTTGACAAGTGGTACTTGAATAGTTGGATATCCATATACAAAAAAAATTAAATAACTTCATACTTCCCACTATATACAAAAATTAGCTAAACCTGGATCAGAGAGCTATTTGTAAAACCTAAAACTCTAAAACTTCCAGAAGAAAATCTTTGTGACCTTGGATTAGGTAAAGATTTCTCAGGTACAACAATAGAAGCACAATTCATAAAAGAGAAAAATTTTTGATAAATTAGACTTCATCAAAATTAAGAACTTCTGCTTTTTGATGGAAGCCAAAGGGCTCGTAACCTAAATATATAAAGAACCCTCAAGACTCAATAATATAAAAACAATCCAATTTAAAAATTGGGCAAAATGTTTGAACACTTTATTTTTTTAAAGATTTTATTTATTTGAGAGAGAGAGAGCACACAAGCAGGAGGGGGAGGGGCAGAGGAAGAGGGAGAAGCAGACTCCGTTCTGAGCAGGGAGCCTGATGTACGCCTCCATGTGGGGTTCGATCACAGGACCCTGCCATCATGACCTGAGCTGAAGACAGACGCTTAACTGACTGAGCCACCCAGGTGCCTCTTGAACAGACACTTTACCAAAAAGATATACAGGTAGCATATAAGCACATAAAATGATCATTACTCAACATCATCAGCCACTGAACAATTAAATTAAAACAAAACCACAGTGAACTATGTCTACATACCTATTAGAGTGGCCAAAATTTTTTTGCAGACGCTTAACGACTGAGCCACCTAGGCACCTCTAGAATGGCCAAAATTTTAAAAGACTAATCATACCAAGTATGTGGAGCAATTGGAATGTTCCTGCCTCATGGGTGGGAGTGGAAAGCAGGATGCCACTTTGGAAAACAATTTGCCAGTTTCTTTAAGTCAACTATACATTTACTATATGACCCAACTGTTCTAGGTATATCGTCAAAAGAAGTGCCCATACGGAGACTTGTACACAAATGTTCAAAACAGCTTTATTTGTAATAGTCAAAAACTGAAAATAACTCAAATGCCCACCAATAGATAAATGGATAAACCAGATGTGGTATAACTATGTAATGTAATTGTTCTCAGCAATACATTTATTGTATTGTACATGTAACATCATAGATGAATCTCAATGTCATTATGCTGAGAGAAAGCAACCACAAAAGAAAAACAGTACATACTCTATGATTCCATTTATATAAATTCCTATATTATAAACTAATATATAGGGACAGAAATCAGAAGAGTTGTTGTGGGCGCCTGGGTGGCTCAGTTGGTTAAGCGATTACCTTCAGCTCAGGTCATGATCCTGGAGTCCCGGGATCGAGTCCTGCATCGGGCTCCCTGCTGAGCAGGGAGTCTGCTTCTCCCTCTGACCCTCTTCCCTCTTGTGCTCTCTACCATTCTCTCTCTCTCTCTCTCTCAATAAATAAATAAAAATCTAAAAAAAAAAAAGAACAGTTGCCTTGGAATGGGAAGGATATGGGGAAGATTGAAAGGGGATTACAAAGAGCACAAGAAAATTTTGGGGTCTAATAACTATATTCATCATCTTGATATTCATCATGATTTCATGGGTAACACTTATTTGAAAACTTATCAAATGTAAATTTTAATGTTTATCTTCTGCCAATATATTTTGTCACTTATACATCAGTAAGTCTTTTTTTATTTTTATTTTTTTAAAGATTTTATTTATTTATTTGACAGAGAGAGACACAGCAAGAGAGGGAACACAAGCAGGGGGAGTGGGAGAGGGAGAAGCAGGCTTCCCGCTGAGCAGGGAGCCCGATGCGGGGCTCGATCCCAGGACCCCGGGATCATGACCTGAGCCGAAGGCAGCCGCTTAACGGCGGAGCCACCCAGGCGCCCCTATGGGAGATGATTTTAGATTTACCATAACACATACTTAATAAGTATGTATTGATTTTAATGCACACTAGAAAAACATGTCATTGTTACATCAAACCAGCTGACATTATATTTTAATCTAATTAGTAGATTATTTAATGGTAAGTAGGTTTTTTTAAGTGAATTGATTTAGAATTCACTTAAATTAGTAAGCCGGTTCAAGAGGTAACAGAGTATGGCAAAAGTTGGGAAGATTGGCGGGGGTTTTGCTTAAATGTGGCCTGGAAGGAGTGTTATGTTTTGCCTCACTGTTCCATAGGAAAGCGGCATTTCCCCCATTTTCCTTGATGTTGGGTGGGAGTCACGTGCCTGAATTCTGGCCAATGAAATGTGAACACAGGTCGTGTGTCACTTCCGGGAAAAGCCAGTGTGCCTTCTCCATCTTTCTGTCCTCTTGCCATACCAACTTTGGAGGCTATGGCGGTATCGTGAAATGGAAAGAGCTTGAATGATCAGATGAATGAAAGTGTCTACTAAACCAAACTAAGAAACAAACTTTTTGTTGTGTTAAGTCACAGAGATTTCTGAGTTTGTTATCTCGGTATAGCTTATCTTATCCTGACTAACACAAAGCATGATAAGATAGTCAAGTTCCCATCTAGCTCTAAAATTCTGCATTCTCTTTTGTCTGTTCCTTTCTTGTTTGGTTTTAACCTATACTTTTTTCTGGCCCTCTAACTCCAAAGAAGTTCCTTTTAAATTAATTTGCTTACGTTTTTGTCCTTCCAACTATCTCTGTTTTTAGAAGTGGCATTTATTTTAATTATGACCATAGTTCTGGATAACTACATAGAACGTTTCTCACATCCAAAGAGGACATGGCAGTTAGTGTTACTGCCTGTTTGTAGTGCCTTTCTGAATAGACTTAGGTGACCCTCAGCTTCCAGACCACTCACATAAAGATGATACTTTCAGCAGAAACTTGTTCACTGTCTGTTTTTTGTCATTTAGTGGTCATAGATATTTGTGTAAAAAAAATAAAAGTATTTTTTTCAAGAAGCATGATTGAAGGTCTGGATCAAATCACAACCTGTTAGTTCTAATCACCGCCACTGCTCTATATACCTTCGATTTGTAAGGTCTGCAAACTTTTTATCTGCCTGTTCCCCAAAGGACATTACATTTTGATTCAATTTGCTTTTCTAGTGTTTGGTCAATCAATGTATTAACTGTGCTGCTCAGGCAGTGGAACTAAGAGACAGTTTTTAACAATGTCAGCTGATGAAAAATTTGAACTTAGGTATAGTATTTTCCTTACTCGAGGTAATATAGAAATCTAGCTATCTTGAGACTCAATACATATAGTAGTGGTGACCCTTCAAACAGTACAGGAAAGCAGTGGCTTTTACTCTTTTACTTTACCATTTATGAGTTCATAAATGGAATGATCATTGGCTTGTGATTTATATTCTAGAAACTTCTGAAAAAAATTTGAAGATTATCTGAGAACTATTAAAAATCTTTCATCACTCCAAACACTCTATGTATGACAATACTGATGTCTGTTGGTAATCACAAAACCATGGAATTACAGAATAGTGGAAATGGAAGAAAACTATCAACCGTATGTCTCAGCTCCTTGTTTGACAGAGAAGCAAACACTGGAACACACACACACAAATATTTTATTTCTTTTAACTTTACTGAGATATAATACATATACTATGTAATTTGCCAATTTTAAGTGTATAGTCCAATGGTTTTTAGCGTATTCAAAAAGTTACACAATCACTATTACAATCAGTTTTGGAACACTTTCATCAACCAAAAAGAAACCACATACCCATTGACAGTCACTACCCATTTCCCCTTAACTCCCCTAGCCCTAGGCAAACACCCATCTACCTGCTACCTGATTTTTTTAAAAAGACTTTATTTATTTATTTGACAGAGACACAGAGAGAGAGGGAACACAAGCAGGGGGAGTGGGAGAGGGAGAAGCAGGCTTCCCACCAAGCAGGGAGCCGGATGCAGAGCTCGATCCCAGGACCCTGGGATCATGATCTGAGCCCAAGGCAGACGCTTAATGACTGAGCCACCCAGGCACCCGCCATAATGATTTGTCTATTCCAGACACTTCATTTAAATGGAACCATGCAATATGTGGTCTTCTGTAATGGCTTCTTTCACTTAACAGATGTTTTTGAGGTTCATCCACATTGTAGCATGCACCATCACTTCATTCCTTTTTAATTGCTGAATAATTTTCCATTGTATTGCTCTGTCACATTTTGGCTATCTATGTTGTCTTCATATTTTGGCTATTATGAACAATGCTGCTATAAAAATTCATGTATACGTTTTTATATGGGCATAAGTTTTCATTTCCCTTAGGTATATACTCAGTAATATATTACTGCCAGCAGTGTAACAGAGTTCTGCTTACTCCATTTTTTCACCCAAATTTATTATTACCTGCTTTTTTAATTATTATATTAGCTATCCTACTGGGTGGGAAGTGGTATCTTATTTGCATTTCCCTGATGGCTAATGATGTTGAGAATCTTCTCATGTGCTTATTAGCCGTTTGTATATTTTCTATGATGAACTATCTATTCAGATTCTTTGCCCATTTTTAAATTGGTTTATTTGTCTTTTATTATTGAGTCATAAAATTCCTTTATATATTTTAGATACAAGTCTCTTATGATATATATGATTTACTAATATTTTTTCCCAGTCCATTGGCTGTCTTTTCATTTTCTTGATGGTGTCCTTTGAAGCACAGAAATTTTTAATTTTACTAGAGTCCCATTTGTCTTGTGTATGTGTGGGTGTGTGTGTGGCTTGAGGTTTTGATGTTATATATAAGAGACCATTATTTAATCCAAGATCACATTGATTTATGCTTATGTTTTCTTCCAAGAATTTTTCTAAAACTTTTATTTTCTTTTACATTTTTATAAAAGCTTTGCTTTTTATATTTAGGTATTTGTTTTATTTCTTCCATTTAGATCTTTGACCTATGTTGAGTTAGCTTTGTATACTCTATCAGGTAGGGGTCCAACTTCATTCTTTTGCATGTGGATATCCAACTGTCCCAGCACCATTTGTTTATTTATTTTTTTTGAAGATTTTATTTATTTATTTGACAGAGAGAGAGTGAGAGAGCATGGGCACAGGGAGGGGCAGAGGGAGAGAGAGAAGCAGGCTCCCTACTGAGCAGGGAGCCTGATGCTGGGCTCAATTGCAGGACCTTGCAATCATGACCTGAGCAGACACTTAACCAACTGAGCCACCCAGGTGCCCCAGCACCATTTATTTAAAAACAAAACAAAACAAAACAAAAAACCAGAAAACCCAACCTATTCTTTCCCCTAATGAATTATCTTAGCAACCCAGTCAAATATCAATTGATTGTAAGTATGACAGCTATTTCTGGATTTCAGTCAATTGATTTATATATCTATCTTATCAATACTACACTGTCTTGATTACTGTAGCTTTGTAGTAAATTTTGAAATTAATAAGTGTGAGAACTCTAACTGTTCTTTTTCAAGACTGTTTTGGCTCTTCTGGATCATTTATGTCTCTGCAAATTTTAGGATCAGCTTGTCAATTTCTGTAACAGCTAGAATTTTGGTAGAGACTTAAGTGAATCTGTAGATTGCTTTGAATACTATTGCTATTTTAGCAATATTAAATCTTTCAATCCATGAACAGGAGTTATCTTTCCATTTATTTAGGTCTTCTTCTTTCTTACCTAGGTCTTTAGTTTCTTTCAACAATGTTTTGTAGTTTTCAGCGGCTATGTTTTGCACTACTTTGTTAAATTTATTCCTAAATATTTTATTTTCTTAAATGCTGTTATAAGTGGAATTGTTTCTTTGATCTCATTTTTGGATTTTTCATTGCTGCGTATTGCTATACAATTGTTTTTTTATATTAATCTTATATGCTGCCATTTGCCAAGCTCATTTATTAGTTCTAAGAGTTTGTTTAGAATTTTCTGTGTATAAGAGCATGTCATCTAAAAATAGAGGAAATTCGACTTTCTCCTTTTCAATCTAGGTACCTTATTACTTCCTTTTCTTTCCTAATTTCCCGGCCTAGAAACTTGGTGCAATGTTGGATAGAAACGGCAGAGCAGGGGGTGCCTGGGTGGCTCAGTCATTAAGCGTCTGCCTTCGGCTCAGGTCATGATCCCAGGGTCCTGGGATCGAGCCCCGCATCAGGCTCCCTGCTCAGCGGGAAGCCTGCTTCTCCCTCTCCCACTCCCCCCCGGCTTGTGTTCCCTCTCTTGCTGTGTCTCTCTCTGTCAAATAAATAAGTAAAATCTTAAAGAAAGGAAGGAAGGGAGGAAGAAAGAAAAGAAAAGAAAAGAAAGAAATGGCAGAGCAGACAACCTGTCTTTTTCCTGGCCTTAAAGAGAAACATTCAGTCTTTCACCGCTAAGTATGATGTTAGCTGTAGGTTTTTCTAGATGCTGTTTGTCAAGTTGAGGAAGATCCCTTCTATTCCTAATTTATAGGGTTCTGATCATGAAGTGGTGTTAAATTTTGTCAAATGCATTTTCTGCATCTTTTGGCATGATCATGCGGTTTTTCTCCTTTATTCCATTTACATGGTTTATCACAGTCACTGCTTTTCAGATGTTAAGCCAACCTTGCATTCCTGGGATAAACTCCACTTGATCATAGTGTATAGTTTTTTATACATGTTGCTATATTTGCTTTGTTAACATTTTTTTGAGGATTTTTGCATCCATACTCATAAAAGCTATGATCTATAGTTTTCTTTTCCTGTAATGTCTTTCTCTGGTTTTGATATCAGGACTCATAGATGGTTTATTATTTTTAAAGTATGGAAATCCCTGAAAAAAACTCAGACAGTGAGAAAGATTGGAAATTGGGAAGTGTAATTTCCTGTCCTGTCCCAAGTTCACTGTGCATAGGATTAATGTATATGTGTGTGTGTGTACACACATGCATTTATGTATAAAGTCTATTCATGGTGGACTTGTGTGTGTGCATGTGTGTGTTTAGAGGTTTGTGGTTAATAAATGAAATGTGATTATCTGAGATCACATGATTCCAAATTAACACAATCATCTTCAGATTCTTGGTTTTCTGACTCCCAGTGAAGATCACAGGCATAGGAATCAATGCACTTTTAGAGGTTTCCAATCCCTTGTGACACATTTAAAGAAGACTCCACAAAACAGATTAAATCCAATTAGGCTATTGATGATGAATATTAGATAATCAACTTGCTATTAACCTGAATATCAATATACCATGTCAAGCTATCCCACTCAGCCTTTTATTTTAATGTATATCTCAGCATAGCCAAACTTATTTAATTACATATTTTTAATCAGTTTTTTAATTTTTAAATTCTTGACATTACAGAACAGATCTTTAAGTGATGCACATCATGTCTGTTTAAATTCTATTGCCAGACATATGACAATGCTTCATTGCAAGGAAAGTTGAGAATTGCAGTCTCATTTTGTGGGCCCAGAAAAAAGAAGAAACAGTTTTGGTAACCATCCATCCCATCTCTGCCACAATTATCATTCTCCTCTGAGATATTTGCAGAATCAGAAATTTCTATTCCAAAACCTTTTCCCCTAAAGTGAATGCTTAATATCTTTTATTAAATCTCTAGTCTCTTGTCCTAATTTTACAAAACTGGAATTTTAGATTCAAGATTCCTTTATGCATTTTTGAAAAATGCATAATAATAAATTACTTTTATACCAAATTTTCATTGTTTATCATGTATGTTGGCAAAGATTATGCATATCTATAAAAGTTTCTAATGTGTCTATGTATTATGTATCTATCTCCATCTATCATCTATCTATCTATCTATCATCTATCTTATATGTATTATCTAACTGGATTCCAAATTCCATGAAGGAAGAAAAGAACATGTCTTATTTTTTACCCCTGGCACTTAGCATGGTATCTAGAACACACACATTCATTTATTCAGCAAATGTTTATTAAGGGGCTACTATGTAAAAGTGTGTGTGTTAGGCATTGGAGTGCAAAAGAGGCAATTGCCCTATCCCTGCAAAGCTTACAGTCAAGAATTCTTTATCACGCAACAAGGTAAACTAGAGAGGCTGAAACTCTTCCCCTATATAACATCTGACAGTGCCCCATAAAATATTTAAGATGTTATTGTAGTGATTTTGTAATATGTCAACATGACTAGGCTGACCTATATTTTCCAATATTCCCTTTCCTGTGTGATTCCAGTTAGGAGCGGACCACAAGAGAGATTTGTAGAGAGGAAATGAGGCAGTAAACATTCTGTAGTTCATACATGTTGATCTGCTGGCTTACCCTATTGGCTTGAGGAAACAGCTACACCAACAGCTCCCCCTTAGTTCTTCTTAGATCTTCATCTTCTCTGAAGGACTCCTGGGCCAGGTGTGTGTGTTTAGCTCTGTGACAAAAGACCCTCGCATCTGCAGCACATTCATACCACCAATAACAGAAACCAAAAGAACTGACAGGGTCTTCAGTCCATCTCCATGGGTGCTCCAAATTGTTTTTGCTCTCTACCTCTTAACATCCAGTTTCCCTTGCCCACATAGCACTTGAGATGAATTTGTGACTTTCAGCCATATTTCACTGAAGGCTTAAAGAATAATGTAACCATATCACAATGGGGCTATTAAAACAACTAACCATTTCCAAAGAAGATATACAAATGGCCAAAAAGGTACATGAAAAGATGTTCAACATCATTAATCATCAGGGAAATATGAATCAAAGCCATGGTGAGATACTACCTCATACTTGTTAGGATAGCAATTCTCAAAAAACAAAAGAAAGTAAATATTGGCAAGGATGTGGAAAAATAACAATCCTTGCACACTGTTGCTGGGAATGAAAAGGAGTGCAGCCACTATTGAAAACAGTATAGAGGTTCCCCCCAAAATTAAAACTAGAACTACCATACCAGCAATCCCACTTCTATGTATTTATCCAAAAGAATTGAAATTAAGATCTTGAAAAGATTATCACTCCCATGTTCATTACAGCACTATTCACAATAGCTAAGATGTAGAAACAACCTAAATATCCACTGATGGATTAATGGATTATAAATCATGGTATAGACATACAATGGAATATTTCAGTCTTAAGAGGAAAATCCTACAACATGTGACAACATGATGAAATTTGAGGACACTATGCTAAGTGAAATAAGCCAATCATAGAAAGACAGATACTGCATGATTCCACTTGTATGAAGTATCTAAAATAGTCTAAACTCATAGAATAAATGCCAAGAATAAAGTGGTGGCTACCAGGGGCTGGAGAGAGGGAGAGTTGGTAATCAACGGGTGTAAAATTTCAGTTATGCAAGATGGGTAAATTCTAGAGATCTGCTGTACAACAGATAGTAATACTATATTATAAACTTAAAAGTCTGTTGAGAGAGTAAATCTCATGTTATATGTTCTTAGCACAATAAAAAAAAATCTAGTCATGGAACTCAAAACGCTAAACTCAGTCTAAAATCTCAGGCTTCCATGTGGTTGGGTCAAACTCAACAACCACCAAAAAAATTCTTTGGGCCTTTCCACCCTACAAACCCAAGCCTAAATAAACCCCAACTCTCCTAGATTCACTTTCTTTCTCATCCCTGAATGATTGGTAGAACCATGGACTCACTTTAGATTCTATTCCATCCCCACTAGATATGTCTTATCCTCTGAGACCAGAGAAGTTAATCAATGATAATATACTGATATCTTACATATTTCTAATCTTAATCCTAATTCGATAATTTCCTAATGTCTGAATTATTCTGTCTCAAAAAAATGCCACGTGTGAGATATCAGGGGTTCAGTGTGTTGCCCCACCAAGTGACTGCCATTCCTTTTCACAGTCTCTCCTCACATGTTAAGTAGAAAGATGAGCCTATATGCTTATGTGGTAGAAGTCCAGTTTCCCAGTTTGCTATGAAGAAGCACCTAACCAAGAACACCGTTTGAGTTAGGGTAATGTGAGCCGCTGTAACAAATAAGACAAATTTCAACAAAATACTTTATTTTCCTTTTATTTAATGATCAAAGATAGTGTCCCAGGTCTGCAGGTAGTGTTTCTCTTTGAGGCAGTTCGGGACCCAGGCTTCTTTTATCTTGGGGCCCTGCCCTCCTCTAGACTCTGTCAACTGCATTCATCAAGGGAGAGGAGAAAGAGTGCATAGGGAAGGTTTATTCACTTCTTAACAGCGTTGGCCTGGTACCGACACACAACACTTCTACTTACATATTTTTGACAAGAACCAATCACATGGTCACAACTAATTATAAGGAAAGCTAGGAAATATAGTCTAGCTCTGTGCTCAGAAAAAAAAAAGGGAAACAGTTCATAAACAGCAAGCAGGTTTTCACAAATACACTCACACACAAATAATCAAGGAACAATCCATTTCTGTCCATAGGTTACCTCCATTTAAATTCCAAGGGAAAAATTATCGAATTCTGCTGGACTACAATTGTGCTACTACACTCAATTTACTTAACAAATTATTTTACAAATCAGTCTGAAGCAAGTACATTTACATTACTCCACTGCACTCAGATCTCCCCAAGCAGTAGGTAGAGAGGTCCATGATTTAAATTCACAATCTTAAAAGCAAAATAATCCCTCCCAAGACAAAGAAAAAAGTTCCCCTGAAGACTAATTCTTGCCTTTCACTTTATGAGCCAAAACTGAATTCAACTTCAAAATAGCAGTGCTCTAGCTTCAGAAATTTCAGACTCAGGCTTCCCTGGCTCCCTGTTATAATTAAATTGTAAAGTCTCTGGGATTTCTTTCATCTTCATATGTTACATGATGACTCACACAATACATTTGACAAACTGGGTTGTCAATAGACATTTGTAGAATTGAACTGATTTGGTGTCAAGGATCTTCTTAGCAGGAATTTTTGATGTATGAAACAAACCTGGTATAGTAACTTACAAAGACCCTTTAATCCTGTTTGTATGCATGAAATACTCTATAAAATTTTAAATAATGACAAATTACTGTTTCACACAATATTAATCAGAATAGGCTGAATCCAGGAATTTCTTAAATGAGTTTCTTCTTGTGAATTAGCCAGTGTAGACAGCAGCCACAACATTTCACAATAAGTTTCAATAAATTGCTTCACTGAATTTTTACTGATAGTTTTTTGTTCAACATTAGGGTGTGTCAGTGATTGAAATAATATTTGTTAAATGTGGAAATAATAAAACAACTCTTTTGCCCAAATGGTGAAATGGTCATGTTATAAAGAGGTCTGAAAAAATAACCCACATCTAGGTTTCAGGTCATTTCTTTTGTCACTAATGAGTCCCAAGGATTTGGGGAAGTTACATT
Source organism: Callorhinus ursinus (assembly GCF_003265705.2). NCBI lineage: Eukaryota > Metazoa > Chordata > Mammalia > Carnivora > Otariidae > Callorhinus > Callorhinus ursinus. The sequence continues at coordinate 5,433,544 of NW_027397087.1, forward strand.
CCCTCTTTGACCCTCAGTGTCTTCTTCTATGCAATGAAAGTTTGGACCAAGGAATTCCTAAGAGTACTAATACTTGTAACTCAGTGACCTAAAATTTGCCTTGAGAACAAGAAAAGCAAACTTAAGCTCAAGCAAAAAAGTAAAAAAAAAAAAAATTTTTTTTGATATACTAAGAAGACTAGAATAGCTACTGATTAAAAACAAAATAGGTGATCAGATTGAGAATGTAAGCCTCACTGTAACTACAAAGCATAGTCTAATGATTTCCTGGTTTTTGAAGGTCAGTAGCTTGTTGAGGAACTTAAGCAATTGAATTTAGAATATTTACAAATATCCAACTTTCAAAAACCCAGGCTGTTTTTGAAATCAGGCTGTGCTATAAGCAAACTAAACATAGCTTTGATTTAACTTCAGAATCTGCCCATAACAACTGATTACTCCAGATCCTTCTATTTTTTTTCTCCCAATGGCAAAATGCAAAGGTTTTAAATACCTCTATGATTGTAGTAAACATAGACAACAATTTCTAAAATTGCAGCATACTATTTGATGTTCCTAACCTATGGGTTGTCTATAAAGAGCTAGATTAAGAGGCCATCTGGGAAGTGGAATCAAATGCCAGATTCCAGGTGTTTGAGAGGCAATGCAAAGGTATTTTCTTCTTCTCCATATTAAATGAAGGTTTTCATATAAGCTAGAAAATAGCTGGAAATCTGTCTGAAATTATGTCATAAATAATATTAAGGGAAGAAAGTTTCAACGTTATGCTAATAATTGGATATGAGAGTAAGCCAGCTCTGGTAATACTGGTATTTTAGATGGTTTCCAACCCCTTGCCACTCCTTCCCTCCTCCCAAACCCCACAGGAAATCTAGAGTAAATCGAAACTCTGTAAAATAAGACCCATGATTAAAATAATATATGTTCAGGGGCGCCCGGGTGGCTCAGTCGTTAAGCGTCTGCCTTCAGCTCAGGTCATGATCCCAGCGTCCTGGGATCCAGCCCCGCATCGGGCTCCCTGCTCGGCGGGAAGCCTGCTTCTCCCTCTCCCCCTCCCCCTTCTTGTGTTCCCTCTCTCGCTGTGTCTCTCTCTGTCAAATAAATAAAATCTTTATTAAAAAAAATAAAATAATAAAAATAAAATAATATATGTTCAGTGATTATTATTTGTTATACATTTGGAGTTATTCATTTGTTTTTGTTTTTGTTCAGTGACCCCCCCCCCCGCACCTCCGTTCCTGTATTCAGTTGGAATATAAGGTTTTTCTATGTTAGTGAGGAAGCTATAGGTTATATTTCTATTCTTCTAGTGGTTTCCCTAACATATGTACTTGACACACGTTTTTCTTTTTTTTTTTAAGATTTTATTTATTTATTCATGAGAGACAGAGAGAGAGAGAGAGGCAGAGGGAGAAGCAGGCTCCCAAGGAGCAGGGAGCCCGATGCGGGACTGGATCCCAGGACTCTGGGATCATGACCTGAGCCGAAGGCAGATGCTTAACCATCTGAGCCACCCAGGCGCCCGACACATGTTTTTCTAACAAAGTCTACATTATTCAGTGTCTCCTCCAGCTGAACAAGACAATGATCCTAGAACCCTAGAACATGTCCCATACCCATAAAGTTATTACTATATAGCTTTGGTTTCTTATTATTTAACACAAGGCAGTAGTATTATTATTTTCTTAGAGATTTTATTTATTCATCTGAGAAAGAGAGACAGAGAGAGCACAAGCAAGGGGAGAGGCAAAAGGAGAGGGAGAAGCAGGCTCCCTGCTGAGCCAGGAGCCCGACATGGGGCTCAATCCCAGAACCTGGAGATCACGACCTGAGCTGAGGACAGACGCTTAACCATCTGAGCCACCCAGGTGCCCCTATTTTTAATAACCCAATTGTTCTTCCTAAATTTACCAACATCTTTCAACTTCAGTGCTGTTATTTATTACATCCCCCGTCCCCTCTGAATATTCTTGTCTTTATGGTGTACTCTTTCAGAAAGGATATGTGGGTGGAATGTATGCCTGAAAATGTCTTCAGTTTTCCCTTACCTTTGAATAACCATTTAGCTGGGAATAGAAATGTAAGTTGTCAGTTATTTTCCCTCAGGATGTTTGAAGGTGTTTATTTCATTGTCCTCTAAAATCGATGATTACAGATGGAAAGTCTATTGGAAATCTAATTTTCTTGGTAGATAGTCTTTTTTGGGATTAGCTGGCCTGTGAGATTTTTCTTGTTACCCTTGACATTCTGCAATTTCACTCTGAGGTGGATTTATTTTATTTACGTTACTTGAAACTTGAAATGCACTCTCCAACTAAGGATTCATATCTCATATGAATGAATGAGAAAAATTCTCAGCCAATTTCCCTTCGAATATTGCCTCTCCAAGACTGCCTCTAATCTTATCTTCTATACAAGCTAGATTCTCTACATCTATACTTCCTGGGTATATGACTTTGGGTAAGCTCCTTTAAAATTCTCAGGCTTGGGTAATATGAGAAAAATTCTGAGACATGTCTCCAAATTGATAGTGCCTATAGACTACCTAAAAATGACCTTACAATGACCCATAGCAAGGTCCACTACAGTGAAATTATGGAATAATGGGAATAAAGATAAGTCCCTAAGATATTCCTTTCACAGTAGCACTGGAAACATAGGAAACACAAAATGTTTAACTTAAAGGAAACTTTGTTTTTTAGAAGATAAAACTTGAGGCACAGAGAGATTAAGGATGATTTACTTCCAAGCGATTGTCAGATTTAGGCCTGAACCCCAAATTTTCTGAATTTTGACCAAGTACTCTTTTTTTTTTAATTTTTTTTATTGTTTGACCAAGTACTCTTAATGCTATTCCACATTACCTTCCCAAGACATTAAAAATATTAGCTATTACATCAAAATCCATGTTCAGCTCACTGTCTAATCCAACAGTGGAGAATCTTGAATACTGGGAGGCAGTTGGGGATCTATCAAAAACACCTAGAATAACAAGGTGTTAACTGAATCACCCAGCAACATGGATAAATTAGCCCTCCAACATTGAACCCTGCCCAAGCTGCCAAACAAGAGTGATTCACTCAAAGAAAAACTACTGGAAATAATTGTGAATTAAAAGACCTGTTCAGGGTCATCTGGGTGGCTCAGTCGGTTAAGCATTGGACTCTTGGTTTGAGCTCAGGTAATGATCTAGGGATCATGAGATTGAGCCCCAAGTCAGGCTCCATGCTTGGGTGGGGGAGGGTTGCTTGGGATTCTCTCCTGCTCATTTTCTCTCAAATAAATAAATAAATCTAAAAAAAAAAAAAAGAAAAGGAAAAAAAAAGACCTGTTCAGTTGAGGTGCAGAATATTTGCACACTGATTTTCTGTGGGTGGCTGCAAAAATAAAGTTTCTACCAATTTCTTAAGAACTATATTATAAAAGCTAATTGGTAGAAACCGATTTAACCAGAAGAACCCATTCATGGGCTAAAGAGCTCCTAATCAGAAGTACCAGAGAAAACTGATGGCTGATTCAAGAAAAAACAAAAAGGTAAATCAGGCATGGAGGCAATTAGCCAGACAAGATGAACTGTGCCAGGAACATGGTTGTTCTTTGAAAGGAGGAGATAAGTGGAGGTGAACAAGAGTCATGTGCTACTTTAATCTATCAATTGATCAGTAATTTCAGTATTTCAGTTTGTTCTATATGCCCAGCACTCTATTAGAGGTACCATGGAAAAAAAGATTATGCCAGAAAATGATTAGCAGCTGAGTTAATAAATACAATACATTGTGTTTTCTTTCCTCCTGCAAAATGGAAATAAAAAAGTGTGTAGAAGGGAAGAGATCTCATTTTGTCAATTCTGCGTGAGGTGAAGCAGGATGTAATTGGATTTGCCCACAAGTATATACAGAAACAATGCTAAGTCAAACAAATACAGATCTTCAGCCTGGTTAAGGGGCCCCCAAAAGAACAATTCATAAGCAAGAGAAGAGAAAGGGCACTTCTTAGCTGATCCTGGAATGAAGAATCAAATGTAGATAAAGAAACACAGATATGTTAGGGGAAGATCAAAAATAGTCTTAATCTTGCTGAAGAAAAGTAGGATTGTCAGTATTTCTACAGAGGTAAATAAAGAAATGTTGGGGGGGGGTTGGGTTAGAGAGAAAGAAATGTATCCAAAACAACTTTTAGAGGATGAGGGTAGGCAGGAGTTTAGAGGAAGAACAACAACAGAGTTGATATACAATGACCAAGGAAGAAATATAGGTATTTTGTGGGCCCTTTGGGTTTAACTATGAATCTTTACTTAGCAACTCTCTGTGGTTAGGAGCAGTAGACAGAAAGAGGTGCCTTGGAGGGCAGGAGAATCTGATTCACAGGACCTGAGAAGTCAAACAGGTTGAAAGGATCACCCTGAGGTTACTGAACATTTAGTCCTTGGTGAGGAGGGAGTCTAACATGGCCAGGAGAAATGAACTATCAAGACTGACAATTAGAACTTACAGTGAATTGGCAAGGAAAGAACAAGAGGCCAGAACTAATGGTCCTAGGGCAAGAGCAACTAAGCCAACAGTAGGGCTAACGCCAAAGGAAGGTGTCAGGTGATGCTAACTATATTTTCCCAAGGGATCTAGAAAACTTGAGTCAGATCTGAGGTAGTGCCAATATCCATGGACCTGTCTGAGGGTAAGCAACCCCAAGAGGAGTCAATAAACGGCATGAAACAATCGCAAAATGGGAAACAAGGAACCATGTTATGCATCTCTCTTGGCAAGATTCAGTTGGAGCACACGGTTTGGGGCCAACATCTCCAAGGAGTTTTACCTTCCTCTCAATCCTAAGTACACATTTTACCGGCATCAAGCTGGTAAATAAGCTGCTGAAAGGAAGATAATGGGCATCCCACCAACCTCATCTTTAGCTATTCCTCCTGCCACATTCATGATCCACATACATTGAAATGAATTTCATTCCTCAAACCCACTGCACTCTCTCATATTTCTAAGCCTTAAGATACCTTATTCCTTCTGTCTAGAATACCCTTTCCACCCACAACTCTCTTTATCCGTCCAAGTTCTGCTCATCCTCTGGGTCTCTGCATCCTCTTTTACACCTCCTTGCCCTTCTGCTATTAGTGCCTTTATCACACTGGATTGTAATGATGAGTTTTCTTGTTAACAATCTAGGCTGTTAAGAACCATGAGGAGTCAAGTACCTGTTGTTCAGCTTTGTTCACCCAGAATTATATCGATGGTCTCTGGTGCACAGCAGGTGCTTAATGGTAATTTATGGAATGAATGAGTATAATTTCCACTTGTCCCTTTATTAATTTTTTTTTAACCTTGCTCAACCATCTTTAGATCTGTGGTCTTCTGAACCAACTTTTCTAATCTTTTTGAACAAGGAAATGTTTCAGAATGGAGAACTTGCTCCCCTGGCATCTTAGTGTCCAAAAAAAAAAAAAAAAAAAGAATTTCTTTTCAAGAGTCCCTAGGAAGGAAACCAGTATTTTCAAAACTATAGAAGAGTTTTTAAAAATAATAATCCAGGAATCCATGCCTCCTGTGACAGCTGAAATAAATATACTGCCTTAGTCATCACTATTCTCTTAAACTGGTTTGAGGAAACATGTTTTGCTTTTTGTTTTAAACAGGAACAGATTGCTCAGGGTTTGGGGGAGCCAGACACGAATCAGAAAGCCCTTCCTCTTTCATTTTACAAGTCCTTGCTCTCTGCCAGCCCTGAGATATTTACTGAGCTGCAGATGAAACAACCTTCTTTCTCTTTTCCAGGCAGCCTTGTGTGGTGTTGAAGAGTGAAAGAAATCATGAGCACTCCTCCAGCAGCCAGCCTTGAGAGGTTAGCACAGATGGAGAAGGGCCGTGAATTCTGCTCACCCTGAACACAGGACACTCTGAACCTTGAGTGGCCTGAGTCTAAACTGGGAGAGGGAACTGGGGGTGGGGGGGTGGGGGTGGTATTAACTCCAGCTGCTGACAAGCTTCGCAAGTTGTGGAATGATACTACTCACCAGATAAAAGAAGGAGCAAGCAGCTGGTATCTATTCCAAAAGTCCTCTGGCATTTTCCCTCTGGCTTTGGAGCAACCTGTTCTTTTATAATTTTTGAAGGTGTATAGTGCAAAATCAACATTTGCTAAGTTTTCTGTATGTGTCAGGCACTGTGCTAAGTGCTTTACCTGCATTATCTTATTTAATCATCCAAACAGCCACATGAACTCTCCATTTTTATCCTCATGTCACAAAGAAATTGATGCTCAGGGAAAGAAGTAATTTAGCCACTTAATTAATAAATAATAGAGCCAGAGCACCTGGGTGGCTCAGTTGGTTAGGTATCTGCCTTCAACTTGGGTCATGATCCCAGAGTCCCAGGATCAAGTCTCACATCAGGCTCTTGGCTCAGCAGGGAGTCTGCTCCTCCCTCCAGCCCTCCCCCCCTCATGCTTTCTCACTCTCTCTCTCAAATAAATAATTCGAAAAATAAATAAATAAATAAAAGAGCCTAGGTTCAAACCCAAATTTAATGAATTCAAATCCCAGTATTTCTTTTTCCTCCTGCACCTGGGGATTTGTATCTTGAAATCATAGAAACGAGTCCAAACTTTTGGGGGTAGCGCAAAATTTAAAAAGGTTCTACACCACTCATGTCATCACAATAGCCATTCTGTAGGTGACCAATAGTTGATGCTACCCAGAATATTGTTTCCAACTGTACTGATACAGTACAACTTTCCCAAAAGAGAATTTTGACAAAGATTAGCTATTTACCCAAATAATCCAATTTCCCATAACAATTGAGGATGATTCTGGCATCCAGAAATTAAGTATTCCCATCTTAAACAATAACACTAAGCCCTTAGAATTTCCTTACCATTGTATATCTATATTTGATAGCATCCATCAAGGGATACTGTAACGATTTGTCTACCTGCCTCACTACACTACGAACTCCTAAAGGGTAGAGGGGCAGAGAAAAATACCATTTTTGTGTTGCTTAACCCAAGTTCTGGCACTCCTGGCCACTCATTAAAACTTTGTTGGATTAATCTAGCAAAGACCACAATTGTGAAAACAACCAGCTATAATGCAATTTGATGAGAACTGCCATTAAAATAGGTTCAAGGGGCACCTGGGTGGTGCAGTCTGTTAAGTGTCTGACTCTTGGTTTCTGCTCAGGTTGTGATCTCAGGATCTCGGGATCAAGCCCTGTATCAGGCTCCGTACTCAGCATGGAGTCTGCTTGAGATTCTCTTTTCCTCTCCTTGCCCCTCCTATTCATGCTCATTTTCTCTCTCCATCTCTCTCCCTCTCTAAAATAAATAATCTTCAAAATAGGTTCAAGATGAAGTTTAAGCATGTAAAAACAATTTATTCTATTTAGAGGAACAGCTTTTGGGAAAATGCACAATGAAATGAGTTCACCAGGTAGAGAAGGAGTAAGAAGAAAAGCACTTCAAAAATACAGAAGCTTAAGCAAAGGCAAAAAGGCAGAAAAGAATGCAAGAAGCTGGAAGAGGGACTCGTGGATTTTCTTCCTGAACTTTGCAGGGAGGCAGAAGAAAAGGAACAAGAGTTAAGAATTAAGAATTTTTGTCAACAATATCAAAATGTACCTAATTATTTCTTTACATTTTGTGCTTAGTGCATCACTTAAGATATAGTCGTAGTCCAGAGGCTATGAAGCCTGGAGTGTGATTGTGAATAGTTGGTCCTCAGCCTGTTTACTCCTGACGCTATTTGTAGGACTTCAGGGAAAAGTGCAGATGAGCATCCTACAGGGCCAAGTTCATCAATACTGAGGAGAGCTTTTTGGAAGATAGAGACTCTGCCTACAAAGAGTGAGAAATGAAGTGCTTTCTTTTTTTTCTATTAAAGATTTTTATTTATTTATTTGACAGAGAGAGCGAGAGAGAATGCACAAGCAGGGGGAGCTGCAGGCGGAGGCAGAGGGAGAAGCAGGCTCCCCGCCGAGCAAGGAGCCCGATGTGGGGCTCGATCCCAGGACCCCGGGATCATGACCTGAGCCGAAGGCAGCTGCATAACTGACTGAGCCACCCAGGCGCCCCATGAAGTGCTTTCTGTAGTATTTGCCCATCAAATTTGCACATATCCCCAAACCAGTTCTTTCAGGTCCCCAAGGCCAAGCACAGTGAGGGGAAGCGACATGGAAATAATCAGACTCCCCTCCCACAGTCTCAGGAGCCCTAGAGCAGTGGTTCTTAAACCTTGCCTACATATTAGGATCACTTAGGGAGCTTTTCAAATACCCTAATGTTCAAGCCACACCACTGACCCATTGATTCAGAATCTCTGGAGATGGAACTCGGCATGATTAGTCTTTAAAGTTCCTTGGGTGATTCCAATGTGCAGCGAAGTTTAAGAACTGCTGCCCTAAGGAGCAGAAAAACTGGTGGGTAGCTGGGATGGTGGAGCATTCAGTAGACGTAGGGTGAGGTGATTCTCAAGCAGGTTGACTGCGGATCACACCAGAGAAAACCTGGTAGAACAGATTGGACTCTGTCAGCTGTGGAGTAAGGACCACGGAAAGTCCATTTGGAGCTTGGTTACCATGCGTGAAAGACACCATCTAATAATGGATCATTGTTACATAACAGCAAATTCTGATCTATTCTTATTCCCAAGGACAACAATGCAAATTTCCTTCTGAGAAGAGCCGTGACACTGTGTAAGAACGTGGAGTACGAAATGTGATATAGCACCCGGGTGCAGTTTCCCAGATTGCTTGTCCATTAAATCCCATGATTTCTCCAACACCACCTACACTCCTGAAGGTTTTGCTGAACAACAGCACATATTAGCCAAAATAACAAACGTGTGTGTGTGTGTGTGTTGGGGGGGGGGAACCTTACTGATTTCAAAAGAAAATGTATCTTTAGGGCAAAAGGAAAATGCTTTTAAGTAAAGAGGTGAGTGTGTATATATGCTTGTAACCACCGAATAAGCAATACAGAGTCTCTTTTCTCTTCATCAGAAAAGGGAAACCTTTTTGCAGGGTTAAATCAAATGTTTCTTGAATAGGGCTTATGCAATTGATATTATGAAGGATATTTACAGAATTACACAAATCCATGGATTAGAAAAGCAGCATTTGATTTTAATTAAGAGGAGCACACATTCTGTTTGTAACTTTAAAAAGAAAATAAAGATGTTGTTTTACTATATATCTACATCTTTAAGGGCAGCGGTCTTCCTGAATATGTTCATGAACTGGCAGTCTTTGGCACTCGATCAACAAAGCTGCATTGCCGATAATTATCTCAAGAATTCAGGCTAAGGTTCAGATCCTTTCAGAAATGGCAGGCCAACTCTTCTAGTGTCTTCTCTATCATTAGAGAAAAAGAGTCCAGGAAGGGCAAAAGAAAATTTCTCAGAGGTACATGATATGGTATAGCAACACTTTTTCCTACACACAGAAATTTTGAGATGAGTATATTTTTTACTTTAAATCCAGCGTAGTTAACATACAGTATTATATTAGTTTCAGGTGTACTAATACAGTGATTCAACACTTCTCTTCATTACTCAGTGCTCATCGCGATAAGTGCACTCTTCAACTCGCTTCACCCATTCACCCATCCCCCACACGCCGTCCCCCAGGTAGCCATCGGTTTATTCTGTAGAGTTAAGAGTCCATTTATTTTTCTCTTTTGTTGTTGTTTATTTTGTTTCTTAAATTCCACATACCACTGAAATCATATGATATTTGTCTTTCTCTGACTAATTTCACTTAGCCTTGCACTCTCTGGTTTCATCCATGCTGTTACAAATGGCAAGATTTCATCCTTTTTTATGTCTGAGTAATATCCCATTGTGTATATATTCCACCTCTTCTTTGTCCCCTCATCGATCCATGGACACTTGGGCTGCTGCCATATTTGGCTATTTAAATAATGCTACAATAAACATAGAGGTGCACGTATCTTTTTGAATTAGTGTCTTGTATTTTTGGGGTAAATACCCAGTAGTAGAATTACTGGACCATAGGGTAGTTCTTTTTTTAATCTTTGGAGGGACCTCCATACTGTCTTTCACAGTGGTTGTACAAGTCTGCATTCCCACCAACAATGCACAAGGGTTCCTTTTTCTCCACATCCTTGCCAACATTTATTATTTCTTGTGTTTTTGATTGTAGCCATTCTGACAGGTGTGAAGTAATATCTCACTGTGGTTTTGATTTGCATTTCCCTGTTGAGTGATGTGCATCTTTTCATGTGTCTGTTGGCCATCTGGATGTCTTCTTCGGAGAAATGTCTGTTCGTGTCTTCTGAGATGAGTAATTTATGCCTTCAATATTCCCTTTGATAAAGCAAACTTCTCCCTCCCCCGTAATTCACTGGGCTACAGCACGTAGACATTCCTAAAAAGAGCAAATGCATGCTGTCTGTCCCTGCAGCACTTCCTGAATGGAGCCTATCAACTAGGAGATCCTTCTTCTGCCAAGAACCTTGATGGGTTTAGGAATGAAACTTGGTAGATGTGGATGGTTCACTTGAGCCTAATTCATGGAACCAGGAGGCCCCAGCATCTGGTTTACTAAATTATTTTTGTCACTGTGCTTTATAGGAATGCCATGAAAAAAGTCATGTGCACATTAGGTAAGTTACTTGAAAACAGATTTTTTAAATGGAATTACTTTTGATAGATTCAAGTGCTACTCAGTCCATGCTAGTCACTCCTGGCTTCCTATCACCACTTCTCGATAGCTGTCTCTACCTATAGCTGCAAATAGCCTTATTTGTTTCTTTTCCTTACTTCAGACCCCAACCCAAAGGTAAGGTATTTCCCTTAGTTCTCTCTGTCCCTAGGAAAGCAAAGTCTTTTTCTATGCATGCCTTTGATAGACTCCTCTGTTATAGGTGGTCTTCCCAGTCACCAGACCCTCATCTCAATAGGTTCTGGGAGCCCCAGCCACTAAGTCACCTTTCAGGTGCTCATGGGCTGTGCTCTTTTAATCTCTGTCCTCTGAGCTTCTCTGAATTCTAATGATTTTTTTCTTGGACTAATTTATTAGCTGTTCTTATCACCTTCAGATCATTCTAAGTTCTCTCCCTAAAGGTCTGTGCATTTTCTTCTATATCTTATACAAAGCCTTTTTTTCTTTTCAGATTCAAGGAAACAAAACCCATGCACACTTGAGAAACATAATGGAAGCTTTATTGGAAAGATCGAGGATAATGGAATCTCATGGTTTCATCAGGGATGGGGGACTATGAAATGCAAAGGAGAGGAGATCTTTTCTCTCTGGGGCTCCTTAATACCTCCTCCCCCTCCTCTTCACTTCCTTTCCTTCTTTATTATCTACCTGCAAAATGGCAAAGACAGCCCCACACAGCTCCCAAGGATGTATCAACTCAGTTGAAATCCCAGAGTCTAGGACCTAAGAATCTAAATTTAAAACCTCCAAACTTCAGTGAGCTTCACTCTTGGTTCAATAAGCTATGGCTTAATTAGGTAGGAAATCAGGGTTCCTGGAGGAGTTTGTGGATAGAAGAGAATCCATTTTCAAAGGAGAGACTATATGAATATGTATTAAACAGAGGATCTCCAACTACAATGGTTTGACTTAAAGTTTTTCAGTTTTACAAGGGTGCAAAAGCAATATGCATTCAGTAGAAACTGAACTTCAGTTTTTGAATTTGGATCTGTTCCTGGGCTAACAATTTGTGGTGCAATATTCTCTAGAAATGCTGGGCAGAGAGCTGCAGCTCCCAGTCAGCAATCAAAAGGGCAAACAACTGATGATACGCTTACAATCATTCTGTATTCGCATTACCACTCTGTTTTTCACTTTCGGTAAGGTATTCAATAAATGACATGAGACATTCAACATATAAATATAAAATAGGCTTTGCATCAGATGATTTTGCCCAACTATCGGCTAATTTAAGTTTTCTGAGCATGCTTAATGTAGGCTAGGCTAAGCTGTGATGTTGGGTAGGTTAGGTGTATTAAATGCATTTTCAACCTATGATATTTTCAACTTATGATGGATTTATCAGGATGTAAACTCATTGTATGTCAAGGAAGATTTGGATTATAAAAGCTACTTACCTTTATCTATAATTTATTTGGCCCTCCAGAATTTAGGATTTTAATCCAGATCTTTGAAACAGATGCATCTTGTCCCAGGATGATGTTTTCCAAACATTTTGAAAGCAAAGAAACTTTTTTTTCAGCTAAATAGTTCACTGTAACCCAAGATGTAAAACAGATAAATAGCAGAGTTGTTCTGGTTGAACAGAGGAGGGGAGAAAGCAAAGCCAAACTCCTACATACATTTTGCTCCATGGTGCCCCCTGAAGCCTTACTTCAGCCCCCTAGGAGAGCCATTGCTCTTGTGTGTATAACCAAAGACAGTCACTTTCATTACTATAAAAAATATGTTGCAGTTCTATTTCTTGAATTGTTAACTTCGGACATCTTTTAACTACCCACCATAAAAGATGAAACACTTTAACTCGATTCTCCTTCCTCCCCCTCCCTTCCCAGTTTGGAGAGTTCATTTATTTTTAGTTCTTGTCTTCATCACTGTTAGAACCTTAAATATTATACTTAAAGTGTATATTTTTTCTTTTGACTTTAGATTCCTATCTCTTCACCAACTAAAATAGCTCCTTTACACTGCCCTCTACTTCTCCCCCAAATCCCCTATGTATATATATATATCACTTGTGACATCTGAACACAAGACAGTTAATAGGCTTTCTATCTGCCATTTCCATTCCTTGATCCACTCTGTTACATAGTGTACTTATTCCCTCACTGGTCTATGAATGCAAAGTTCATTTTAGAACATAAACTCCAAAGAAGCAATGAGAGCGGTGGTTTATCTTCTTTTAAATGGCACCACTCACCGGAGAAACGGCAGACAGGGTGTGGTGGTGGAGGTGGTGGAAACCGTCATCATTGATTCAAGAAGCTGAAAAATCTAAATTGGAAACACTCTGGGGAGAGGAAGAAGAGGAATGGTTTCCTGCAGAAACTCCAGCATCACTTAGATTTCATGGTCCATTTTCCTTCACAAATGCCTCTATTTTTGTTATTCTACACAATACAACAGAACATTGTGACATTCAAGCACCGCGAGAACCATTTTTAATTAGTGGCAGCCAGTTTCCTAGTGGCTTTGTCAGGGAGATCCCATGCCATAACCACGGACAGATATTGTATTGTCTGTGCAATGTTCACACTCTTCTCTTGTTGTTGATGAGTAAAGCGTTCCTCAGGCTCCTCCTCATGCCCTCTTCCACTTCCCCAGCCCTTCTGTGAGACACACAAAGACGCTTTTTCAATCAACTTTCTCTGGAGATGTTTCCTCCCTCTGAAAATACCTTTCTTAGTAATTCACTGACTCTCTTGGGCTCACTTTAGTTTCCAGATAATTGGCCAGTAATTCGACACTCATGTTGGAGAAGGTGCTGAAAAACTGATGAGGGAAGAAAACTTTCATTAGTGCTAAGCTGTCAGTGGTTTTTATAAGTGGTGATAAAACATTAAGAATACTCAGGCAGAACAGATTATCCTAGCAGTGTTAGGAATAGAAAGGGGCCATAGAGGATTCTGTGGCATATCCTTCTCTGGAGCTTTCTTCTTCTCCTTTAATTGTTCTTATTTGGCTATGGGCTTAGGATGGCTCAGGCCATGGGCAAGAGGGGAAGACTGTATGAGTTTTCAAAGTACCATCTGATCAGAGTACACTAATCACCAAGTACTTAATTGATTTTGAGTACCTATTGGAATTTAGAAACATTTTCAAGTATGCAATCTTTTTTTTTTTTTTTTTTTTGAGAAAGGGAGGTGGACAGAAGGACACAGAAAGAATCTTAAGCCGCCTCCACACCAGCACAGAACCAGATGCAGGGCTCTATCTCACAATCCTGAGACCATGACCTGAGTTGAAATCAAGAGTCAGATGCTTAACCGACTGAGCCACCCAGGTGCCCTTTAAATGTGCAAACTTATTTGATCTGTTCAGCAATACTGTGGAGTAAAAAAGGTGGATATTATGTATTCACTTTAGTTTGCAGATTAGGAAACCAGGATTTGTAGGAATTAGGTGTGTTTCACAGGGTCACACAGCTATGATGTAGCAGAAGGCTCTTTGTACCAAACCATGTTGCCTTTCCACTTACTGCCTAGGATTGCACCAGCGGACTCTCTGGAAATGACAAAGTTTAACCAGTAGTTTACCAAATGGGATTCACGTGGTATAATCACCAAGCATCTTTATGTTGTCTTGCATTCTCGCTTTAAACATTAATCAATGGGGAACATTCTTCCCTTGCCATGAATGAAAACTCCAAAGCCCCATGATTGTTCTCATCATTCGGGTAATAAAAAATCCAACTGTCCTTCCCAGTTGCAAACACTGTTTCAAATTCATACTTAAGAGTGTCTAATTACATGCAATAATCAAAATTTCAAACTGGATTTGGAATTGAAATTCCTCCCTCCTCTCCTCCTGCAAGGAGGGGGTAGATGGGTAGGAGTTCAGGAAAAGGGCTGGGTGAAGGGAGGGGGAATTCTTCTTTGTACCTCCCCTTCTCCATTTTGCTAATCTGGTTGTGATCCTTTCTTCCAAAGCCAAAGGGTATAGAGAAGAGAAAGGAGAGGATGGCGTACACAGAAAAACTCTTACCAAATTAGTACTATCATAAAATGGTCCTATACTCCCTGGGAAATAACACTGACTCTTATGAGCTATTTTGTGGATTCTTAGAAAGAGCCCCATCAGTGAGGACTTCTCATCTGAGATTCCCTTGATATGAGTCATGCACCCTCCTCCAGTGCATCCATCTAAAGCAAACCCGCCTGTCGGATGCTTTTTAGATTTTTTTTTCATGTGTCAGTACTTTTAATGTTGTGTACATCAAATTATAGTAAAAAGATGACTATAAACAACATGCAGCCCCTCTATTTTCATGAACAGCACAACAGATTACAGTAAACCGAGTTTATATTCCACCATCAAGTGTGGTTGTCCCATTAGTTCACTTTGTGATGGGTCATTAAGAATATCTTCAAATCCAATAGTCTCATCATTACCCCTCAAAATATCCAGTGAAAGGTTTGAGCTTGGAAGAAATGGAAGACGCTGTACCTGCTGCACTGCCTTGAACTCCATTTGTAATTTTAGTGGAGCAAACAGACCCTGGATGTTTCTTAGTGTGGAAAAATTCATTTTATCTTGGTTGAGCTGGAAATTTTTTTCTGATAATTCAAGAGGATGACTGGGCAAAAGTTCATTTTTCACACAAGGAAGGCCTTTTCGAAGAAGATCATGACTTTCAAAAGGTCCACTTGCTGAAAGTTCAGTAACTGGAATACTGTCCTTTAACTGAGATCCAAGTCCTCTGGCATTCATCTTCACTTGCTCTGTCTTTAGATTTTTCAAATAGGAGGAAATCTCTGGTCTTCTCTGTATCTTAATTTCGCAAGTTCAGTAGGTACTTCTAATAAATCCCTTTGTACTGGTCTTAAGATAAGGTGATCGTACCTCAGCTTGCCTCCTTGGGGAGAGTTGAAATCCCAGCCCAGCTCTCTCCAAAGAAATCCTCTTTAAAATCCTTCCTCAACCCTATGCAGGTATAAGTTGTAGGTCGTGTAATTGGTTTTGAGACATCTTTGGAAACTTTACATTTTGATCTGGAACCTCTCCAGGAAATGTATTTATTAACTCTTTGTGCCTTAGCTAAAGTTTTCAAATGTTACATACTATTAAACCAAGTAAGTACAAAACATGATCTCTGCTCTTCAAAAGTTCCATTTCTAACTGGGAAGGCAACCAACAAATGAAACTACATGAGGATAGAAATAGCATTAACCACAAGTGTTGTGGGTGCTCAGTAAACAGAGAATCACCATGGGCTACAATGATACATTCTCTAAGCTTTATATTAAAACAAGTGAGGGGTGCGGGGGTGGCTCAGTCAGTTAAGTGGCTGGCTCTTGATTTCAGCTCAGGTCATGTCTCAGGGTCCTGGGATCAAGCCCCGGGTCAGGCTTCACACTTAGCAAGGCCTCTGCTTGAGGATTCTCTTCCTCTCCCTTTGCCCCTCCCCCTGCTCTCTCTCTCCCTCATAAACAAATCAATCTTAAAAAAAAAAAAGTGAAAAACTAGAACAAAGCAGGCTTTCCAAAGAGAAAAGTCAGTATTAGAAAAGAAATATACGTGATAAAAATGATCATGTTTCTTTTTAACTTTTTTAAATTTAAATTCAATTTAATTAACATATATTCTATTATTAGTTTCAGAAGTCAGTGATTCATCAGTTGCATACAATACCCAGTGCTCATCACGAGTGCCCTCCTTAATGCCCATCACCCAGTTACCCCATCCCGCCACCCCTCTCCCCTCCAGCAACCCTCGGTTTGTTTCCTGTAATAATAAAGGGTCTCTTATGGTTTGTCTCCCTCTCTGTTTTTGTCTTATTTTTCCTTCCCTTCCCCTATGTTTATCTGTATTTTCTTAAATTCCACAATGATCATGATATTTTCACTAGCTCCCCAATTGTCACATCTCTCCTTTTCTATCAAGATAGCCTCAGTTCAGGCCACCAAGGCCACTCAGCTTGATTAAGGCAATAACCTCTTGGGTGGTCTACCTAAGTTAAATAGTCCTCCTCCCTGCCACCTTCCCCCCGTCCATTCTCACCATCTGGATGGTTGTCTCAGGCTCATCTTTTGTTGTTTCTCCTTTCCTGCCGTCTCAGAATTTCCCACAAATCTCTCTGTTATTTTGCCTCCATTTTATGTATCATTCCCTCCATCTGACTCTCCTACTCCCTCTTCATCCTCACCTGGTATGTTTGATAACTGATCTGCATCTATTTCCATCTCCTCCTACTGTGTCTTCCTTTGTACAGAAAAACCCAGAAAGCTTAAAAAATCACATTTCCCAGACTCCCTTACAGTAGGATTCTGGGTGTGAACTGGGCTTCATCACTCAGATGCAGTCACTCAAAGATCAGCAAATAGAAATGAAGGAGAAGCCATATCCCAGCTGTGTTTGTTTCCTATGGATAAGGAAAGTTGTGCAGATATGGATATTTCTACATTCCAGTACAAGTTTCCAGCTTCATGGGTGTTGGCAGCAGTAGCTTCCTGATTCCAGCTTCTTGACTCCTGGGTCTCAATTACAGTATCATGTTTTTTAAATCAGTAGATCCAGTAGACCTAAAAAATCTAGAGGGGAGGGGGATGGGGGGGTGGGTTAGCCCACTGATGGGTATTAAAGAGGGCACATACTGGGGCGCCTGGGTGGCTCAGTTGGTTAAGCGACTGCCTTCAGCTCAGGTCATGATCCCAGAGTCCCAGAATCGAGTCCCGCATCGGGCTCCCTGCTCGGCAGCGAGTCTGCTCCTCCCTCTGACCCTACCCCCTCTTGTGCTCTCTCTCTCACTCTCTCTCTCAAACAAATAAAAAATAAAAAATAAATCTTTAAAAAAAAGGGCAGTTACTGAATGGAGCACTGGGTATTATACGTAAACAATGAATCATGGAACACTACATCAAAAACTAATGATGTAATGTATGGTGGCTAACATAACATAATAAAAATTTTTTAAAAAATCTTTTTTTAAAAGATTTATTTATTCATGAGAGAGAGAGAGAAAGAGAGAGCATGAGCAAGGGGGAAGGGGTAGAGGGAGAGGGAGAATCCCAAGCAGACTCCACACCACTCGACCCTAAGATTACAACCTGAGCTGAAATCAGGAGTCAGACCTTCAACCAACTGAGCCACCCAGGCGCCCCACCAGTGGACCTCTTGATTCCCACCTCCTGAATGTGACAAGACATCAGCTCCTAGAATAGGTGGCATTCTGTGAGTCATTACTGAAGGCTCAGGCTAGAGCACATTCTTCTAGATCTTCCAATAATTTCCTAAGCACAAATATCCCTATACTTAATCCCTTTTTGCTTAAAAATATATAGAGTGCCTTATTTTTTCCTGCACAAAAGCTTGTCTGGTTCATCTTCTAAGTCACTCTATAGACCCCAATTCAAATGCCCCTTCATCTAGGAAATGTGAGTCATCCACAAGATAGGCAAAAACAAGCAAGGAGTGTTCCAGATTCAAATTTACATTTTCTCCTATACGCTTTTGTGGCACACTGTATCCTGCTATCACTGTACATATTACAGAATATAAGATTTTCCTCGTATCTATCTCTCCTTCTTACTAGAATTCCCTACTTCTCTTCTAGAAGGAGAGACTTTTCATACTCATTTTCGTACCCCACGCTCCTAGTACAGTCCTGAATCCCTGACAAAATCCCCAATATACATTAATTAAGGATTAGATGGATGCATGGATGAATATACGGCGAGAGTATAAACAGACCCTCAAACGAAAGCAAATGATCTTTAGTGAATCACTTCTTTTTTGTTTATACATAGCTTATAATTGTTTTTGTTTTGTTTTGTTTTTGGTCTTTATACCGAGAATATTTTTAGAAAAATCTCCTACTAAGTCATGGAAGTCAAATACTAGGACTTTCTTAACTTTCCTCTTTGAAGCAGTGTTACAAAGAAGGAAGTATACAATTGCAGGAATATTTCCCCCAGATTTAGCTTCATAACAAGGGACCAGAAACTCAAACAAAAGTAGAGAGGTGTTTTCCTCCCATTTTAATATAAAATGATAGTACCACATTAAAGGACTATGCTTGAATGGTATTTAATCAGAATAAAAATTAAAAAAGATGTATCTAAAAAGATAGGTTGCATATCTATTAACTACACAAGTTAATAGTAATTTTTGCCCTGTGTGCGCATGCCTGCGTGCGTGTGTGTATCCATTTTACAGTCAGGAAATTGAGCTTTAGCTAATAAGGGCCAGAACTGGGATTCAAACCTGACTCTGACAAGAGACAAGCCTTAAATATAAAGACACAGGAAAGGTAAAGGTAAAAGGATGCAGATGCTATACCATGCCAGCTTCACCCAAAAGAAAACTGGTGTAGCTAAAACAATAGCAGATTAGAAAGACTCTAAGGAAAGGAGTATGACTGGTAATAGAGACGTATTTTATGTTGGCAGAAATGTCAACTCAATAGAAGTGATAAATTTCTGTTTTTTTTTACTAACATAGCTTCAAAACATATAAAGCAAAATAGTAAATTCATAATAGTAACTGAAAATGTTAACATACCTCTCAGTAGCAGATAGAGTAGGCAAACAAAAATCAGTAAAGAGTGGCACCTGGGTGGCTCAGTTGGTTAAGCAAATGACTCTTTTTTTTTTTTAAGATTTTATTTATTTATTCATCAGAGAGAGAGAGAGCACAAGCAGGGGCAGCAGGCAGAGGGAGAGGGAGAAGCAGGTTTCTAGCCAAGCAGGGAGCCTGACGTGGGGCTCGATCCCAGGACCCTGGGATCATGACCTGAGCTGAAGGCAGACACTTAACCAACAGCCACCCAGACATCCCCAAGCGAACAACTCTTGAATTTGACTCAGGTCATGATCTCAGGGTCATGGGATGGAGCCCCACATCAGGCTCCATGCTCAATGGGGAGTCTGCTTGAGATTCTCTCCTTCTCCCTCCCTCTCCCCTCCCCAGCTTACACCTGCATGTGCTCTCTCTCTCTAAAATAAATAAATAAATCTTTTTAAAAAATCAGTTAAGATATATGAGATTTTAACAATATGATTAAAAACCATATAATTAATACATATATAACACTCTACCCACAACTTTGTAGTACACATTCTTTACAAATGTGCATGGAACATTTACTAAAATAGATCTAATACTGGGCCATAAAGTCAAAATAAATTTCAAAAGATCACAATTACACAGAGTAAATTCTTGGACCACAGTAGAATCAACCTTAAAATAAATAACAGAAAAGTAACTAACATACGCCAAAACATTTGTAAATTAAGCAATCTATTTCTAAATAACTCATGGATCAAAGAAGAAGTCACAATGAAAATTAGAAAATGTTTTAAATTAAATGATAATAAAGACTTGACATATCAATACATGTGGCATGTAGCTAAAACAATGCGGACAGGGAAATGTATATCTTTAAATGCATATATTAGAAAGAAAGTTTAACTAATAAGGATATAATACTTATATTGAAGTTATGAAACTTCAAGAAACTAGGGTGAAAAAAATATCAATTTAAACCCAAAGGAAATAATAGCAGAAATCAATAAAACAGAAAGCAAACATACACTAGAGAAAATTAACAAAGGCAAAAGATGGCTCTTTGAAAACAAATTTTAAAATTAATAAACACCAAGAAAAATTAATCAATAAAAACAATTTGCTAATATCATATTTAAAAAGGGAGTTCTCTATAATTTCCACAGACATTAAAAAGATAATAAACAGATAAATACATCTGACTTGAGATGAAATGGACAAATGCTTTGAAAAACACTTTTATTAAAAATGACTAATATATATATACAGAAAATCTCAGCAGGCCTATATCTAGGAAAGAGATTGAATTCATAATTAAAACAATGAAAACTCCAGGCCCAGATGTTTCACCAGTAAATTCTTCCAAACATTTAAAGAGTAAGAACAATCTTCAGCAAACTCTTTCTGATAATCAAAAAGAAGGGCTACTTCTCAACTTATTTTATAAGGACAGCAGTACCTTGATATCAAACTTGACGTGAATGTTACAAAGAAGGAAAATTGTGGGCCAGTATCTCTCATGGACACAATGCAAAAATCCCAATCAAAATAGTAGCAAATTAAAGTCATGGATAAATAATAAGGACAATAACTATCTCAATTATGTAGGGCTTATTTCAAGAATGCACGATTTGAAAATCAATAATAATGGAGTAAAGGGGAAAATCCATGTGATTATTTCAATAGAAAAATAAACTTGAGTCAGTCTCACTTAAAATTCTAGGCTTTAAAAATTAATTGAACAGCATTGTATGAATAAGAAATGCATTCAGCTAAAAATAACAGAAAATAACAAAACTGAGTAAAAGCTTAAAGTAAAGGGGGTTCGTGAAGTCTAGAGGTAGGCAGTTAAAGCTGTTTCAATGTTTAATGATGCCATTTGGGATCCAGACTCTATCCTTCTGCTCTGCCACTTTCTGAAGCATCTATAATAGTGCTTGGCACTATAGTAGGCACTCAGTAAACATTTGTTGAATGAAAGAATCAATGTGCTAATCTCTACCCTGAGGCTTATTACCTAATGGCCATAAGACTAGCCTAATGGCCATGTTCCAGGCACGAAGAACAAAGCAGAAAGGAGTGTGGTGCCCATACCCAGAAAGCCAGAAACCCTCAGCTTTCATCTTGTGTAGAACTGACTCATTTGGCCACCCGACTGCAAGAGAATTTAGAGAGTAAGTAGCATTTTTAGTTGCGCACATTATCGCCCTGGGGAAAAAAAAAAACAATCCAGGAGTTCTGTTACTCAAGACAAAGAGAGACTAGGTTTTGGGTCCCTCTGTAAAGAAGGCACAACGATAAGCACTGTTAAATCTGCAACATGAGTGAGAAAAGACACCATCTCTAAGGAGACTGAAGTCTAACAAGGAGATAAGAGAAGTAGAAAATAACCGTAATACAGGGAAGAGTAAGATAACAACCCTGCAGGAAGTTCAAACCAAATGCTCTGGGAAATCAAAGCCAGAAAAGACCGCATCTGTTAGGGAGACTTGAACAGCTTCATAGAATAAAACTTTTTTTTAAGATTGTATGTATTTATTTTAGAGAGGAGAGAGAGCATGGCGGGGAGGAGCAGAGGGAGAAGAGAATCTTAAGCGGACTCCCCGCTGAGCTCGGAGCCTAACTCAGGGCTTGATCCCAGGACCCTGAGATTGTGACCTGAGCTGAAACCTAGAGTCAGACACTTAACCAACTGGGCCACCGAGGTGCCCCTAGAATAAAACTCCTGAGAAGTTTAAAAGATGGCTAAGAGTTCCACGAGTAGCAATGGGCAGTTGTATATTCTAGCTATGAAAGTACCAGCACAGGCAATTAGGCGATGTATCTGGTATCTGAGGAACAGTACAAATATGCTGCACTATCACATACTCATAAGGGTCTACTTGGAGATAAGCTAGAAACAAATTTGGAGTATATCCTAGAAGCACTGAGTGCTGGGTAAAGAATTCAAACAATCCGATTGATAAAGAGACAAGGATCTGGAGCAAGGAAATGATAAGATAGATGTGGTACTTTATTTTTTTTATTTTTTAAAAGATTTTATTTATTTATTTGAGAGAGAGAGAATGAGAGAGAGCGCGAGAGGGAAGAGGGTCAGAGGGAGAAGCAGACTCCCTGCTGAGCAGGGAGCCCGATGCGGGACTCGATCCCTGGACTCCAGGATTATGACCTGAGCCGAAGGCAGTCACTTAACCAACTGAACCAGTCACTTAACCAACTGAGCCACCCAGGCGCCCAGATGTGGTACTTTAATCGCCCCCCCCCGGTTTTACTGATCTATAATTGTGTGATATTGTGATTTATAGTAAGAAATATATAGTTGGTCTTTGTCCTGGTTTCTGGCGCAGAGCTCCTAAACCCTTGGAATTTCCAAAGGGATGAGAGCTGGGAATGACAAAAGTGTCTTTCCTTATGCTAATGAGGTGACTTTTCAACCGCACTTAAGGATGGGGGCTGGTTGCCAGGAGAACCAACCACATGATTAGAGGGTTGGAACTTTCAGTCACACCCCTCAACCTCCCGGGAAGGGAGAAGACCTGGAGGTTGAATCAAACACCAGTGGTCAGTGATTTAATCAATTATGCCTATGTAATGAAGCCTCCATAGAAACCTGAAGGACGGGGTTTGGAGAGCTTCTGTGTTGGTGAACACTTGGAGATTCGGGGAGGGTGGCATTCCCGGATAGGGCATGGAAGCTCTGCAACTTTCCCCCATACCTTGCCCTATACATTTCTTTTACCTGGCTGTTCCTGAGTTATATCCTTTTATAATAAACCAGTAATCTAGTATGTAGAATGTTTCTCTGAGTTCTGTGAGCAGCTCTAGCAAATCAATCAAACGCAAGGAAGCGGTCATTGGAATTTCTGGTCTATAGCCGGTCAGTCATAAGCCCAGAGGACAACCTGAACTTGCGACAGGCATCTGAAGTGGGGGGGGGGGGCAGGCTTATAGGACTGAGCCCTTCACCTGTGGGATCTGATGTTGTCTCCAGCAGATAGTATCAGAATTGAGTTGAATAGCAGGACACCCAGCTGGTGTCAGAAAATTGCTTGATGGTGTGGAAACCCCTTCACCCCTCGGTCGGAACTCATACAAGAACCCTTAACTGTTCATGTAACATATTAGTTTAAGGTATACATACAACAATGATATATGTTTATATTGAGAAATGATTAGAGATGTGGTCCTTTTGAAAGTTTATTCTGATACATAAAAAGCTTGGAACAGGGAGACAAGTGTCCAGGAAAATTTGATTGTTTAGGGGACAGGTCCATGTTCTAGGCACGAAGAACAAAGCAGAAAGTTCTTAGTGTTGTAACAGTATCAATCAAGTGATAGGATGAGCAAGAAAAGTTAAAGCTGAATGAGAGAGAGCCTGGAGAAGAAGACCGGTTTGGACATGACAACTGGCTGGATGCTGAGAACAGAGAGTAAGTAGTGATGGTCTTACGCTTTACTGAGGGTGCTGATGTCTTTAGCAGGAGAAGGGGAGGTGTTTAAGGGGACATCTAAGTGAATTTGTTCAGCAACCCAATATGAGGCTTTAGGATTCATCCACATGGATGCCAAGAATTTCTCTGAAGGGAGAAGCCTAGGGAGAAGAAACTCGAGGCAGACTCTCAGAAAGACTTTGCTGAGTGGAAAATTTAAGAGGAGCCAGGGGGAAAGAAACGGGGGGTGGGGGTGGGGAGGAAATGTAAGGAGGAAGAGTTAGAAACAGGAACAAATAGCAGCAGGAAGAGGCCAGGGCCTTTCTGGGATCAAACACAGAAGCAACACATTTTTTGTGAAGTACTCCATTGTTACCTATGTGCCTCACCTGATCCTAAATTCCTTAAAAACACAAAGTGTCTAATTCATTTTTGTTTCCACTGCATAGCACAACGCCCGCAACTGAATAGTCCTAAGGCAGAGGGGGTGGGAGGCAAAAAAGGGAGTTAAAAGTGAGAGGAGGAAGAAGCTAAAAACAGTCGAGTTGGTGATTGGAAGAGTGTTTTGGAGAGAATGGGAGAAGGAAGAGCCAGATTCCAAGTGGTGAGAGATACGGCTAACACAGAGTAAAGGCAATGGATGCAGATTGCTTTTTCAGAAAGACTAATGGTGAGGAGAATGGGAGTGAGTAGAGAAAAATCAGGAACTTCTGTTTGTTTGCCTGCTTTTATTCTGTTTACCGTGATGGGAATACCATTTGAGATATTAGTCTATGAGTTTTTCCTTCTGATATTTAAAGCATTCAGTCAGGTCAATCTTTCCTCAAAAGTCTTCTTGGCTTTTTGTTGTTCTCCCAAACTCTTAAACCCTTTGGAAAAATTAGGGAGTCTGTGGTTAAAGAACCCGTTCTTGAGGGAAAATGAAGGAGGACATATTTCCCCTAGACAAGGGTTTTCCAAAGCCAGGGCGGGAGGAGGAAACAGGGACACAGCCATCCACAGATTTCCAGGGCAGAGTTGGCGGGTGGGGAGGCTCTTCCTCCCAGCAGCCCCACAGGAAACAGGACCTGAGAGACAAAGCCCTGGGTGACCTGTGTAGGGATTCAGGACCTGGGCAGTCTCAGTAAAGATGCCCACGCACCATGGAGTGTGGAAACAGACTGAGCATCATGACCCAGTGGACCAAGGAATAAGAGACCCATCACTCCCCTTCTTCATTCTCCCCCCATTCACAATTCTTCCTACTGCAGAAGTTCCAGAGGGGTGTGTGTGTGTGTGTGTGTGTGTGTGTGTGTGTGTGTGTGTAAACCCTAAGAAGGAAAGATGTTAATATTTTCTTTAATCACGTCCTTAGACTGGGGCTCTGAGTCAGACATTAAGAAAGGACAGAGAGGCAGGTTGTTAGCTGAGCCTGTGGACTGAGCTCTGCTGGAGGAGGTTTGTAGGCAGAGGAGCGGGGGCCTCGGAGACTGCTAAGTGCAGCTAGAAGCACGGTGCACACACTCCACGACACAGGCAGTACCCTGGAGATGCCCGGCTGGCCTGCCCTGCAAGAGCCACCCTGGTGCGAGAGAGCGGCATTAAGGAATATCTCCTCAGATGGTTTCTATTTTTGAAGTAAACTTTGTAGCCAAGTCACGAAAAGGTTTGAAACAGCAATCCTGAGGAGTTGTATGAAAATACAAACCAATATGTATATAGGTGAACAGCAAGGCGCACCCAATGGCCTTTTGAGAGCATGCAGTGGGCAGTAATGGAAATCAGCACGTGCTTATGCATTTATGCATTGATTTATGTATGTACTTCTATTCTGCCTTGTTCAACAAAGGATAGAGGTTGCTTGCGGGGCATACATAAGAAGAGTACCATAAAAAATAAATGAGATGCAGAAAAAATATATAAATATAGAAAAGAATTCACAAGCAGGATGCTCTAGGCAACACAATTCTGTGCTTCTCCAGCCAACACTCAACCACCTATACAAAGGATCAGAGAATGTTAATAGCGAGAACAAAGAAGCAAGTATGAAGTACATTAGCTGCTTATAGCACCAAGCTTTGTCAGATGTGTGAAATCAAAACAGGATGGTTAGAATCAAAGAATTGGGAGAGTAGACCACAGAATGCAATTAAGACAAATAATAGGAAGATGCGAGAATGAGCAGAAGCTTGTGATCAAAGAGAGACCGTATGCTTAGATGCTAAGGGAAGTCCACTTACGAGACTACTGCAGACTAGTTAGCAATGGCACACTCTACCCCGAAATCCAACACTAACCCAAGCTAACGACAGAATATTCAAACCAGTTCAGTGCTTTTAGCCACTGAGTCAATAAATATTTCTTGATCATCAACTATGCAACAGACTAAGAACTGAGGATAAGAACAAATATGACAAGGTCCTTGAGGGACTCAGTGGGGAACTCAAGGTAAACAAATAACTGCAGGGCAGAGTGATTAGTGCTGTAGTGTGGGTGTGGGTACGGTGCTGTGGGACCGCAACGTGGTGCCACGATCAACCATCTCACCCTGGGAGGTGAGAGAAGAACTGCCAAAGGGGACCTGTGCTCTGTGTCATAAAAGACGAATTCGGTTTCAGGGAGAAAAGAGCGAAATTGTATAAAGCCTTGGAGGCACGGAGGAGAATTATATGTTGTATAAATAAAAAGACATTCTTTTTTTTACTTTAAATTTTTTATTGTTATATAAATCGCCATACATTACATCATTAATTTTTGATGTAGTGTTCCATGATTCATTGTTTGTGCATAACACCCGGTGCTCCACGCACAACGTGCCCTCTTTAATACCCATCACCAGGCTAACCCATCCCCCCCAACCCCCTCCCCTCTAGAACCCTCAGTTTGTTTCTCAGAGTCCATCGTCTCTCATGGTTCGTCTCCCCCTCCGATTTCCCCCCCTTCATTCTTCCCCTCCTGCTATCTTCTTCTTCTTTTTTTTTCTTGACATATATTAATAAAAAGACATTCTGTGTGGCTTTGCCAGAGGACTTAGAGATGAATAGTCCATCGGGCTGAAAAAGGAGGTTGGAACCGACTGGGAAGGACCTCCTGTGCTGCCACGTAACCTACTGGGGCCGGGGAGGAGTGGAGGTTTTTATCAGGGAAGTGTCAAGGTCAGCGGTGTGGAAAGTACTCTGACAGGAGCATGGAGAATATCTTAGTGGTAAGAAAGGCTGTAGTCAGGAAGATCCCTTTGGAGTATTACGGAAGAGCTCATTTGAGAACTCAGCTGAAGTGAAGGGAGCACAGGTAGGTTGTGCAGATAGGTGCTGGAGATGGTGGAATTGTCAAGGATACAGAGAAACAGGCTGCCTTGTTCACTTCCGGAAGACTGCAGAAAGTGGGATCTTTCAGGAGGGCCACTGCAAGATGTACATGTAACTTTTATTTTTTTAAAGATTTTATGTATTTATTTGAGAGAGAGAGAGAGCAGAGGAAGGGGCAGAGGGAGAAGCAGACTCCTTGCTGAGCAGGGACCCTGATGATGTGGGGCTCAATCCCAGGACGCTGGGATCATGCCCTGAACCGAAGTCAGGTGCTTAACTGACTGGGCCACCCAGGCGCCCCTCTCCACATAACTTTTAAAATGTTTGTACACTTTGACCTTATAATTCCATTTGTAGGAATCTACCTTAAGAAAATAATTAGTATTACCAAAAAAAGTTTTATGTTCGGGGTGCCTGGGTGGCTCAGTTGTTAAGCGTCTGCCTTCGGCTCGGGTCATGATCCCAGGGTCCTGGGATCGAGCCCCGCATCGGGCTCCCTGCTCAGTGGGAAACCTGCTTCTCCCTCTCCCACTCCCCCTGCTTGTGTTCCCTCTCTCGCTGCATCTCTCTGTCAAATAAATAAATAAATAAAATCTTAAAAAAAAAGTTTATGTTCAAGCGTGCTCATCTAGTGGTATAAATTTTAAAACATCCTAAATGCACAATAATGGGAGAATTATTAAATAAATTATAGTATATTCATACAAAAGACTACTATATTGTCATTTAAAATTGTGTTTTCAAAGACTATATGATGGCATGGGAGAAGCTCACAACAAAATATTAAGTTAAAAAGTATATAAGATGATATACAGTTTGATATAAATTTTCTAAATAAATACATGTATGAATTAAAATATTAGATTCAAATTCACCAAAATGTTAATTGTGTTCATCTCTAAGTAGTGAGATAATAATTTTTATTTTCTTCTCTCTACCTTTCCATGTTGTCCAAGTTATATTCAGTGAATATGTGTTGCTTTTATAATCAGCCAGTTATTTTTAAAAATAAGTGAATAATGGGGGCGCCTGGGTAGCTCAATCGGTTAAGCATCTGCCTTCAGCTCAGGTCATGATCCTGGGGTCCTGGGATCCCTGCTCCACGGGGAGCCCGCTTCTCCCTCCTCCTATCCCTCTGCTGCTCCCCCTGCTTGTGCTCTCAATCTCTCCCTGTCAAATAAATAAATAAAATACTTAAAAAAAATAAGTGAATAATGTAAAGCAGATTCGCAAGAATAGTTTGAGCTACTAGAAAACACAGGTAGCCGTTACAGAAAGAAGTTTGTCTTACAGCAAAGATGAAGCAAGTCTAGATAATCATACTTATGGACATTGGCATTGCTATTGACATTGCCCAAGATTCAGAATCTAATTATGTTATCTTTGTGGCTTCACTAGCCAAGAAAAAAGCAGTTGAGAGGAGGAAAAAAAAAAGTTACTCCAATGTTATCACAGGTGCAACCAAGACACAACAGGTGAATTTCTATGAAGATATTCCTATTACATTTAATGACGTCCCTTTTCATTTTTCTATCTTTTTAAAAAAATTCTCAATATAATGTATCCAGATTCCAAACTGCCAGAAAAGTCAAATAATCAGAATTTTCCCTAGTATATACAGTGATTATTATTTGCCATCACCATGACACTGAAGTGCTATTAGATATTTAAACATTTATTATTACCCCAAAACTTTTGTCATGTTCAGAGTAGTTGTTCCCCCATCTTCTAGTTCTATAAAAAAAGATTAGTTCATATGTGATATAATGGACTTAATTATCTAAAATAGTCAATTAACCAGAGACCTCCCATTCTCTCATAGTGTTAAAGAAGGTAGATTTTACACAAATTCATCGTATCTTAATTACTTTAGTAGCTGATTGTTAGTTGTGAAGAAATAACTGTGTTATCCTTATTTGGAGAAACATTCCTCTTAATCAGAAGGCATGCAGCTGAATGGAGCTAGAGGAAAACATTTGTGCATGCTGACAGGTCTCCATTTCAGTTCATGGCAACTATTAATTTCAAGCACCCCCGTCATGCTGCCCAGCAGCCACAGTGCATTGCCCTAGTCCTAGGACCAGGATTCCATATGTTGTCCTCTCTCCTCATACTACCAGCACCTCCTCCCCCATCTTCATTCTCTGCTCATGACCTTGATTTCTATTTCACTGAGAAAATAGAAACAATCCACAAGTTCCCACCAACACCTCCATCCGCCCACTAGCATCTGGGCCGTATATGCTGCTTTTTCTCCTGTTACCAGGGATGAACTGTCCCATGTTCCTATCTAAGGCTGAAGCCTCCACCTGATCACTAGATCCCACTCCTTTTACGACACATCATTTCTCTCGTCTGTGTTGCCCTCCAGCTACAAGTTCATATTTCCATTCTTCTTTACAGCCGTTCCTCTGAAGAATTATCTATACTCGTATCTCTGAACCTTATTCTACCATTCTCTCTAGAACCCCCTTTAGTCAAGCTTTTGCCTCTTCCAAGCACCAAAACTGCTCTCCATCAATGGTGTCCACATTGCTAATCCAATGCTCAATTCCTTTATGTGACTCCTCAGTAATGTTCAACACCATTGTTCACTTTCTCCTTCTGGGAATACTTCATTAACTTGTCTTCCAGGACATCACACTCTCATGGTTTTCCTCCTACATCCAAACCTTCTTTGCTCATTTCTTCTGATTTCATTGACCTGTTAACATTGGGTCCCTTAGGATTCAGCCCTCTTCTCTTTTCATATAGATTCACTCCCTTAGTAATTTCATTTGTCCTCATGTCTTAAAATTCTATCCAAATATTGAAGACTCCTAAATTTATATCTTCAGCCCAGATCTCTCCCCCACCTTCTAGTACTGGATGCCCAACTGCCTGCTCAACATCTTCACTTGGATGTCTAATGGGCGTCGCTAATTGAATGTTTGATCTCCCTCATAAAAGACTTGCTCCTCATTCAGCATTCCTCTTTTTGCTTAGATGAAGGAGTCAACCTTGATCCCTCTTCTTGTCTTACAGCATGGTCCAAAAGCAGCATCTGCCAGGTCTATCCTCAAAATGTATCCAGAATCTGATGACTTCTCACCTTTGCTACTGCTTCCTCCCCGACCCACGTCATCATTATCATTCTCCTGAATTATTTCACAAACCTCCTGAGTGGGCTCCCTTGCTCTCCTGTAGTCTGTTCTCATGGTAACCAGAGACCCAGGTCTTTTCGTTGGCCCACAAGGTCATGCACAATCTACCTAGCCCCAAGCCTTACCTCTCTGACCTCATTTCCTATGACTTTCCCCCTCACTCCCTGCCCTAGTCACATGGTTTTCCTGTGGTTTGTGCAACACACCAGGCGCATTCCCTCCTAAAGATCTTCCACTTGTTCATCTGCTCTTCCCCAGCCATCCCCACGACTCACCCCCTTGCCTCTTTTCAGATCTTTGTGCAGATATCACCTGTCCTGGGAGGCATTTCCTGACCACCCTACGTAAAATTGCAACCTGCCCTCTCCAGTGACACAAAAGATCCCTTTTACCTGCTTTATTTTTCTTCTCAGCACTTATCACCATCTGCCATATCATATATTTTGTTTATCTGACTAGGGACTAGGCTGTACTCACTATTCACTGTAACTGTAGGTATCTGAGGTTAAATTGTCCTCTGATGTCCTTGCTTTTTTCTCTCTTGCTGTCTTTGGGTTTCCGTAGGGACTTCTTGAATATCCTCTGAGATGCACAGTTCTTCTGGTTGTTGTTATAAAGGAACCCTATTGATGTGGTGTGGGGGGAAGGGAAGCATTCTGGAGTCCTGTTATTAGGTCCCAGTCTTTAGAGAGACCATGCCCCCGGGCTGTGACCTTCACTCAAGTGCTTATCTGTTTTGTTTTGTTTTTCCCCCTTAGGACAGAGGGGGGAAAAGTGTTAGAATTGGTTATTTCTTTTCCACTAGTTAGTAAAACCCCAGTAAGTCAGGTTCTGGTAACATAGTTTCTCTTGGGGGCAAGCCTTGTTAAATGAAACAGAATGCCCTGGGCATATTTCAGAAAGATTACTTTCCCCCTCCCTCACGGGAAACACAAGAGGATTTTTCTGATCTTCACTGTGAGGACCTGATAGGGCTCCTGGAGGGAAAAGTCACAGAAGTGGGGGGGCAGGGGTGTCTTACCTAGGACTGAGCCCCTCTGAAGTTTTTCTCTCTCTCAGTCCTGTCCACACTGAGCCTCCAGCTATTTCTAAGTACAGTTCCGGCTTTTCTACCCTGGCATGGTTCCCGGGGAGTTTTCTGCTCCTGAGCTTCTCTGATTCTTGGTATCTGCCTGTTTGCCTCTCTGATTCTGGGAATAATGGTTTGCCCTATGACCTCAGTTCTCTGCTGAATCTAAGAAGAGTTGCTGTTTTTTAATTTGTTCAGCTTTGTCCTTGTTGTGCAGAGGAGAGAGACAACTCCCAAGCTCTTTACATGCTGGAGCAGGAACCAGAAGTCTGTATTATGTATTTTATTCATTTATTTGTATTTATTGTCCTTCTCACCTACTAGACTGTAAGCTCTGTAAGGGCAGGGATTTGTGCCTGATTTGTTCACTGCTGTATCCTCAGTGCTTAGAACAGTGCCTGACACATAGTAGGTGCTCAGATAATATTTCTTTGAAGAAATTGAATAAATGAAAAATGTCTCCCAGTAATTTCTAGCACAGAAATTTCTTAGTTGGCACTACTGAACAAGAGCCTTCTTCGCCTATATGTCCCTCTGCCTGGAAAGCTTTTTTCCATCCTCTACTTTCCTCTTTACCCGATTAACTCTTACACATTCAAGTGTTGGCTTCAATGTCGGTTCTTCAGTGAAAACTTTCCTGACCTTCAGGTTGAGGATCATAGGCACTCATAACCCTGCTATTCCCTCTCACACTTATGGTAATTAAATAATTGTATAATCATCTATTTAATATTTGTATCCATCACAAGATTAAATGTTCTTTAAAGGGAGGAACTATGCCTCTTCTATTTACTTTAGTATAACTGACACCCAACGGACTGTTCGACACAAATCAGATGTGCACTCACTATTTGTTATAAGAATAAAGGCAACAGACCCTGGAAAACAGTATGTGAGTTTCCTCATAACGTTGAAAATAGAGCCACCTTATGACCCAGCAATTGCCACTACTGGGTATTTACCCCAAAGATACAAATGTAGTGATCTGAAGGGGCACCTGCACCCCAATGTTTATAGCAGCAATGTCCACAATAGCCAAACTATGGAAAGAGCCCAGATGTCCATTGACAAATGAATGAATAAAGATGTGTTGTGTGTGTATACACACACACACACACACACACACACACACACACACGCACGCACTGGAATACTACTCAGCCATCAAAAAATTGGAATCTTGCCATTTGCAATGACATGGATAGAACTGGAGGGTATTATGCTAAGCAAAATAAGTCAATCAGAGAAAGATAATTATTATATGATCTCACTGATATGTGGTATTTAAGAAACAAGGCAGAGGATCATAGGGGAAGAGAGGAAAAAATGAAACAAGACAAAACCAGAGAGGGAGACAAACCATAAGAGACTCTTAATCATAGGAAAAAAACTGAGGGTTGCTGGAGGGGAGGTAGGGTGGAGGGATGGGGTAACTGGGTGATGGACATTGGAGAGGGTATGTGTTGTAATGAGCACTGGATGTTGTATAAGAAGATGAATCACAGACCTGTACCCCTGAAACAAATAATACATTATATGTTAATTAATTGAATTTAAATTTTAAAAAAATGCTCAATAGCATTTGTCTTGGCAAGATAACTGTATTACTGTTACTTAACAAATTGCCCCAAAACTTGGTGCCTTAAGGACAACAATACTCATATATTACCTATCACAGTTTCTATGGGTCAGGAATTTGGGAGTGGTCAAGCCAAGTTGTCTGGTTGGGGGTCACTCATGAGATCACGGTCAAGACATCAGCCAGGGCTACAGCTATCTGAAGGCTTGGGTGGGGCTGGAGAATGCACTTCCATGGTGGATCTTTCATATGGCTGGCAAGTTCGCCTGGCTGTTGATAGGCGGTCTTGGTCCTTTCCCATGGGGACCTCTTTCAAGGCTATCTGGAAATTCTCACAACATGATAACTAACCTCCCCCAGTGGACAATCCAAGAGAGAGCAAATGGAAATTGTAATTTCCCATTTAGTCCCAAATTATGATTTCTGCCACATTCTGTTTGTTCAAAGGAAGTCCCGACGTATGCCCCACATTTAAGTGGCAGAGAATTAGACTCTCTACCTTTCCAAGGAATTGTGTCAAATGATTTGTGGACATACTTTAAAACTAGCACATAAGCAAAGAACAAATTAATGGATAAGAGGATGAGGAAAAATCTGATGTAGTGACTCTAAAGAAGTTTTCCTAGTTTTAGGATAGAGAAGGAAAAATAACTCTGCCGTAGTTTAAGAGCAATATTTATTATAGGATCAAATAGTAGAGTAATATCTGGAAAGATTACTTCTTTAATATCAGCATAGGTGCAGAGGTGTAATGTTTATAAATGTTTCTCTACCTGCAAATATGTCAGGAAAAAGTACCAAATCCTAAAAGGTTAAAGGCCAATAGCACAGCCCTGCAAAATATATATGTATAATCAACAGATAAGGTAGCAAATAGAATAGTAGCAAAATAATAGCACCTTCCATCCTTGCAGGGGTTACAATAACTCTATTAATGTCTGAAAAAGAAAATCTTCAGTCTGTCCATGCATTGTTGGGTTTTGAGTGGAGGGCCGGGAGCACATAGAATTACTTTTTTTGCCAATTCATATCAGCCAAATATCTGATCCTAGGATTGGAGAATTGAGCAGATAAAGTACAAGGTTAGAATTTGAAAAGGTATAAATTACATAATCTATTGTAATAACACTATTGTATATATTGCCAAGCAGAACTTTAGCATAAGCCAAGATCTCTAAACCACTTTCTATGGAGAAGTGAGTCTCAGTGTCTTAGCTCTCTTCCAGTTCGGGTATATACTACCTGCTAAAAATCCCTCTTTAGTTTTAATTGACTGTGCTGTCTTCTTCCCTTCCTTTCCTGGGCCATTTTGAGCATGGAAGAATGGTTTGCAGATCACGTAAATAATACATAGCCAAAACCACATAAGGAATATGTGTAAGAAATGGTGGTAATTCATAGTGGATTAAAAAAAAAAAACAGTTTAAAAAATACGTGTGTGTGTGTGTGCATGCGTATTTCTTTTTCATCTGAATTCCTACTAAATGAAGATTTCACAGAAGTGACTTTTTAAAATATTTTATTGATTTATTTATTTTTGAGAGAGAGAGAGAGAGCATGGCGGGGGGGGGCAGGGGCAGAGAGAGAGGGAGAGAGAGAATCTTCAGCAGGCTCCATGCCTGGCACCAAGCCCAAGTGGGGCTCAGTCTCACAACCCTGAGATCGACCTGAGCTAAAATCAAGTCGGATGCTTAATCAACTGAGCCACTAAGCCATGCTTAATCAACTAAGCCACTGAGTCAAAGTGCCCTGACCTTTTTATATAACAAAAACTTACTCCTTTAGGTACTCAAACATTGTTATTTTATTTGAATTTATTTGGGGGGGGTTAACCCACTTTATTATTTTTCTTTTATTTGAGTATAGTTGACATACAATGTTACATTAGTTTCTGGGTGTACAACATAGTGATTCAGTTTCTCTATATGTTATGCTAAGCTCACCATAAGTGTAGCAACCATCGTTCACCATATAATGCTATTACAATACCATTGACTATATTCCTTATGCTGTACCTTTTATTCCTGTGACCTATCCATTCCATAACTGGAAGCCTGTATCTCCTATTCACCTTTACCTGTTTTGCCCTGCTTCCTAGTCCCCCTCCTCTGACAACCATCAGTTTGTTCTTTTTGTTTGTTTATTCATCTGTTTTGTTTTTTAGATTCCACATACAGTACCTGTCTTTCTCTGTCTGACTTACTTCACTTAGCGTAATACCCTCTAGGTCCAACTGTGTTGTTGCAAATGGGAACATTTTGTTCTTTTTTATGCCTGAGTAATACTCCATTATATGTATATATTGCAATATATATATATATGTATATATATATATATCACATCTTCTTTATCCATTCATCTATCAGTGAACACTTGGGCTATGTCCATGTCTTAGCTATTGTAAATAATGCTACAATAAATAATGCCACAATAAATGTAGGTGTGCATATATCTTTTCAAATTAGTGGTTTTGTTTTCTTTAGGTAAATACCCAGTAGTAGATTTACTGTATTATATGGTGACATATTTTTAATTTTTTGAGTAAACTCCACTATTTTCCACCGTACCAATTTATATTCCCACCAAGAGTGCACAAGTGTTTCTTTTTCTTCACATCCTCGCCAACACTTGTTATTTCTTGTCTTTAATTCTAGCCATTCTGACTTGTTAAATGTGATATCTCATTATGGTTTTGATTTGCATTTCACTGATGATTAGTGATGTTGAGCATCTTTTCATGTGTCTGTTGGCCATCTATATGTCTTCTTTGGAGAAATGTCTATTGATGTCTTCTGCCCATTTTTAATTGGATTATTTGATTTGGGGTGTTGAATTCAAACATTGTTATTTTAATTTAATTTCTGGTAATGGATATTTTTGTAAAATACTATAGGTTGTTCTACATTTTTTAACTGAGTGTGCTAAACTTTAAATGTTGCTTAATGGTTCCAGATTAACTTTATGATTATTAAAGATTGTTCTGTATTTTACAAGTAACCTACTGCAACAGGAAGATTATTAGATTAGGAATCACAATTACTTTATCAAGTTCTTCAACCTCCCTGGCACACAGTTTCCTCATCTGTAAAACAGGAATATCTTCCCTGAATTTCTCATTGTATAACATATGTAAATGTTATCAATCAGCTATTGGGTATAAGAATGCAGATACTAAAATAAAGGACAGTTTTAGCCCAAGAAGTGTTAGGCAGCTATGATTTTGATGTTTTTGTGTTTATTGTCTATGAATCATGATTTCCCAAAGCAATTAGATTATGTTTGAAATTACAGTAGATTTTGAGTAATGGGATCTCCTATGTAAAAAAAATTACTTTTAATTAATATGGTTTTTTATAATACCCATTTTTAGTATATGGAGTTCTTTTTTGCTTATTTTTTCCTTCTTTGCTCTATCTGGCTGGTTGAGTTTACAAGATGAAGGACCTCTATAGGTCCTCCACAGTCTTAAAATCTGTGTATCTCTTCTTAGCATAAACACAAAAGCTATGAATATTTTACTTAATATAATATTCCCCATGTTAATTGTTTCTAAAAATAGATATAGGTATATAAAAATGTGACCAACACTGATCAACATAGAGAGGGCCCCCTTGGCACTGACCCTGGCTAACATGGTTAGGTTTCCCAAGCATTTGAGGAAAGTGCTACTTTGATGCATTTCTGATATTATCATCAGACTTTACTACATCAATTTCTAAAAAACCCTGAGTTTGGCTAGGCACATTACTAAACAGAGTGGATAATTGGTGGGGTGGGGAGCATTATCTCTTTAGAGCTGCTGTGTAAAGCAATGTGTGTCTCCTCCAGAGAAAAGCTTCAACATCACTTCCACAGTTTCATCACAGAACAAGAACAACTGAGCTATGGTGGAGGCAGACTTCAAATTGGACAGTGTCATTTCAGGGCAACGCCTAAGGCAGTAGTTCCTAAACACTGGACTGTGACCCAGGGCTTCAGAATCAGCTGGCAAACTTATTGCTGGCTCTGACTTCATACTTTTGACTTCAACAGAAATCAAATCTCTTAAAGATGAAGCATAGGTGTTTGTACTTTCAACAAAACATTCAAGTGACTCTCATGAGCAGGTTGTATTTGAGAATCACTGGTCAAAATTGGTTGACCAAGTGTGCCTTATCTCGATATTGATAGAATATTCCACAGCGAGGTACAGGATTCAGCCATTCTCCCACACAAATGCATGCCCATCAAAAACTAGTATTCTGTCCTCTCAATAGATGCAGAAAAAGCATTTGACAAAGTACAGCATCCTTTCTTGATCAAAACTCTTCAGAGTATAGGGATAGAGGGTACATACCTCAATATCATAAAAGCCATCTATGAAAAACCTACAGCGAATATCATTCTCAATAGGGAAAAGCTGAGAGCCTTTCCCCTAAGGTCAGGAAGGTGGCAGGGATGTCCACTATCACCACTGCTGTTCAACATAGTATTAGAAGTCCTAGCCACAGCAATCAGACAACAAAAAGAAATCAAAGGCATCCAAATCAGCAAAGAGGAAGTCAAACTCTCACTCTTTGCAGATGGTATGATACTGTATGTGGAAAACCCAAAAGACTCCACCCCAAAACTGCTAGAATTCATACAGGAATTCAGTAAAGTAGCAGGATATAAAATCAATGCACAGAAATCAGTGGCATTCCTATACACCAACAACAAGACAGAAGAGAGACAAATCAAGGAGTTGATCCCGTTAACAATTGCACCCACAACCATAAGATACCTAGGAATAAATTTAACCAAAGAGGCAAAGGATCTGTGCTCAGAAAACTATAAAATACTCATGAAAGAAATTGACGAAGACACAAAGAAATGGAAAAACGTTCCATGCTCATGGATTGGAAGAACCAACATTGTGAAGATGTCAATGCTACCTAGAGCAATCTACAGATTCAATGCAATCCCCATCCAAATACCATCCACTTTTTTCAAAGAAATGGAACAAATAATTCTAAAATTTGTATGGAACCAGAAAAGACCCCGAATAGCCAGAGGAATATTGAAAAAGAAAAGCAAAGCTGGCAGCATCACAATTCCGGGCTTCCAGCTCTATTACAAAGCTGTCATCATCAAGACAGTATGGTACTGGCACAAAAACAGACACATAGATCAATGGAACAGAATAGAGAGCCCAGAAATGGACCCTCAACTCTATGGTCAACTCATCTTTGACAAAGCAGGAAAGAATGTCCAATGGAATAAAGACAGTCTCTTCCACAAGTGGTGTTGGGAAAATTGGACAGCCACATGCAGAAGAATGAAACTGGATCATTTCCTTACACCACACACAAAAATAGGCTCCAAATGTTTGAAAGACCTAAACGTGAGACAGGAGTCCATCAAAATCCTAAAGGAGAACACAGGCAGCAACCTCTTCGACCTCAGCTGCAGCAACTTCTTCCTAGAAACATCACCAAAGGCAAGGGAAGCAAGGACAAAAATGAACTATTGGGATTTCATCAAGATAAAAAGCTTTTGCACAGCAAAAGAAACAGTCCACAAAACCAAAAGACAACCGACAGAATGGGAGAAAATATTTGCAAATGACACATCAGCTAAAGGGCTAGTATCCAAAATCTATAAAGAACTTATCAAACTCAACACCCAAAGAACAAATAATCCAATCAAGAAGTGGGCAGAAGACATGAACAGACATTTTTCCAAAGAAGTCATCCAAATGGCCAACAGACACATGAAAAAGTGCTCAACATCACTCGGCATCAGGGAAATCCAAATCAAAACCTCAATGAGATACCACCTCACACCAGTCAGAATGGCTAGAATTAACAAGTCAGGAAACGACAGATTTTGGCGGGGATGCGGAGAAAGGAGAACCCTCCTACAGTGTTGGTGGGAATGCAAGCTGGTGCAACCACTCTGGAAAACAGTATGGAGGTTCCTCAAACAGTTGAAAATAGAGCTACCCTACGATCCAGCAATTGCACTACTGGGTATTTATCCCAAAGATACAAATGTAGGGATCCGGAGGGGTACGTGCACACCAATGTTTATAGCAGCAATGTCCACAATAGCCAAACTGTGGAAAGAGCCAAGATGTCCATCGACAGATGAATGGATAAAGAAGAGGTGGTATATATACACAATGGAATATTATGCAGCCATCAAAAGGAATGAGATCTTGCCATTTGCAACGACACGGATGGAACTGGAGGGTGTTATGCTGAGTGAAATAAGTCAATCAGAGAAAGACATGTATCATATGACCTTGCCGATATGAGGAATTTTTAACGTCAGGAAACAAACTGAGGGTTGCTGGAGTGGTGGGGGGTGGGAGGGATGGGGTGGCTGGGTGATAGACATTGGGGAGGGTAGGTGCTATGGTGAGCGCTGTGAATTGTGCAAGACTGTTGAATCATGGAACACTACATGAAGAACTAATGATGTAATGTATGGTGATTAACATAACAATAAAAAATAAAAAAAAACTAGTATTCTGGTTTTCATTTCTTCAGCAAGTATTTACTAAGCTCCTACCACTGTGATGGGCGCTAGCTCTAGAGCAAAGAATAAAGCAGATATGACTTCTTCTGTCACCGGGCTCAAAATCCTGTGCTAGGAGGAGGGGGCAGTGGTACATTAAGCAAATAATCACTAATATACTGTGGGTGTTTGAGAAAGTATAACTAGTGCTTCATATATTGATGAAGCATGAAAGTGGTCAGAGAAGACCTCTGTTAGGAAAAGGCATTCAATCTGAGATTTAAATAATGGATACCAATTAGCCATAGGACAATCCAAGAGCTATTAACAGGGCGGTCCATGAACCCTGCTGCAGCAGTGAGTTTTACTTCTTACACAGCTTTGTTCTCAAATGTAGTTTCAGGTCCACTGAGCAGTGTGCCTTAAAGCAGCTTAGGAAAAGAACACTCTGAATCAGAAGGGAGTCCATTGGACTGGAGGGGGGGGCTCCATTAAGAAATCCCATTGCTGGAAGTTTATTTATTTATTATCTGTTTCCAATCTGGGGCTCTAGTATTCAGTTTTTACATAATTTGATCTAAAACAGTGGTTCTCAATCTTGGCTGTACATTGGAATCTCCTGGGGAGCTTTTAACAGATACTCCTGATGGGTTGGCCTCACTCCTAGAAATTCTGATTTAATTGGTCTGGGGTATAGTCTGGACATGAGGATTTTCTAAAGCTCCCCAGGTGATTCGAACATGTAAACAATTTTGAGAATCTCTATTTAAAGGAGAAACAAACAAAGTCTGAATTGATCAACAAGGAAAGTCAATGAATAGTTAAAATAATCTGTGTGTTTTGCACATCTCTGTTAGAAAGCAAAGAATCCCCAGTAAAATTGAACCTAAAGCTACTAGCACACCAAGCATTAATGATGGCCTCACTGGCTGTCTACTTCACATAATAGATAACCTTCTCTACACTCGATCCATTTTTATGGGGTAACCCTTGATGCCAAGGGTTTTGTTTGCTGGACTGAAGAAAAAGATGTCAAGGCAGGTTAAGAATATCTTACCCCTCAGAAAATTTGAAGTCCATTCAGAAAAACAGAACTACATCCACAAAATAATAAAATGGATACAGTGACAAATGTTAGCTGAGATAACAGAAGTTCAAAAGATGAGGGGAAAGTTGGGCAGATCAAATAGACAAAAGGACATGGGACCTAAGTGATCTTGGAAGAAGGAAAAGGAGTAAGCCCAGGCAAGGGAGTAAGAATAACCATGGAAGAAAAAAGAGAATAGGGAAGAAACCTGCCTTCCTGCCCCCAGAGTGGGAGTTTGGAGTAGGAAAAGATCAGCTTTCTCTCCAGTTGAAGTTGGCCAGCAACCAACAGCCATCATCACATCTTGTTTTTCAGAGAATCATTCTTTTTAGGCATCTCCCCTCATAATGAAAAGGACTTTTTTTTCATCTTCCTCTATCAGAAAAGTGATGAACCTTTGATTTCTGAATGCTTTGATGTCAACTTCCAGGTTTTACAATTTTTAGTTCCTCAAAGGTCTTCCAGTCTTACTGTCATAGAGAGATAAAGTAACCTTTCAAATTTTAATGGTATATTTTGGTCACTCAGGTACAAGTTGCTCCAGATTTAACACCTAAAGAGAAACCAAATCACAGCTATATTTTAGTATGTATTTATACCAGGCACCGTGGGAAGTACTGTGCATACATTATCTCATTTAATTTTCACACCATTTCATTAGGAAACAATTATCTCCACTTTTTAAAAAGATTTATCCATTTATTTGAGAGCAAGAGAGAGAGAGATAATGGGGGGTGGGGCAGAGGGGGAGGGCGAGAGACTCTCAAGCAGACTCTCTGCTGAGCATAGGACTTGGGGCTGGATCTCACCACCCACGAGATTATAACCTGAGCCGAAATCACAAGTCAGACACTTAAATGAGTCAATCTCCATTTTTCAGATGAAAACTATGAGGTACAGAGAAGGTAGGTAATTTGCCCAAGTCACATAGTGAGTGGTAGAGCCTGGACTTGGACCCAAGTCTACTTTATTCCAATGTTTAACGTGTAGGTACTGTCTTTTGCAAATTTTATAACAGACGAAATTAAGATTCTTGATATTACTTTACTACACCTAAGATCTCATGATCTCTGTACAGTAGAACCACCTGTGGTACTCTTTTAAGCTATAGAAGCTTGGATCCCACCTCGGAAATACTGAATGAGAATAACTATGGAGTCTGGAAATCTATAATATTTTCTAAGCCCCACAGGTGATTATAATGCTCAGCCTGGATGGAGAATTATGGTCCTGCTCAGCGGCAAGAGCTGGGAACCATTTGTGTGGCCTAAATGCTACTTCCTGTGTTTAAATGCCGCTCTGCTCAAGGCTCCCCACCTAGAAATAAGTGTAGCATTTTTCTATTGAAACTGCTGGAAACAACCACAATGAGGAAAACAGTGATGATGATAATTAATAGAAGCAAGTTTGATAGGACACTCTCTCTACCTTGGAGGAGCTCAACCAGTCCCTAATTTGGGGAACTTACAAAACATCACCATTTCTAGTCAACAGTGGTGGTCGATGGCATTGTTGCATTCTACCAAAAGTATTAAAGTATATTACACCAATGCTGTTGTTTGTGGTTTGCAGATG
Organism: Callorhinus ursinus; assembly: GCF_003265705.2. Taxonomy (NCBI): domain Eukaryota; kingdom Metazoa; phylum Chordata; class Mammalia; order Carnivora; family Otariidae; genus Callorhinus; species Callorhinus ursinus. The sequence continues at coordinate 5,475,378 of NW_027397087.1, forward strand.
TACTTCTGGAGGTGAAGCCTGTCTGAAATGAACCCAGTTGCCAGCTTCAGTTGTGTTAGTACCTATGTTCTGCATCCTTAAAAGTTATTGTAGTCAGTACTCATAGAGGTCAGATGCTCAACACCACTCAAACATGGTTTGGGACAGATTTTGGCATATCAAATAACAACGTCTTATTAATCGTGATCTCAACAGCTTTGAATGTTTTTACAACTGGCATGTGATTGTTGTAGGCAAAGGGGTTTGAGGGTAACCATAGAGGGCTAGTTGAGCCAGAAGGGGCTCTTTAGAGTGCTTGGAAATAGAGTAGGATAGTTAAGTCTGGGTCAATGGGTCAATCCTTTATACTTTTGGGGGACAACAATTAATATTCATGTTATTCAGAGGCTCATTCTGAAATGACTATTCTTAAAACTAAATTTTCTTTCATTTGGGGCAAAAGACCAGCACCCAAGGGCTATCTATGTGAAATGAGACCTAGAAAGGAAATAGCATTCTTTTATCTTCCTTAAGGACTGAGCCACTAAGTAGAAGGCAAAATGAAATTAAGCTTCATAAGCTTTATAGAGCACCTATCAATATTTGCTTGATTGTGGCCTATTTGAAGCCCCATGCTAATCTGTTGCTTCATGAGCAATTGAAAATCACCAAGAAATGTACTGGTGTTGAGTTGTTTGACATTTCCTAAGTATAAATGCAAGAGAATATAAATGATAAGTCAACTTCTGGAGATAGAAGTTTTACCTATCATTAGATCTTATGTAACAACTTATAACTGCCCAGGCTTTCAAAAATAGACAAGGACACTGCAATTAAAAAACAGTTTGGGAACACATAAACTCAATCCAAGCAATAAAATTAAGGCCATAAATTTATTTGCCTACCAGCTCCTACATATTCATTTGTTATTACAAATGGTTTAATAGAGACAAGGAGGGCAACCTACCTAACATCCCCATATTCTATGATTCCCTGGGAAGTGGCAGTTATTGGTGGCAATTAACACAGAGTGAAAGTGGAAGAGAGCAATTAACATCATAATTTCAATTGCTTTATCAAATCGGAATGCAACGGATTTTTTTAATGGTTAGTTTTATGCCATCGGAGCCTATTGCCATTTGATGAGAACAAATGGTTGAAACTTACTCTTGGAGCAATCTCACCTCATAGAAACATCTCAAAAGCATCAACTGAAAAATGGTCATGTACTTAGCAGAGGAAAACTGAGAATAGCAAGGTATGGGAAATCACCTCAGTAAGTAGAACAGTTTTACATAAATACCTTTGAGACCACAGGCTTGCAGGGATCTGTCGACTGTTGGTGGTCTAGAGCACTATTGCTAGATAGAGGATCTGCTACATAGTAACTGCTTCAGAACATCACTGCGCCAAGACCCTGTCTTCTTTAAGTGTGATTCTTTGCTCGGTGAGTGGAACAGACTCACTCTGCAAAGGTGAAGAAAGGCAAAAGGCTGAGTGATGTAACATTTTTTAAAAAAAGTGAATTCCTTATTTTACATCTTAGTTCTGGGTTTATGGAGTCATAAAACAGTCCATCTGGAAGGGACCTCGAAGCCCATCCAGCAAGCCCTTCATATTACAGGTGAGGAAACTCAGACCCAGAAGACTTAAATGGCTAGCTCAAGGCCATATTCCTAGCTCATTGCTGAACTTCTGGGTATATCATCAGGGTCCCTGCTTTTTCAAGAGAGACAGAGACAGATTTCCCTTTCATATTCTACCCAACTAGAAATTCTTTGAGGTTAACACTAGCTCTTTTTTTTTTTTTTTTTTGGAAGGAGCTAAACCCATTGGTTGTTCCCGTATTAATGCCTTGAGTGCTTTAGACAGGCAACATCGAGATGTTTCTGTGAAAACGTTAAAGGGAGGTTTGTTTGAAACTATGCAAAGAGGAGCAGAGAGCCTCTGTCCCACAGGAATAAAGGAGGTTTGCTGAACTTGCCATCACATTTGAAAATGTCTGTCCCTAGGTCCTAACTTACCACTTGTCTGCCCTTAAGAAAGTTACTTGATGTCTCTGAGCCTCGATTTCCTCATCTAGATAACCAGGATACTAACAATTACTTCCAAAGTCATTATAAAAGTAGATTTCAGGTTGTTAAGTAAATTAGGAAAATAACCAAACAAAATGCCTGGCATTTGCTAGGTGCTCATTAGACGTTAGCTCCCTTTATGCTCCTTTTCACTTAACCACTACTCCTACCAGAAGGTTCTAATAAAATCAAAGTGGTTTTTAGACCACTGGGCTTAAGTTTCTTTATCCATAAAATAGAGATAAGATAACCGACTTCAAGGTGATGTCTGTGGAAGTGCTTGGTAGTGTGTATACTATTACATACACAAGGGAGTAATGCCATTATTGTTATTATCCAAACCCCTATACTCCAGACTCGACAGTTAGTGTTCCGATCGGCTTCAAATACTTTCATCTTCTCTCTCCAAGTACCTGACACTCTTCCTTCATTCCCCAACTTGTCTTCTTCTCTGGTCACATGACCAGTTCCTTAGTGTGTTCTGTGTGCTGGGATGCAGCAGTGCTCCCTAACGAAGCCCAGGCTCTCTGCTCCATCCAGAGTCTCCCTCCACCCAAGTCCTTGAAAGCATGTGTTTATTATCTCATTTGGCACTTACCATGTATTGTTAGCTACCAGTTTGCAGTTACACAGGTGTATTCCTCTAGCAGATTATAGTGGTGGTGTGTTTTTGTTGGGTTTTGTTGTTGTTGTTGTTTTGCAAACTCTACAAGTCTAGCAGAGTACATTGATCAGAGCAGGCTCACATTACCTACCTGTTTGTTGAGTGATTGACCAAGTACAGTATTGAATTTGGCCAATAGCTCGTTTTAGTTACTCTGCTTCCACGAAGGATTAGCAGGAAACTTTGGGGTAAGCTAAAACAGCGGTTATTCTGTAGGCCAGGAATTTGGACAGGGCACAGAGGGAATAGTTTATATCTGTTGCTGGATACCTGATGCTGAAACGTTTGAAGGCAGCAGCTGGAATCACGTGAAGGCTCATTTGCTCACAGTGAATGCTAGCTGTTGTCTGGGAACTTAATAGGAGCCGTTGACTGGAACATACATACATGGCCCTATTGGTGTGGTCTGGGCTTCTTTGCAATATTGTGGCTACAAAAAAAAGACAGCCAGGTGTAAACTGTGTCCTTAATATGTGTCAAACTTAGAGGTCACACAGCATTACTTCTGCCTTATTCTACTGGTCAGAGAAATCATGAGTCCACCTAGGTTCAGAGGTGAGAGGTAATAAACTAGCTCTTGATGGCAAAGTGGTTCTGAAGTCTCCTGGTTCTGAAGGAGCATGGAGCTCTGGAAATATTGCTGTGGCCATTTTTAGGGAATACAATCTGACATGAGCTTTATTGTTCTAATAAAATAACACCAAGTTTTTCTATGTTTTAAATTTAAGGGCTCTCTTTCTCTTAAGTCTCCAAGTAGATGATCTGAAATCTAGAGGGCATTTGTTTTACAGACTGACAAAGAGAAACATGGAAAAGACACAGGCATAGTGAGTGTGGGTCCAAGCACCCCTCTGTGGTGAATGGTCAACTGCACCTTCAGGGTGACAGACCATCAGTTACTATTTAGGGAATCGGTAAGTGGTCCCATAGTTGGTGTTTGGTTGGAACTTCTTTTGCTCCCCCAGAGGTGCTTTATCCTCGATGATGCCACAAAGTTCACTTCCTGGTTGATTTCCCTGCCTGAGAGCTGACTCTTCCCTTAGCTCAAATATCAATCAATTCTGGACACTCTCATGCTCAATAGCTTGCTGATGATTACATGGCTAAGGGGGAGTAGGAGATGATTTTTCAAGTTCATGTATTCTTTACTTTTCTGTAAGAGGTTCAAGACTCCCTTTTATCAATACCTATCCCTAACCACCAAAAAAACGAAGAGAAATAAACAAACAAAAATGGATAAGGTGGAAAATAAAGGTATTACAGACCCCAAAGTATGAAAAAATAACCTGCAGACATGTATTATTGTCACAGAAGCAAGTTTCTCAAAGAAAGGTACACACTACTAGTTTTTTTTTTAGACTTTCATTTTTTTTAAGATTTTATTTATTTATTTGACAGAGAGAGAGCAGGAGGAGTGGCAGAGGGAGAGGGAGAAGCAGACCCCCTGCCGAGCAGGGAGACCGATACAGGACTCAATCCCAGGACCTGGAGATCATGACCTGAGCCGAAGGCAGACACTTAACAACTGAGCCACCCAGGCACCCTCACACTATTAGTTTTATATGGTCGGTTTAGTACAAAATGCTTGTTCTCTTCCAAGACACACAGCAGGTAAAACTGTGAAATAGTGAAGTCTATGCTCCACCCCTTCCTCTCCATGTGTCTACACACACACACACACACACACACACACACACACACACACACCCCTTCTATTAGTGCTCTTTCCTGTTCTGTCCACACTTAACAGCACAGGCCACCATGACATCTCCTCACTTACCCTTCTGGTCTCTTCAGACTTCTCCATATAAAATCTCTTCAGCCCTCTCCAAATAAAAAACGATGTGCTCACCTACCTCCTCAGAGTCCCGAAGCCAATCTGCTCTACTGGTCGTGGTTAATTGCTTAATTAATTACTCCTTCCCGGTATCCCTTCCAGTAACAAAGAGCTATCAAGATTTTCAGATCTTTGGACTTTCCAAAAACAGTAGCAAGAATCAGCGACACTTAGCAAAAGCCTTAAAAAAGCGAAAAACTTTTGACCCACCAGTTAGACTTCTGAAAATATAGACCAGATAACAACTGAACCCAAAGATGTGTGTAATGTAGATGTTTACCATCATTGCCAGTTATCATACTGAATATTTGGAAATAATCTGATAATCCAAAAGTAAGGGAATGGTAATAGCTAAGAATCTACCTCATAGGATAATATGCAAATACATTAAATATATATTTATTGGCATGGAAATTATTTGATAATATATGATAAAATATTATAAGTAGGTCACATAGCATAATATAAAGAACCATTTTCATAAATATATTTTTCATATGTATATACTTTTTTCATAAGCATATCCTTCTAAGAAAACCCTGGAAGGATATACACCAAAATGTTCTGTTATAAAACCTCTGGCAGGTGTTTGGGGATTATTTTAAATTTTTTAAGTTTATTTATTTGTTTATTAGTAATCTCTGCACCCAATGTGAGGCTCAAACTCAAAAGTTGCATGTTCTATCGATTGAGCCAGCCAGGCGCCCCCAGGATTATTTTAATTTTTATTATTCTTGCTCATTTGAATTTTCTATTTTTACCTAATGATGAGTATTACTTGTATTTCTTTTTTAGTTAAATAACTTAAAAATTAGTAGTAAGTTGGTAGAAAATATGTTTTAACCAAGATAGAATTTTCCATTTCTCCTCACATTTCATCCTCTAATCAGCCACCCATTCTGTCTATTGGTAGTCTAACTATTAAGGGGCAGTAGGTAATTATTTTATTGAAGTATAACAAATGCACAAATCTTACAACTCAATACATGTATTCAGTAGGTAATTACTTTAAAATGAAAATGGAGGTCAATATTGGGACCTAAAACAAAGAATAAATAAAAAGTAGAAATTAGGGCTCTTGGGTGACCCAGTCTGCCTTTGGCTCAGGTCATGATCTCGGGGTCCTGGGATTGAGTCCCACATCAGGCTCCCTGCTCAGCGGGGAACCTGCTTCTCCCTCTCCCGGCCATTCCCCCTGCTTGGTGCTCTCTCTCTCTCTCTCTCTCTCTCTCTTTCTCTGTTAAATAAATAAATAAATAAAGTCTTTAAAAAAGTAGAAATTAGGTCCCAAGATAATGTCTCTCTGTTCCCCAAGTTCAGAGTCAGATTAGGGATTGTCCTCTGGGCTACTTTATGGGAAGTCAACATACTAGGGAGCAGTCAACCTTAGCTGCTAATATAATGAGTCGGAGAACATTGTAATTACCAGAAATGTTCTCAGGAAGCATAAAATATGGCTTAGAGAAATACCTGGATAAGGCAAGTATTGGGATGGAGTATGAGACCTTCAAAAGAAGCATGCTGAGGGCCCCATTTTCTAAAGAGGTGGGTCAAGATAACTTCAGGGTTTCTGATTTGCTGCATGGTGTTCGTGAATTTGAGGACAGTACTAAAGCACTGAGTCCTAAAAAGAGTAGGCAGAGCTCTGCTTCCGGTGACCTTTCTCCTATGCTTTTCTCTGCAGTGCTCAGCCCCTCCTCTACATAAATATGTAAATATTTAAAGAAAATAGAATTGTGGGCATGCCAAATTTTTAGCCCCACATGCTTCATTCCAGCTCTGAATCCAACACAGAAACTCTCAGGGCTCAAAGTCTCACCAACAATATTAGGACTGGAGCTTCTGCTGCCAAGATCTTCATAGGACTGTATTACAGCCATTAAGTGGCCTACTACAAAAACTCCTTAAGAATTCCCATTAATAAGACTTTGATACTAGAATGTAAGAGGATATGCTATATTCTCTTCTCTTATACTATGTTCTCCTTTCTTGTTTCTTTTCTAAAAATATTTTGTTCGTTTATTTATTTATTTATTTGAGAGAGAGAGCGAGAGCCTGAACAGGGGGAGGAGTAAAGGGGGAGGGAGAAAGAGGGGAAAGAATCTCAAGCAGACTCCCTGCTGAGCACAGAGCCCCATGTGGGGCTCGATCTCACCGATGCTGACATGGGGGCCTGAGCCGAAAGCAAGAGTCAGATGCTTAACCGACTGAGCCATCCAGGCATCACTCTCCTTTCTTGTTTCTTGTGAGTTGTCCAAATTATTTGCACTTTATATTTTGGGTCTATATAAATAAAATTTAGTAACATGTTAGCATTACTAGAAATGTTGTCCTTCAGAAATACTGTAGTACTCCACACATTCATTTGTTGAATAGATTTGAGATGAGCTTCAAGCAGTTGGACAAGTCAATTGATGACAGCTTGTCTTTTTTTTTTTTTAAGATTTTATTTATTTATTTGCCAGAGAGAGGGGGAGAGTACAAGCAGGGGGAGCGGCAGGCAGAGGGAGAAGTAGACTCACAGCTGAGCAGGGAGCCCGACACGGGACTCGATCCCAGGACCCTGGGATCAGGACCCAAGCCGAAGGCAGACGCCCAACCGACTGAGCCACCCAGTCGTCCCCATGACAGCTTGTCTTGAAAGGTATGATGGCAGAGAGAGGCTCAGTGTGTTGTGAGAACCGAGCATGCCCACCTACAACATTGGAATGTGTGAATTTTGAAGGAGGGGGCAAATCACTAGACAAAAGAGGGAGAAAGATCATTTCCTGCAGCAACAGAGGTGCAGTTTCCCAAAGTTTGTTCTGTAGAGTTACCAGTTCAAAGGGATGCCAACAGGTAGTTATCAGGAAAAGAGTCTGAGAAAATGTTTGTCAAACACTGGGTAAGCATGAGACAAACCCAAAACGAAGACTGTTCTATTACAAATAGAAGCAAGATATTCTTCAAAAATATCAATGTCATAAAAGACAAAGAAATGGCAGTCCTGGCCATGTGCCTGTTCTATTTGTCAAGAAGGAACCTGCTTCAAGGAATGCAGTTGGCCAATAGCCTCCAGCTGCCGCATTTTGAATTGGCCGGGGCGCTGTGTTTATGTTGAGACCACACTCCCCTCAGGCTGCTCCCAACCAGTGACTGAGCTCAGAAAGAGAACTGCGGCAGGGCTCTTTGTGCCTGCAGCAGAACTCTGCTACTCTGCTAAAAGGAGAACTTTGCTCTGGGGCTCCCCATGGCTCCGCATGGACCTGGGGATGGACCTGGGATCTTGGGTCTTCTGTATCTTGACTATGGTGGCAGCTACCCCAACAAACCTATGATACCCATGACAAAACTGCTAGAACTAAATACATACGCACACATAAGTCCCCGTGAAACGAGAAATCCGAACAAGGTCTGCAGATTGTATCGATGGCAGTTTCCTGGTTGTGCTATTGTCCTCTAGTTACGCAAGGTGGGGAAACTGGGTGAAGGGTATACGGGATCTCTCTGTATTACTTCTTCCAGCTGCATGGGAATCTACAATGATCTCAAGATAAAAAGTTTGCACGCACGCGTGCACGCGCGCATGCACACACACACTTTAAGTCTTTTCTGATGTGTAGCATTTACCTTTTCCCAAGGAATAGATGTATGTTTTAATGGCATCAAATGGAGACAGCGTCTTTATCCAGAATAGCAGTTCCAATAGCTGGCTGCCTTTCAGTAACTAGGATAGACCCAGGGGAAAGATATTTTTGTGCAGGCAAGTCTTTCAGTAATGTTCACATCTCACGACATCGGCAGCTGCCTACCCCACCTACTCCATCTCCCTTCGGTGGATTGAAACAAAAAGTTTGTTTTTACTCATCAAGAGCTGTGCTTAGCCTCGTCCAACGTGGTAACACGATTTGTACATTTTCCTGTGTTATAAAATGAAACCTAAGAAAACTGTTTTATTCTAATTTTTCTTTTTGAAGGTGAAAGAAAGGTCTGTGCTCAGAATGCATGTCTAGGACCTTAAAGCAGAGAAATAAAAAAGCTGAATTCAAATGGGTGTGTAAAAGCTTCCTCCCTCCCTCTCTGTGTCCTCTCAGCCGCTATGGTGGAGTAAAAGCCTTTTTCTCTGTTGACAATCAATCAACAAATATTTACAACCTTTTCAACAAGCTTTTTCAACCATTAGTAGATCATTAGAGAAGACTGCGAACTCCCTGCCCTTTTAAAGGCTTTAGGGATTTAGCTGCAGAAAGATGAAACCACACACAGTTAATAGAGCTCCCACTCTGCTCCCATACTTCAACCACAGGTAGCTTTTAAGAATCAATTTGTGGTTCCGGACAAATGGGCTGGACTAGGATGGGAACCCAGAACAGAAGCAACTGAAAAAGAAGAAAAACAATTAGAAAATTCTAGTTGTTGTGAGAATACTACTCAATTGTATTATACTTCTTTTAAACTAAAGAAAAAAAGAAAAACACCAAGTATGTTAAACTGTAAAATAAACATTCTTCACTATTTGTGCTTCTTATCTGAATAATTGAAAATGCTCTGCAATTAGTATATTTAGTAATTTGCCTTTACAAATAGCCTGTGGGTCAAGATGATAAGTGATCTACTTAGAATGCTGATTTTATTCATTTCCCTGCATGTCTCTCAGTGGTTCAGCAGGTTAGAAATGTTGTACTTACTTGCAACATTGCATTTATTCTTTTTTTTTTTTTTAAGATTTTATTTGACAGAGAGAGAGAGCACAAGTAGGCAGAGAGGCAAGCAGAGGGAGAGGGAGAAGCAGGCTCCCTGCTGAGCAAGGAGCCCCATGCAGGGCTCGACCCCAGGACCCTGGGATCCTGACCTGAGCCAAAGGCAGACGCTTAACCGACTGAGCCACCCAGGCGCCCCTGCATTTATTCTTCAAGCAGTTCATGAGTTCCAAAACCAAGTGCTTAAAACCTTATAGAGTGGGAAGAGGGTGTAAATGGGAACTCTCTGTACTATCTGCCCAATTTTATGTGAATTCAAAACTTTTCTAAAAAATAAAGTCTACTAATTGAAACACAGCAGAAACCTCACAGGGAACTGGAGCTAAGGTTACAAATATATCTACATAATTTCCTTGTTTTGTGTACTGATACCCTTTCAAGCAAGTATAACCAAAGCCACCTGTCCCATCCCCCCCCCAAAAAAACCATACTTGTTCTATTTTGGAAGGAACCTAGAGGTGGGAAGAAATAGCCAGAAGAGGTCTTGACACTGTCCTGAAGGGAAGAAAGGAGAACAGAGCAGCATGGTTCTTAGGGTCCTCACTCCTCAAGAGGAAACCTACATGGGACTGGCTGCCCTGGGATGCAAGAAGAGAAGAATCCCTGACCAAGATTCTTACACATGGGGTCAGTCATTCTCCTTGCTTTCTGTAGTAGAGACAACAGACAACGGCCACATCTGCTGAAAATAAAGAAGAAAAAAGCAGTGTGCATTGACAGGTGGGATGTTGAGGCATCCAAGACAGGGCAGACAAGACTGGCCCGTGGCCCCATGGCCAGGTCAGGAAACGCCAGCATTACCAGACCCAGTGATGAAGTGTGTAGGAAAGACTGCAGTTCCTAAGACACTCACCCCTCAGGGACTCCCCACCCCTTCTGAGCAGAGGGAAGGACTGGACTGAGTTCGAAGTTCCCACAGGGCACGGGCGAGAGGAGCAGAAGAATCAATTTGCTACAGTAGGACATCCCTGCTCTGTCCCATGACTGGCATGGCCTGAGGGAAATCCCTGTGATGTAAGTAATCTCTGAAATGATTCACCGAATCATGCAGTGTTGTTAAAATGCTGCATCCTTTGTAATAAAAATTCCCACTAAATTTTTTAAAGGAAACTTACTTTCAGAGAGTCACATGATGCACCCCCTTTCCGAGAGAGTGACCGCGGGAAGGCTGTGCCATGTTGCAGGCCCCTCACTTTCTACTCCTGAAAAGACTTTTCTGGGACATCAAATCAATAGGACTTAAAATCCTGAGCCTACTGCCTCTACTGAGTGCGGGCTACATGGCCTGGGGCAAGAAGCTTCCCTTAGAGTTGTCCTTTTCAAATTCTCTCTACAATGAGGATGGTATCTTCCTAGGAGCAGCCGCCATAATTATGTACCGCTGGTGACACTTCATCAACTGCATAAATGTATACAGAGTGTCCAACTGCATAGGCTAGAGCTTAAAAGCTTTAGTGCTGTGAGGTGCCAACATCTAACCTGCAACCTGGAATTTTTAGAATGATTCACAGGAATTTCTCAGAAATGTCAGTGAATGCCATTTCCCCAATTCTAAAAAGCCTAAAAGGGCACAGAGCATGGTAATTTCCTATGATGGGTCAATGCAGCAGAAGCAACATCTGGGGGTTTCCAGAGTTCTTCCATAGTTCAAGGGTGTGGAGATAATACTGAGGTTCTCAGCAGCAACCTCCGTAGCAGAGGTTTGGGATTATACAGGGTGCATGTGCAGGATGGCCAGAAGCTTTCAACGTACAAGAAGCAATTTCTGAATCCAGGCGCAGTGGCTGATTACTAGTCACGACCCTACTTCCCCAGATGAAATTAGAATAACAGATCATGCCGAAGTCATAGCCCCATCTCCAAGGCCCATTCTTCTGGAGAATTCCCGGCGGTGGCCAAAAGATGGATTAGGGCTTCTAGTCGGTCCCATCCTGGTGCCTTTAAATGAACCCAGCTCACCCACACATACTCATGCTGCAAGCACATGAAACACCCTCTGGCCATAGAAATTTGGAATTTGTCTAGACCATTTCCCTTAGAGAGATGAAGAAATCTGCCCAAGGTCACACAATCAGGAACTAGCAAAACGGATTCAAATCTCCATTTGCTGAACAGCACAGGCTGTGGGATGGTGATTGTATTGTTAACTCTAGGCTCTCAGTGCTCCTTCAAGTGAAAACACAATGCTGCCAGTCTGGTGTGACGGGTGACCTGGGCTAGGCTAAGAGCGCTAGTGTTCAAGAGGCCAATAATAAAACACTCAAAGAATCTCAGGCCCAGGCGACTCTATAAATTTCAAGAGTTGTCATTATGTTATCTGCCAGAATATGTTTCCTCTGCCCACATCTCACATTGTACAGGTCTCCAGTTACTAAGTAGTATTGAAATCAGCTAATGAGTATTTTGCATTTGCTATGTTCACTGCAGCTTACTGAGTGCTTTATGGGATCGGAAGAAAAATAGAACCTATATCCTGTGCTAAAGCAACTCAGGCAACTCAAGTCTCAGGGGCTGGGGGCTGGAGGCCGGAGTGCAGACGTGGAAAGTAAAGCAAAAACACAAATGTCTGTTATTCATCCCACGGTAAGATAAATGCCTCGAGAGAAATAACCTGTGGAAGCGTAGGTATTAACCAAAATGATTTTTCCTAAAGTACCTGTAGTGCTCTGCCATCATGTTAACCCTAAGCTCACCTAAGAATAGCTTGTGTATCAGTTTACTTCACCTCAGTAGCAGCTGCTTGAAAAAGTCTTAACTTGCTGTTGCCCTAAGCCCCTCCTTCTTCTATTTTTGTAACAGAGAAGCAAAATTCTCCACTGTTGTTGTTTTTTTTCCCCTGAGCATTCTTAACATGTTAGGACTTAGTTCAGATCTTTTGGAGAACAGCGTAATTGTTAGGAATGTGATCAAGGGCCCTATTCAGGAGGAATGTACACACGATTTACATGGCCCAGTTATGTTGGTTTCGGTGGCATATTCTCAAGTCACGTGCAAGCGGCTTAAAGATTAATGCACAACCCCCCCAAAATTATTCATTTTTTGCTCCGATTGTTGCAGCAGTAAAGTGAAGCCATTCTCTCTGCTGGGCTTGTGTCAGCGCTCCCAACCTAAGCCTGTTTTTTCACGTCTTTCAGACTTGGCTGTGAAAGTGCCCTGTGGGTCTGAAATTCAGGAGACAGTCTTGTAAGGCCGTTTTGATTAGATTTCTGCAAGTTTCCCTGTCTGAGCTGTCTGCTCAGGACATGATACCCAGGGAAGATTGCACAATGCTTAAGCTGTTGTGTTTCTAAAACGAAATAGAATTATCCACTTGACAACGGGGACGGGTTTAGTATTGTTACTTAGGAATCAATTAAAATCAATTGCTTGGATCCTTCAGAATTGTATCTGAAACACCTTTGAATTGTATAAAAAGTGGAGAGATGTGATTTTTAATCTACATTTTTATGAAATGTGAAGGTGTTATACATTCTGTCTGAGTCTCTCCTTTTTGTGAGTTTTTCACCTCCTAAAATCTGGGGCAAAAGAAAATTTTTCACATGCGTATTCTCACCTTCAAGTGATATGCTTCCCTACGATGCTTGATTATTCAGACAATAGGTACCACAATTGCCAGACAATAACTCTAAGTTTGGTTCTAATCTAAACCACACACATAGATTTCTCAAGTAGTGTCGAGAACTGGGAAGTGTTTTTAGAAATGAAGCAGAGAGGGAAGACCACGGATTGAAATGTTTCCTTTAAATCATTTTGCCTTTGGTTTCTACAGGCTGCAGAGGAAGGCAGATTGGTGTAGTGGAAAGTGCACGGGCTCTGAGTGTACAGACCTGGTTTTACTACCATGTGACCAAGGTCATATTAATGAAGCCGGGTCTCCTCAACTATAACCTGTGAAAATAACATTTCATTCATAATGGTTAGGATTCACTCTTTCGTTTATTCAAGAAACATTTGGAGGGGGCACATTTACTATGTGCCAGCACATAAGCATTGGAACAACAGAGAAAATAAATCCCTGTCCTAATGAAGTCTACAGCCAAGTCGGGTAGACAAACTTGAATCCAATAATGACCTAAATAAAAATAAAAAGGTAGGGGAGCCTGGGGGGCTCAGTTGGTTGAGCGACTGCCTTCGGCTCAGGTCATGATCCTGGAGTCCCGGGATCGAGTCCCACATCGGGCTTCCTGCTCGGCGGGGAGTCTGCTTCTCCCTCTGACCCTCTTCCCTCTTGTGCTCTCTCTCTCTCTCATTCTCTCTCTCTCAAATAAATAAATAAAAATCTTTAAAAAAATAAATAAAAAATAAAAAATAAAAAGGTAGTTACAAAATGGGAAGTGCCACAAAAGAAAGGTTCATTCTGCTTTGAGAGCCTATCAACCTCATTCAGGGAACGAAGCAGGCTTCCTTAAGTGAATGGTGTTGAGCTGAATCTGAAGGAGGAGGAAGGATTAGCTGGGCACAGTTGGGGGTACTTGGCAGGGGTTGTATTGAGGCAGAGAGATCGGCAGGTGCACAGGCCTTGCGACAGGAAGAAGCATGGTGCCCAAGCAGGGTGAGTGGAGGGAAATGTGGAGCTAGAGGAGATGAGGCAGGAGCCAGAACAAAGTCTTGTAGATACTGTGATCCTATTAACTCACTCTCTTTAACCCTCAAAACTGTCCCCCTTTGGGTAACTATATGGTCACATTATTCATAGGCCACATTATCATTTTGACCTTTATCTTGAAAGCAGTAAAGAATTTGAAGCATGGGAATAACATAACAGTTTTATTTATTTATTTTTAAGATTTTTATTTATTTGACACAGAGAGAGAGACAGCAAGAGAGGGAACACAAGCAGGGAGAGTGGGAGAGAGAGAAGCAGGCTTCCCGCCAAGCAGGGAGCTCCATGCGGGGCTTGATCCCAGGACCCCCAGATCATGACCTGAGCCGAAGGCAGATGCTTAACGACTGAGCCACTCAGGCGCCCCTAACATAAGTTTTAGACAGTCAAGAGGTAGAGAGTAAATCACTATACCTGCAGTCTCTCCTATGACTGCGTATTTCATATCAGCCTCATGTGGAACCACAGTCTGAAAAGAGCAGTATTATAAATTTATCAAGGTATAATACAAGTAACTATCTTCCACAAACAGGTGCAAGTTTTCTGGTATGTACAGTACCATATCAGGATTCCCCAGAAAGACAAAACCAATAGGGTGTGTGTGTGTGTGTATAAATACAACTGTGTGTGTGTGTATGTATATATATATACATATATATATATATGTATAATGAGATTTTTAAGGAATTGGCTCATATGATTATAGAAGCTTGGCAAATCCAAAATCTGTAGGGAATGCTGGCAGACTGGAGACCCAGGCAAGAGTTGCTCTTTGAGTCCAAAGGCAGTCTGCTGGCAGAATTTCCTCTTCTTTGGGAGAGGTCAATCTTTTTTTCTATTGATAACCTCAACTGATTAGATGAGGCCCACCCATATTAAGGGGGGTGATCTGCTTTAGCCAACAGACTTAAATGTTGATCTCATCTAAAAAAGCACCTTCATATCTAGAATGATGAACCCAGCAAATGCCTGCATACCATGGCCTAGTTAAGTTGACACATAAAATTAACCATCACAAGTACCTATTGGTACAGGTAAATAGGTGAGGTTTTTTTTTTTTAAGATTTTATTTATTTATTTGACAGAGAGAAAGACACAGCGAGAGAGGGAACACAAGCAGGGGGAGTGGGAGAGGGAGAAGCAGGCTCCCCGCTGAGCAGGGAGCCCGATGTGGGGCTCGATCCCAGGACCCTGGGATCATGACCTGAGCCGAAGGCAGAGGCTTAACGACTGAGCCACCCAGGCACCCCAATAGGTGAGGTTTTGACCCTTCCGGTTTTAGAAGAGCAAATTGCTTAATCCAAATATTCTTGGGATCTACTCCCAAATGTACTTGCTCCTGTAGATCATGGCATCTCTGTTGGGACACCAGCTCAATCTAGACAGTTTCTGAACAGACAAAACCGTTTCAGAAGAGGCACAATGGGCTTTGTGTTCCCCAGGATTCCCACCTACCACAGGCCCCATAGGTCCCACATTCCAGAGTGGAGAGAGGAGATGTTCTGGGAAGAGGTGTGGCTGAGAGACCTCCCCTCTTGAAAGTTTCCCGCCTTGAAGAATAAGGCAAGAACTGTTTAGTTTGTCAAGGAAATTCCCTAAGGGAAACATTAACTTTGAAACTTCACAATTTCAACAAGGAGGTTATAAAGGCCAACATCTAAGAGCTGAAAGTTTTCTCCCACACTCTTACTTAAAAAAAAAAAAAAAAAAGGAAAGGAAAAAAAGACATCTCACGTAAGTAGTAGCTTCTCTCCATCTTGTGCTTGGGTGAAGAAATCAGAGTTTTGTATTACAGTTTAACCACACCATCTGCATTGGTGGGACAAGCCATGATTTCCCCATGGCATTAGCATTTGACTTTTTTAATTCACAAAACCCTTCCCTTCTGCTCATGAGGAAAAAAAGAAATAACATGCTCTGATGTTCTGTCTATGTCTCCCCTTATTCAAGAAAGTAAACAAAAGGTGAAAGAGAATTCAGAGGGTATAAGGGGCTTTCTGAAGACATTCAATCCAAGGCCACACCCATGTTTTGTTTTCGTTTTTTTCCTTGTCTTTTTATAGCTTGAAGAGGGGCAGCATGTTTAAAAAGTGAAGAAAACATTTGCAGTAATGAGAGTCATTATGCAGATTAGCTGATCTTTAGCTTCACTGTAGATGTAACAAGACACAAGGGCTCAGACTTAACATCAGTGTTTGAACCTATAGAGAGCTATATGATTGAGAGCAGTATAAATTAAATGGCATATCTGAGAGAGACTGTGGGCTCTTGCTTTCTGAAAAAAAAAAAAAAAACGGAGTAATAACAGACCAGGATTTTCCACACCAGTAATATTAGGACACACCAGTGTATTAAACATCTTATCTATGTGTCTCAGGAAGGAATTTTGCCTCACATACCCCAGAAGCCAGTTGCCCCAGACGTGTAACTGTCTAGGGACCTCAAACTTTTTCCTTCTTTCTATTATCCTCTCAGTTCAAAATATATGCAGGACTTTGGGGGAACAAATGTTTTGGACTGCCTGCTCTTAGATGTGCCCCCACCTCAATGGCCAGTACCACAAATGTTAATTAGATTTCCTTTCTGTAGTGTATGTTGTAACAAAACAAAGCACAAAGACTCATCTGTGTTGATACACACCAGGTAACCACACATGCTGACTTATATATATATATATATATATATATATATATATGTGGCAAATCATTCTAAATAGTGTTCTATAACTTTTTTCTCTATGTATAAAAATATACTGATTTTCTTTCTCCAAACCAACTGATAAATTGCTCTTCTGGAAAGCTACAGTATTTCTACTAGATTAGCCAATTATTTAGAAGTTGAGACAACCTGAAGTTTGAAGATTCTTCATTATCAAATGCCAGCTTTACTTGGGAAACTAGTTCACTCCAACCTAGTCCACTGTGGATAGCAAATCCACCTACTTCTATAGGGGTAGAACCGAGCAGAAACAAAACAGCTGACCAGATTTAAGGGAATGAAACGGCAATAGAGTAGAGAAAGGGAAGTAAACTGCTTATATGACCACCTTTTTCATTGTACGATTTATCACAAAAAAGGTTTTTCTTTTTTTTAATTTTAAATTTTTTCTTTTTTTTAATTTTAAATTTTTTAATTAACATATAATGTATTATTTGTTTCAGGGGTACAGGTCTGTGATCCATCAGTCTTACACAATTCACAGAGCTCACCATAGCACATACCCCCCCCAATGTCCATCACCCAGCCACCCCATCCCTCCCGCTCCAGCAACCCTCAGTTTGTTTCCTATGATTAAGAGTCTCTTAATGGTTTGTCTCCCTCTCTGGTTTTGTCTTGTTTCATTTTCTTCCTCTCTTCCCCTATGATCCTCTGTCTTGTTTCTCAAATTCCTCATATCAGTGAGATCATATGATACTTGTGTTTCTCTGATTGACTTATTTCGCTTAGCATAATACCCTCTAGTTCTATCCACGTCGTTGCAAATGGCAAGATTTCATTTACAAAAAAGGTTTTTCAAAGGACGAAACATTTCATCCATCCCCGTGTCTCCACCATCACAGCTTTACTTTCTTTCCTTTCCTAATTAAGCACCCCCAATCCATTGTATCCATGACTATCAGCTCTTGTCCCCATGCCCTTCTCACATTGTAGAAGGAAACCCTAGATTTTTCAGAAGTGTATAAATTCAACACCGAATGGTTAAGTATCTTCCCAAGATGATGTAATGCTGCTCTGCCTGAAGTTAGGGTAGGATGCTCTAACTATAAATATTCTGTCAAGGTCCTCCTATGTGTATACTTTAAACTGAGTTAGGTTTAAGTGGTATTTCCAAATCCTGGCATTTAAAAAAATATTTATGCTCATTTGTAAAAATTTGGAAAGGTTTATTTCCTTCTAGGTATGAGGGATAGGGAATTTTTTTTCCTACCAAAGAGGGTCTGATTTTCATTTTTGACACAGTGGGTAAGGAATCAATGTTAAGTCCATGTTCCCAGGAAGAGAGACTGTAATGATCTGAATTGTGTCCCTGCTGCCACCCCCAAATTCATATGTTGAATCCCTAACACCCACGATGTAATTATATCTGTAGATGTGGCCTTTAGGGTGGTAATCAAGTTTATGTAAGGTCATTCTAATCCTAAAAACTCTGTGTCCTTATAAGAAGAAGAACAAGCAACAGGGCTCAACTTTTTCTCTTCCTGCATATAAAGAAGAGGTCATGTGAGCACACAGCAAGATGGCGGCCACCTACAAGCTAACAGAGAGGAACTCAGAGTGAAACCTATCATGCCAACACCTTGATCTTCGACTTCGAAGAACTATGGAAGATAAGTTTCTGTTGTTTAAGCCACCCAGTCTGCTGCATTTTGTTATGGCAGCCCTAGTAGACTAAAACAGAGATCAGGTTCCAGATTGGGAGGAGCAGGACATGGGCCAGGACTAGAAGCCCAGTGAGAAACCTGAACAGCTAGAAGGTCCCTATGGTTTAGAAAACACTGAGGAAGCACCAGTATATATGGAAACGTGGCATGCAATTACACTGGGCTCTGAGAACCAAGCCAAAGGATCAGCTAGCCTGTAGCTTAGTGGTGTAGAGCAGAACAGGACTTGAATCCCTGCCCTTCCCAGCTGTGTGATCTTCAGCAGATTTTACTGAGCTTCAGTTTTCTCATTTGCAAAATAAGGATAAAGGTAGTAGGATTAAATGCTATAGGTAAAGAGCTCAGCACAGTACCTGCCTCATAGGAAACACTTACTTAAATCATCAAAAGCAAGGAAGAGAGCGGAAAGACTGCTACTAACGTGGCCAGAGGATAGAAGTGACCATTCAAAAATGGGGGCCTGGGCACAACAACCCCAAAGGTAGAACAACTACCAGGACCCCACGGTCCCTAGAGAGTATGACTGCTGGATGCAGGTCAGGGGCTGGTGGCTTGCTCCCTATTCTAAGCAGCCTTGCTGATATGGATAGATGCACGTGTCACTGTGCTAGCAGAAAACAGATGGCCCACTCAATGAGGATGCAAGACAGAATAATTACAGTTAAGGAAGATTGACAGAGGATGGTGCAACATCCCTGGGCTGGCAAGAGAGGAACACCACCAGCAATCCTTGGCCCGAATGGCACTGGGAGGAAGTGCTTGCTGAACCCCAGTGAGACCTGCATTGTAGGAAAGGGTCTTGACAGGAGCTGTGACATTTTCTAGAAGAACACAGCCACTAATAAGCTGAGGCCGGGCAGGAAGGGCCGTGGGGAATAAGTAGATCCAAGTAAATCTGCCTTCTCTCTCCTGCCGCCCTGTGACTTCCTGCCAGTCCCTCCCATCAGCCAAACCCCAACGGAAGGAAGGCAGGGGGCCCAGGTGATCCAG
Source organism: Callorhinus ursinus (assembly GCF_003265705.2). Lineage (NCBI taxonomy): Eukaryota > Metazoa > Chordata > Mammalia > Carnivora > Otariidae > Callorhinus > Callorhinus ursinus. The sequence continues at coordinate 5,494,647 of NW_027397087.1, forward strand.
TCCACAGGCGTCGGCCACATTGGGCTGAGTAGAAGGAGGTGGAATGTCACTCTTTAAGGGCACACAGAAAATACAGTGCAATGAACAAAGGATGAAAGGAGTGTACTATCCCTCCAAAGAAGATGGGAGGCTGAAGGCAGTGTTCTTAGGGTGGAGACTAGGTTTCCTTAGGAGCCCTCCTCAGTATAACTACAAACACATCGAGGCAGAAAGGAGCTCAGAAATCCCTCTGTCTCCTCCTAGAGGCAAAGACCCCTCCCTGGCACCTTCATCCAACACACATCTCCTTCTCTGATTATATTCCCTCATGGGCGCTTCAGAATCTGCAGCACCGTGTTCCCGCCTGGGTGGCTGCTCTTTTCTCCTTCGGCTTCCTGGTAGCTTAAATTTCTTTTGAGAAATTCTGGTTCCAAGTGAGCTCTGATGATCCTATCCAACTATACCTAGGGACAAGTTTGAGTTGAAGGGCTTTATAGTCTGGCGTATAGATGACACAATTCTGGGAGAGAAAAACGAAAGTCTTCTGCTTCATCTTTAACCTATGTCCTGAATGCTCTACTTTGTTTTCTGTTAGTCATTGAAGAGTAATGGGACTCTGATCGTTTTCATCTTGGAACGTATTGCGAAGATGTTGACTTTGGGATCTAGTCCCCTTCGCCTCCACCCCACCGGATATGCACTCATAAGTCTTGTTGACATTAATGAATAGTTGTGTGTGCACAGTGTGAGGATAAGAGAGACAACTGAGGGGTCAGAGAGGCAGTTTCTCCACCAGAAGCAAGAGCAATAAACTTCATCCACCAAACGTACTGGTAGAGTAACAATGTAGGCTATTATTTTTGTTTTAGTCTATAGGGAGACATTCGAAGTTCTCCTAATTAATAGAATCTTTTGCGTATCACATTCAGAAGAGTTTTTCCCTTTCAAGGAGGAATCTAACAGCACAGCAAACATATGCATTTTTGGCTGCTTTTCAAGCCATATTTATTAACTAAGTGCTAGGGTGGAGGATGATTTTCTTGCCAACAGGATTCCTAGGACACAGCGCTTGAAAGCACATCAAGGAATGCACCGTTTCTGTGACAAGCACAATCACAGCCTGTAAGTCCAGCTTAGCTGGTGCTGTCAGCCCTGACCACACAAACCACAGACTAACTGAAGAACTTCAGGCACCTAGGGTTGAACACAGTCCCCCAGTACTATGAGGTGCTGGAGCCAACCCCCAGAGCCACTTGAGTTCAGAGAAAAGAGCAGCTGGTCAGACAGAGACCATTTCCGACTTCTCCCCACCATTTTGGACGCAGGGATCTTCCTGGTGCTGAACTCTCTCATATCCTGTTGCTGGGAAGGAGTAACCGACTCACCAGGGGGCCCACACTACCCCACACACCCTTTGCAAAACAACTTTTCTGGGAGAAATCCCATGACCTATGAAACTGAAGCAGGGAGGCTGCCAGGTCCTTAAGATACAGGCAAGTTTTCTTTGGTGCCTCCTCACCGCCCCTCCGGTCTCTCCCAACTTCCAAAGTCAGACATGCTCCTTCCCTCAGAGGCAGCCTGTGAAGATGAGGGTGGAAGAAAAGGTGGTTAACAGGGTTCGTGCGAGGTGACAAAGCTGACACATGCTGAACACTTAGCATTAGACAGCCGCCCCTGAAGACTGCTCCAAAGCCATCAATCATCATGGAAAAATTAGAAGCTTTGCTGGATTCCTGCCTCTCCAAACACATCTTCTGAACCTCTAAATGGACTCCATAATTCAGCATTTGAGAATCGAGCTTCAGAACAGCAAGACTGTCTCTATAACACACTGTCAGGCAACTTGGAACAAGCAGAGAGGAACAAGTCAAAACAATCAGCTATTTCACGAAGGGCACAAGATTAATATTGAATGATGCCCAAGTCTGACTCACATTGTCAAATATTATATACGATCTCTATGAGCAGGCCATTTTCCCAATTCACTGAAACATCTGTGCATTTTAATGGGCTAAGCTTTACCCCATCCAATGCCCTCTAGCTGTTTTTGTTGTGGATTATGTAATTTAGGGAGTGATGCAATCAGAACAAGAATGCTCTCTACCTGTGCTTTGTACATGGTATTGTCTGATGGTTAGTGCAACTGGCTAGATGGCTCAGAACCTTGGATTTCGACACCCTAAATTGCTCTGTGACCTTGAGCCTTTTACTTCCCCTCTCCTGGCTTCCACTGTAAAAATGGGGAGGAGCAAATATTTTACCTCTTTCACCATTGGATTTGAAAACACATTAGAACTGCTGTGAAAATACGTACCGGTGCAAGGGACCAATGCCCAGAAAAGACAGGCTAAGAATCCTGGAAAGTGGGCAATGGGCATATTTAAAAACAAAAAAAAAATTTTTTTTGCCTGTTTTATTTGTCTTTGTGTTTAACTATGTGAGAAGTTTTGCATTTGAAGAGGGACTCTGAGCAGAACTTTGATTTTCATTCAGTGATATGGAGAAAGAGGAGTTAGAGAAATCTAGGAAGTAAAAAGTTTGCTTTCTGAGATGCAAAAAAGCTCACACTTTACCCTAAAATATATTCCACAAGGATCAATGACTTAAATGTTTTTTAAAAAGATGCATGAAAACACCAGAAGAAAATGGGTGAATGTTTTTAGAAACTTGGAGACTTTCTCAAAGATGTCATCAAATCCAGATGCTACCAAGGAAAAACTGAAAGATTTACCTACATAAGGTTGTAAAACTCCTTTACAGGAAAAGATATAAAAGATACACACAAAGTCAATATCAAAGAAGAACTAGAGGCAATGGGTGTTTCATTTCACTTACCAGAAAGAAGCAACTGTCCTTAACATACAAGGTGCTCTTTGAAAATCAATATGAAAATCATGAATTCAAAAATGAGCAAAGGAAATAAATAAGCAACCCGGAAAAAAGATTGAAAAGACCAACAAGTGTGTAGAAAGATGTTCCACCATGCTCATAATTGAAGAAATATAAACTGAAAAATGTTAATATGCCTTTTTTTTTTTTTTACCTAGCCAATTGACATATTTAAATGCTTCTTAAACCCCCTGATTAATGGGGGTATGGAGAAATGGGCTTTCTACGTTCTAATGGTGAGGGTGAAAACATAAAAAGTTGGCAATTGGCAACATATATTAAAATTTTACTTGTGAATTCAAAGGGATTCTTTTTCTAGGAATTTTTTTCTGCAGATATGCTCTCAAAGCATCAAAGACTCTTCACTCCAGCATTGTTTGTCATAATAGAAATCTGGAAACAGCTGTCTAATGCAATCCTTCAGTGGACCCATATGTACTGACAATACAAGTTGTCTAAGACATGTTCGTAAGAAAAGTTGTATAACAATAAACATACTTACACTCCCATTTGAGGTTAAGAAAAGATTTATAATACCTAGAAGCGTGTGTGTGTGTGTGTGTGTGTGTGTGTGTGTGTTGCTTAAATGGACCTCCTGTTGTGTCAGAATCTGGGCTGAGGTTTCACCATTAATAATAAGGGATATGTTCCCCCATATTCTAAATAGAGATACTCTATTATCCATTCACAACTTACTAAAAGGTAAACAAAACCCTATACTGTGACCTACCTTTAATCTCTGTCTACGAGGATATTAGAGTTAGAAGGAAAAGGAGAGCTTGGAGAAGTGATTTTGGCCTAAGAGCAATTACTTCCATGGATTCCCTTTCTCACGAGGGACACCGAATGAGGTGCCAAGAGAGGGACAAAGAAAGAGAAACCCCTGAGAGTGGAAAGGGCTCGCCAGATGGAGAAAAAACCCAAAACCTCTCAGACCCATCTCGTTGCTTGCCAAGCTGCAAAAATTCAGAAGATCCCTCCATGCTTCTCTTTTGATAGAATGTGGTGAGAGAGCCCTTGGGTGAGCCGAATCTGTGTTCCCCGGAACTCAGGGGCACAGAATGAGGGGCTGCCTCCTGTCTAGAACAACACGGAACAGCAGAGCCAAGAAAGAGGGCTGTGGTGGGAGAGGCCATTCTTCTAGGGCTCGGTGGGGTAACAGTGCCGGGTTTTCCCAGGGGCTCAGTGATCACCCCGGAAGGCAGCCAGGGTGTGCCATCTTGAAAAGATCTTGCCCTAGAGCCCTGCCTGCTGGGGCAAGATAACCCCAACAGAAACATTCTGGGAGAGGAGGGGAACCCCAAGACTGCATTGCCCAAGTTTCCAGTGTGAACAAACTGGAATCTGAGATCTGGGGGAGTCACGAGAGGCTAAGCTCAGAGAGCATCTCCACAGCAGAGAAGAGTTCAGAGAACAGAGAGCAGAGTCCCTCCCTGGGAGGGGAGAGTATCCGAGTAAACCCTCAGAACCACCCCAGGCAAGAAGCAGCCAGCACTAGGTATCCACCACCCAGAGGGCATAGATGTCTGATTACACAGCACCCGTGGAGCAAGGCCTTGTCCTTTTACCTCTCAGGCCCCAGTGGCCGGGGGCGGCAGGATTCAGCAAGGGGCCCAGGGGTGTGAAAAAGCAAGGTAAAGGAGAGGAAAAAGCCACATCCCACACTCCTCTTTCTCCCTGGAGGCTTCTGAACCAGGATCAGGTCTAAACTCAGGAAAGAAAGGAAAGAAGGAAAGAAACGTCTAACTGGATATAAGAAGCAACTTTTTTTAAAAAAGATTTTATTTATTTGAGAGAGTGAGAATGAGCGGGGGACAGGGACGGAGGAAGAGGGATAAGCAATGAGCAGACTGCCTGCTCAGTGGGGAGCCTGACGCGGGGCTCCTCCCGGGACCCTGGGATTGCCACCTGAGCTGAAAGGCAGACGCTTAACGACTGAGCCGCCCAGGCGCCCCAAGAAGCAACTCTTGACTTTGATCAGATTGACCTTTTAAATCTATTTGAAAATGAAAGACTGTCTTTAACTCTACACGTGTTTGGAAAACCCACAGGATCTGCCCAAGGTAACATCCAAGAGGATTTGTAGCATGCATTGGAAAGGCTTGGGTGCGAGGAAGAATAAAGCAACTTTTCTGATTTCACCCACATTTAGTTCAGCCCCTTTGATATACCAGTTCTACATACATTACACATCTTTGAAAAGATCAACAAGAAACTGTCAGCGGAGCTTACTCAGGTGTGGGACTAGGGCTTCGCACAGGTGGGGGGCTTTACTTTTACTCATCCATTTTTTTTTTTTTTGCATCTTTTACAATAAATATAAATCATTCTTAAAATTTAAGATGTTTTAAGTATGGAGCTAAAACACATTTTGGAGCCAGATTAATTTATGAAAACTCTTTGCCCCAGGGCATTTAAAGGATCTTTCTCAGAATCCTCTTTCCCCTTTAACACAATTAACTACCACCTACTTGGCCTAATCCGCTAGGATTGGGTGGAGTTCCCTGGCCACCTAGTTGGCCCCAAAGGGCACCAGAACCTTCTGGCATTTATCGCACTGAAGTATGCTAGAGAACAAATAGCCCCGAGAAGTAGGCTCCCGACAGCTGGTGCCCTGGCCAGTCAGTCCCACGCAACTAGGTGCATCCCCAGGTGCATCCCTTAAGGCTTTGAAGTTGCTGTCAGGGCTCCTGCCATGTATTCAAAGTATTACAAAAAGTTCCCAGTGTGAACAAGCTCAGGTCTGAAGAGTTCCACATCTTCAGTGAGATGCTCATTCATCTCCCCATCCATCCTTCATTCAACACATTTGGACACCTAGTATTATGATTGACTACTATGTTGCACCACATGAGGTAGAAAACAAATTGCTGGCAATGCTTAGAAAAGAAAAGAGAGGGGTGCGTGGGTGGTGCAGTTGGTTGAGCGTCCAGCTCTTGGTTTTGGCTCAGGTCATGACCTCAGGGTGGTGAGATCAAGCCTCTCGTTGGGTTCCATGCTCAGCGCAGAGTCTGCTTATATTTCTCTCTCCCTCCCCCTCTGCCCCTTCCCCGCCTCTAAAATGAATAAATAAATCTTTAAAAAAGAGAGAGAGAGAAAAGAGAACTTTCCCTCAGTAACTCTTTTCCTGGGGACGCCTGGGTGGCTCAGACAGTTGCGCGGCTGCCTTCAGCTCAGGTCATGATCCCAGGGTCCTGGGATCAAGTCCCGCATCAGGCTCCTTGCTCCACGGGGAGTCTGCTTCTCCCTCTGCCACTCCCCCTGCTTGTGCTCTCTCTCTCTGACAAATAACTAAATAAGATCTCTAAAAAAAAAAAAATAGCTCTTTTCCTAAGAATTATTTTGTTTACATTACAGTAGTCTTTCACATCAATGATGTATTTGGTCTCTATCCTCATAAACTCTCATGACTGTGGGAAGGTTGCTTCTTGCCTTCAGATTAAATGGTCTGAGAGTGGGCTGCTCACCTAGTGGCTCCATCAAAGAGCGAGACGGAAGGAACCCAGGAAAGACCATGGTCCAAGGCCTGAGCCAGAGCCGAAGACCTCATGCCTCCGAGAGACGTAGCAAAAGAGACAGCGCATCTTGGTTTGTCCCCTCTTTCCACACTGGGAAAGATGAGGTAGCTCACATTTACTCTTCTAAAAACTGACCTATATCCCTCCAGGTTCAGGAAGAAACACCTGAGGACCCCTTCCCACTTGGCTCTGAGAGATGCTGAGGAGGCAATGAAGAAAAGGGGCCGAAGCAGGGGCCGTGCACTGGCCCCTCACCCAGCCCCAGCCCTGTCAGGTCTCTTTCCATACATGTTCTTCCCAGCAGCTGTTACTAGGTCGTGTGGGTTATGGGGCAAAACCCTCAGAAATCCAAGACAAAGTGAGAACCAAGGACGAGGAGGGTCAGACATGGGGGACACTTGGAAGTGTAGGGAAAGAGGCAAAAATCAGGAATCCCTTTTGGTGGGACAATCCAGACCCGCGCCCACGAGCCAGGATGACATCAGTACCTGGAGTCACTGCAAGGCAGGAAGACGGAAAAAGGTAATGAGAGAAGACAGAGCAAAAAGGATGTCAAGCACTTGATTTAAAGAAAAAAAAGGCAGAGGCAAAGAAGAAACTTGAAGTAGAAGCAACTTCTATTTAAGCCTAGAAACTTGCTTCCTCTGTCACTATGGTCTCTCTTCTTAAGGAACGTGATCTGCTAGGTCATGTCACCGAGGCCCGCCCTCCCCCCCTCTCCCCGCCATACCGCCATAGGTATAGTTGTGTTAGGGAAATGGCTGATAGGATAATAACCCTGGGTTATCCGAGTATGAAGGTAAAGGTGGATTCTACCATGGCTCTCTCTGGCTAGTTAAGAATCACCACGAGACTGCTGCTGGGAAAGGAAGTTGCACACAACCGAAAATAACAATTAATTAGCAATGCAAAAGAACACATTCTGAAAGGTAAGAACAGGAAGCACTCCATAATCCTATAAATTATTCCTGTTTATTGAGTGCTAAAAGCACAAGTTCCAGACATATATAAATAATATATTCATATAAATAATTAACACAAGGAAAATTACATAAGCAGGAACCAAATCTAAATTTAGCAAGGCCTCTGGCTTCATGAGCCCCTATAAACTATGCTTTTCACTAAGCCCCGTCACCTCATCCAGGAGCAAATCAAGATGAGAAATATTTTACTATATTGTATGAAACTGGCTACAGCATTTCCTTTCTCTGGTTTTCAGTTTCCGCACCTAAAAAAGCGGGGTGTGTGTGTGTGTGTGTATGTGCGTGTGTGTGTGTGTGTAAAGGAGTTCTGAAACCCCTTCCAGCTCTGACATTATATTATCTCCTCAAAAATTACTAGAATACTCATTAATTAAGATTCTGTTTATACTTCTATTGTTCAGGATAATGACTTGTTTGGGGCTTAATTTTCTATCTTTATTGCAAAATCATCCATGTAAATCCTAACATCTTTGAGCATACCAAACATCTCTAGATATCAGTTTTATTATTTAGGGCTTGACCTGTCCTTAAGGAGCACTTTCTCTAGGAACATTGGTAATCTTGGTTTGGTGTTATTTAAGCTAACAAATTACTATCTTTGGCTAAAAGAGTATACTGTAACTACAACCTTAGTTCCTGAATAAGCTAATTGTTTCTCTCTCCTTGGGACATTAGCTTGTTGTCTGTTTCCTCCAGAGGAAGACTTTACACAGTGCCAAAACTCTGGTGTAAATTAAATTAATGGGCTTCATTTTCTAAGTTGTACAAAATGCACTCCCTGGTCTTCCCTCTAGCAATGGTTACACTTGATTCTAGAAACAAATTATGAAGTAAATCACCAGTAGCTCTGGTTAGTGAGAAAAGGAAAAGTTAGGTGCACTCTGAGTTTGGCTTGGTTTTCTTCTATGACTCTGTTCAGATTCAGAGATAACAGTTAAATCACAATTATCATTTACCGAGCAGCAACCATGTGGCAGGCACACCCATTATCTCTAATCTTATGACAATTTGGGCAAGGTAAGTATTATCTATCATATTAAATACTGTACTATAGATCTCCATATCCATAGATATTTATAGATACTGTAGCACTACAAATACTATACATTAGTTGTTAGTATGCATACTATTAATCTCTGAGTTTCAAAGATGAAAAACTTGTCAATGGCCACATAAGACATAGAAATAAGATTTAAATTGGGTCTCATCTGACTTCAGTCTTCTCACACTACTGAGATCCTTCTCAAGCAACACACTGCAGTGGTTAAGACTACAAGCCCTAGAAATAATACCTGCTTTCAAATCCTTGATCTAGAATTGATGAGCTCTGAGATCTTACACAAGTTTCTTAGCTTCTTTGAACGATTGTTTTCTCATCTGTTGATAATAATAGTTCCTACTGCATGAGTGAAGTGATGCAATATTGCAATAATACAATAATGCAACTATATGCACTGAGCACATTCTTTGACAAGTAATAAGCACTCAGTATGTAATGGAGGGGGTGGGATTGGGGGGTTATATTGTGCTCCCCCTGGAAGCAGAATTAATTCAAATTCTGCAGTAGAACAAGGACCCTTGCCACAGGATCCATCAACAGTAAGTGCCCCCTAAATGTTTGTTAATGATCTCTGTGGTTTGCCTAATAATGCATTTTCTGTCTGGGCAAGTGATATATGTGCTTTTATTTTTATTTATATTTCCTAAACTGGAATGAGTCTCTTTTTTCCCTTATACATGTGTGTACTCATTCACACAAATGCGTAAGAATGTATGTTCAATCATTCATATCAATGATTTATATTATTCATTCATTTATATCAATGATGCCCCAACATCATATGGTATGAAATAGCATTTCTGCATCTGAAATTGCTTATTAAATACTTAATTTATATTGTAAATATATATAAGCAATTATATTAATTGCTTATTAACTACTTAATATTAAATACACCTGGGTGGCTCGGTCAGTTAAGAGTCTGCCTGTGGCTCAGGTCATGATCCTAGGACTTCGTGAGCCCCATGTCAGGCTCTCTGCTCAGTGGATAGTCTGCTTCTCCTTCTCCCTGTGCCCCTCCCCCTACCCCTGCTCATTCCCTCTCTCTCTCTCTCAAATAAATAAATAAAATCTTTAAAAAAATAAATACTTAGTACCAATACATCACATGTACTTTGAAGATTACCAAGAATAGATTTTGTAACAAAATGTCACATAGAGAAAACCTCGTGTTTGTGTGTGTGTGTGTGTTCCATATCATTCATTTACTATGAAGTTATGATGTTGTCAAGTTCAGTTAAATTTCTGGGGAGGCAATTATCCTTAAACTACATCCATCTTATAGTTGATAAATATAGATGATGTACAACAATTGTTCCTTCCCAAATTGTTCTAACAGGGAAAAAAAATAATACCCCATAATTGACTTGGTTCCCTGTCCTATACATTTGAAGGAGGCAGGCAAGCTCCATAAAATATGGCCAAGAGTGGTCACAGTTAACTTTCTAAGCCAAAAATGATGGATATTTAAGGCATTAGGGGTTATGAATCCTAGATAGAAAGCTGGGAAAAGGTGTATCTCTCTTCCAATCCCATAAAGTAAAATAAAATAACCTCCCTGGGAGTAGCATACCCTACTCCTTAAATGAAATGGTGAGCCATGTGAAAATAAGGACCGTAGGACCTTGGTACTGATTATTCCCTCTTTCTAGAAATGCCCTTCCTATAGATAGCTACATGTTTTAACTCTCACTTCCTTCAAGTGCTCATGTTGCCTTCTCAGTAAGGCCCATACTGACAGCCTTTATACTGCTATACTGTTTTATTTTTCCATACTATTTAATTTACTTATTTATTAGATTTAGTATTTATTGTCAATCATCCACCCTAAAATGTAAATTCTATGGGGAAAGACATCTCTGTCCATTTTACTTATCATTGTATTCCAAAACCCTAGAGAAGTATCTAGAACATAATAGGTGCTCAATAACTGAAAATAATTTCATCCAGTGATGCTTCTGCAGATGATATTGAGACATTGCTCAATGCAGCCAGGTATGTTCCTAATAAAATACAAAATTTCCATCTTCAAACAATGAACCATTACAAAAACAAATTCCTTTGGGAGGGAGGAATGAAAAATAAAATCTGTTATTGTATGCATTCCTTGGGTTGGGAGATCCTGACATAGTGATCCGATCATACAAGTCTTTTCATTTCAAGTACCTGGTCAATTGAATCACATACAGTGATCACTCCAATTTCTTTCCCTAGGTAATATCTCTTCACTTTGGGAGGGTGTGCTCTAATCTTCACATGATTACATTTGTCTCAGATTCCATTACAATTCTTCTGGCCTTGCTCAATGGCTCATTCCATCTGTTCCCTAAAGAACCCTAGCATTCCACGGTAAGGGGTTGTGAGAGCATTTCATACCAGGAGCACACCTAGTATGAAGTAGTTGCTCCCGTACGTTCAATATTTTAAGTTTATGTGAAGATATTGTTTCAGAATCTAGCACCTCTCTCTGTTACTGTTTCCAGGTTACATTCATCCTTACCCTATAGTGTAGCGGTTCTACCCAACCGCATAAGGACGATGCCTCTGGTATCACCAGAGTAGTTCCACATTGTTTGACCATATAACCGGTATTATAGAAGAGAAGAAATAAATTGTATTATAACCACCACAACTTCCCACCCTTATTCATTTTTCCCTAATTTTTTACACCTTCCCCTTGAAGTTAATCAATAGTTACCGATCTGTATTTTTATTATCGCTTGCCATATACATTTATAACTACAATAACTAGATAGAAATGAAAGTTATATGCTTGATCATTTTTTAACAAACTATACATGTTGTGGACTTCAAAATATGTGAGAACTTCTGATTCAAGATTTCTCTTGGAAATGAATTCTGTTTTCACTAGAATGAGTTGGATCTAGCCTGAGGTGGATTTTAAAATCCAAGTGAATTTAAAAAGTGGATCTAATTCAAGTGAGAGTGGCATGTATGCCCTTACCAAGCACAGATCTGAAATCCCTGGAAATGCTGAGTGGTTGTTACGATATTTGGAGCTCTCCCTTAGCACAGAATCACTTGAACAGAGTATTACTAGGACAAAAAGTTGTTTCAATCTCATGTAAAAGTAACAGGATTAAATGTGTCTTTGATGAATGATATATAAAGAAAAAACATTCCTAAAAAAAAAAACCCTCCACTCATATAAAACCATCCAATCCCAATAGGCCATCATCACTGTGATTTCCTGATCTATGACTTCTTTGTCTCCAACTCCATGCTCTGATTGCAACTGTCACTGAGTCACACAGCGTGCTCTAGGCATGGAGCCAATTTGATTACAACAACTGCTTGTGTGACAGAGAAAGGTGGTTTTCAGGGCCCTAGCAAATGGCTCACCCAAGCTTCTGACTCTGGGGCATAAATTTTTACTGTCATTCACAAGTTGGAAAATAAATATCCGCCTAACCTAGTAAACCAACAACCTGGAAAATACATATGGACGCAGAGTTCCATAACCAGGACACAGTAGGAATAATCAGATTGATCACACTCTAGCCTTATAATAAGCACAACTGAGCACGACTACATTCCTTGAGTAGCAATTTCCATGCATTCAATACATTTACAATCTTATTTTTATTTTCCAGAGTTATAACTATGGCTTGCTGGTTTTTCAATCCAAGTGCCTAGTACATGGTGTACGTATAAAATATTTATTTAGTATTTTAAGTATTATGAAATAACAAGTCACTTAGAATGAAAATAACAAGTCACGCAGAGGCAGAAATGTACCAGCTGGGTAGCCTCATCTACCCAAAAAGCTGCTAATTCAAGGGGAGGAATCTAAGTATTCTTTCAATCTTTAAAACAGAATTGTTCTGTTTCACATTACTTGTTTTAGTTTTGTGGAAGCCAAGCCATGTTTTTTGTTTTAATTTATCAAATAATATGGTTTTCTACTAATGTAATTAAGACAATTAAAAATTATTTATGTAAATAAGATGTCCTAACCACAATGACAACCGTTCAGGATATCCCTCCCTATTTCTTTTCTTTTTTTTTTTTTAAAGATTTTATTTATTTATATGAGAGAGAGAGAATGAGAGAGAGCATGAGAGGGAAGAGGGTCAGAGGGAGAAGCAGACTCCCTGCTGAGCAGGGAGCCCGATGCGGGACTCGATCCCGGGACTCCAGGATCATGACCTGAGCCGAAGGCAGTCGCTTAACCAACTGAGCCACCCAGGTGCCCCCCTCCGTATTTATTTTCATGTTTCTATGTTTCCTTTTCTTGTCTGAAACATAACCTAGAACATCAAAATTCTTCAACCTCTTGGAGAGAAGTAAGTCTTTTGCTATATCTTTTGCCCTGACTGGTAGTATATCTTCATTTCATTCATATAGTTCACCTGATAAACTCATCTTAAACGGAGTACATCGTTAGGTATCATAGAAGAGAGCAAAATAGACTTAAAAAATAGTAATTGTAATTACCATCCAATAAACACTTCTCAGGCTCCATTCTTTTGCTAGCTCTTTGCAGGTACTAGTTCAATCAAACTTCTGTGGCTGTCACTATTATTTTTTCCTTTTTTAGATTTACTTACGTGTTTGAGAGAGAGAAAGAGCGGGGGAGGGGTGCCTGGGTGGCTCAGATGGTTAAGCGTCTGTCTTCGGCTCAGGTCATGATCCCGGGGTCCTGGGATCGAGTCCCGTCCATCGGGCTCCCTGCTCGACAGGAGGCCTGCTTCTCCCTCTCCCACTCCCCCTGCTTGTGTTCCCTCTCTCTCTGTGTCTCTCTCTGTCAAATAAATAAATAAAATTAAAAAAAGAAAGAAAAAGAAAGAGCGGGGAAGGGGAAGAGGGAAATCCTTAAGCAGACTCCAGGCTGAGCGCCAGAGCCCAGTATGGGGCTTGATCCCAGGACCCTGATAACATGACCTGAGCTGAAATCAAGAGCTGGCTGCTCAACTGACTGAGTCACCCAGGTGCCCCTGGCTATCACTATTCCTACACCTACCTTACAAATGAAATTAGAGGGCTAAGTAGTTTGCCCAAATTCACCAGTCTATGTAGTGAACTGAAGTTCAGACCAGGGCTCTTTGACCCCAAAGCACAGTTCTTTCCTGTTCACATGCAAAAACAGAACTAAAGGAAAAGATGCATTTTCTTATTCTCACCAGCAACTTGGATGGCGAATGAGCCATGTGTGCCTGAAACAATAGAAATGATTCTAAGGGAATACAAAAGGAAGTGTACGATGGCCTAGGCAGAGGGCCACTTTCCAGTAAAGTAAATCAACTATCTAAGCAAAGTCGACCTTGGGAAAGTCAATCCCAGGCTGGAAAGAATCTGTAATTTTTGGTCATCCCCAACACTTCCTCCCTCTAGAATATTCATCTCCCAGCTCAGCCAGCTTTTGTGTTTTGGTTTTGCAGCTGGGATGTCCCCCAGTGCACTCTACTTTCCATAGATTTCTGGCCTCAGTTAAAACTTCTTTCCTCTTAATGGAATCAAAGCTGGAGGTTTTCAGAAAGTATTCTACTGAGAAATGAAGGGGAAAATGAACACGGAGGAGGAAGAAAAGGAGAAGAGGGAAAGTAAAAAAAAAAAAAAAAAAAAAAAAAAAAAAGAGTAGTAAAAATACGTTTAAAGGTATTGTTTATAAATGCCATCGTTTTTTAGGTTTTTGGTTTTTGTTTTGTTGCTTTGTTTTGTCTTTTCTAGTCCTAAGGAAAGTCTACTCAGAGACCTGTTTTTCAATTTAGTTAATTCAAAGATCTCAACTTTCTTTCCGTTGATTGGGGGTGGGGACAGATGACAGCTAAGCTTTCTCTGTGTCCATTGTGCATATATTATCTTATTTCATTATGAGGTCATAATGAAAGTGGCATTATTATCAGCTTTTTACAGAACAGGAAACTGAGGTTCAGAAAAATGAAATACTTTTTCCAAGGGTCCTTAGCCAGTCAGAGGCAGAAATGAGCAGAATTTCCAACCAAGCTTCTCCCCGAGTTTCACTTTGCGACCTTAAGCATGCTCCCCATTTTTGTCCTGAGGCACTTCCCTCTACCACTTAGTCCCTCGTATTCTGTCCTCCACCTGTAGCTTCTCCAGTAGTTAAAACAAAAGTCGGCCCAAAAGTGGTATAGTTAAGATTGGGGATTAGAGGTTACTCACGTAGACTGTCAAAGTGGTTGAGTTCAAAAACCTTATGGATTATGTGAATGTAACTGTGTGACCTTGGGCAAATACTTTAACCTTCCTGGGGGGACATTTCCTCATCTGTAAAATGGGAATGCTGCCTTACAGGGTGAGAACTAAATAATAAATACCTAGGTGAAATGATTAGAGCAGTGCCTGGCACAAATAAGCATTGTGTAATTGTAAGCTGCCGTTATGACAGAAGTTGTTGTGTGGGAAGGAATAAGAAATTAGGACTCTAATACTCTTCTTAAAACATGAAAAATCAGTACTCACTGAGTCACTCTGCTGCTGTTGGGTCAACTCACTGTTTTGGGACAATAATAATAAGCAGGCAAGGAATGCCCAGAAAAAAAGGAATACCCTGGAATTTCCAATGATAATACAATCATTATATTAATCTTTGGAATAATGGCTCATCTGAAAGAAAACAATTCCTGTTGTTAAAAGGTAAACTGAAGCATATTAAATTTTTAAGAGTTTATTTGAGCAAAAAATCAATTCAAATTGGGCAGAGACAAACCGGAAGTGGTTAGGAGTGCTTTACTCACAGGAGCCAGAGGAAAGACTTTAAAGAGAAAAGGCAGAAGCAAAGCAAGAAAATTATTTGATTGGCTATAACTTAAGTGTTTGCTTTATTTGGAAAAGCCGAGTTGGCTATTTGTAGCTTGTTGTCCTTAGGTTTTGATTTTTTAACCTTGAGACATTTCAGGCTAAGGTTTTGGTTTGCTTCAGCAGCCTACTATAAGACATTAGAACCACTTCAGTCTAATGGCCTCCTTGTTTAATTAATTTAGCACTGTTTTGGCCATTTTCTTAGTGTGCATATTTCTTTGAGCAAAACAGGAACTATAGATAAATAGTTATTTATCTTAGGGCTGGAACAACCTTCAGAGTTGATAGTTAAATGCTTTCACTATACTCAATCACAATCTTCCCATTACCTTTCATCGTAATACGAATATAATGAAAATACACACAGAGGAGGCAGATTGAAAGGTAGCCCCAAATGTGAAATATTACCCCAAATGGACTCTGCTCTTGAAAGAAAATGTTATTTTATTAAAGAGATATCTATATATATATATATATAGAGAGAGAGAAGATTATGTAATTTGGAGGATTGGGGAATAAATATTTCACAGTGATGCCCATTTAAAGAAAAATTTGTTGAATGACATAGAACTTCGAGCCTAGGCTATTTTCCATGACCTGAAGGATTTAAATGGCTCCTTTTAAAATAGATGGATTTTTTTTTGAGGGGAAATGGATTAGAAAAGTCATCAAATCTTTGACATAAATAATAATCCTCAAAGCAAAATTAATATTCCTAATATAATATATATAATTATATATATTGAGTTTATATGAAACCCCTAATTTCTCTCTTACCTGTAGATCTTTCCAGTTCTTAGAATATTTTGAATGGGGCCTGGGAAATTTCATTTTTCACAAATTCCTTGGTCAATTCTGATGCACACGCAAATCTGGAAACCACTGACCTACTTTTTAATGGTTGCCCTAAAAGTATATTATGTAGACATGATGTCATTTATTGAATCAGTCTCCTTTTCTTGGGCTTTTATGTTCAATCCAGTTTTCATTATTATAAACCGTGCTGTGATGACTATCTTTATAATCATAACTAACATTTATTGCATGTTTCTTATGTGCCAACCACTATACTGTACATTTATTTCCTTAAGACAAATTCTTCAGAGCTAGAATTACTGAGATAAATTTTGTGTATTTTTAAGATTTTTGATGCCTGTTGCCAAGATGCCACTCCAGAAGTTTTTCTCTGTTGCTACTTTTGAGTGGGAAAACACTGAGGGCTATGTTACATGAAGACTAGCATTCAGCTCTCAGCTCAGTAGGCACCCACAAACAGTGGCTCATTCAAGATACTTAGAAAAGATACAGCATAATGTCCTGACTCGTGCATCATATCTTAGCTGCTATTGTTGCTAAAAGTAGCACTCCTGAGTGGTTGCTTCCAGGAATGCCCTATCCACGATCCAGCCAAGGGGGCTCTATGCTGTTTCTGGGAACTGGCACATTTCACATATTTTCCCTTCTAGGGCCCATCAAGGCATAGCTGTCTCTGGTAGTCAAGGGAACACAAAGCAGGGTGGAAATGCTGGATCCAAGATTATTTTTTGTAGAATTCAATATGAAAATGTTTTGATACCAGACGAAAACTAATATGCATTGACCAGGTTACAAAAAATTAAAGCAGACCTAAAAAAAAATGAATCCAGTAGGCATCCTGGAGTCATCCAGTGAGCAAAAATGAAATGCCTTTCCTCCCATTGCTCTTTTCTTAGATTTCTGTGGAATGAAATGTGTGGAGAAGTCTGAATAATATCAATTACTTGCTTATGCCAAATCTTAGCCTTCTAATTTAGGGAGGGAGAGAAGAAATCGTTTGGAAAGGTGGCATTTTTCTTTATAAGACCAGTATGAGATGTTCTTGGCTACCGAAATAGGTATTTTTTAAATCACAGCAGCAACCCATTATAATTCTAGCATCAGGAGACAAAGCCATCTTGTTTTCAAAGAAACCTGGTTGATTTAATGAACATAATTAGATCATTTAGAATCTGTGTACAAATGGTAAAGTCCAAGGGCTATTCACCTTTGCAAAGCAGAGCGAAAAGACTGGCTTTCATTAAAATGTGGAATTTTGACACTGGAATTGGATTTTATAGTTTGTTGGCTTCTCCAATCTTTTTAAGAACAAAGTGAGAGTACAAAATATAAAGAATTTCAATAAACTGTCTAGTCCTCTCTCTTATAAATTAGGAAACTTAGGCACAGAGAAGTTAAGTGAACTCCTGAAAGTCACATAACTAGCAAATGGAAGGTATGATGTTGGACTATAAACCACGACTCAATTTAATGCCCATTCCTTAATTTTCTTTGCTTCTTG
The DNA here is from genome assembly GCF_003265705.2 of Callorhinus ursinus. Taxonomy (NCBI): domain Eukaryota; kingdom Metazoa; phylum Chordata; class Mammalia; order Carnivora; family Otariidae; genus Callorhinus; species Callorhinus ursinus. The sequence continues at coordinate 5,512,176 of NW_027397087.1, forward strand.
AAGTTGCCAAAAAATTCCCGAAGCATTTGCAACCGTTACATATTACATATTCCTTCTTTGGGGAAAGTAGTAAATGAGGCATCATAACGCTAACTAAAGGTGTTTATTTTTTCCTCTCTACCTACAGCATGCCTCCTGTATGGTGAAAACATCCTTATCCTTTCAAAGACCTTGTATATGTTAAATGTGCCCCTCGTGGCTGGGTGTCTATCAGAGCAATCACTCTTCGTGTGGATTCTAGAAAAAACTAACGTTGGAAGCAATTGGCACGTGGGAAAGCAACGAAGAGGCAGAGAGACTGAGATATTTTCTGGAGTTTTCGGTAAGGAAGATTTGGGGAAGTGGTAAAGAAAGAAGCTGTTTAGAAGAAGGAAGATCTGGAGATAATCTGATTGGTCTAACAGGCAGTAGAGTGAGGACAGGGACTTTTTTTTTTTAAGATTTTATTTATTTATTTGAGAGAGAGAGAATGAGAGACAGAGAGCACAAGAGGAAAGAGGGTCAGAGGGAGAAGCAGACTCCCCGCTGAGCAGGGAGCCCGATGTGGGACTGGATCCCGGGACTCCAGGATCATGACCTGAGCCGAAGGCAGTGGCTCGACCAATTGAGCCACCCAGGCGCCCGAGGACAGGGACTTTTGTGGCTGTTGTTTACTCTTGTAACTAACCCAAGCACCTGAAACCAGGCCTGGCACCACTGAATGCTCAGGAAAGGGCTGTTGAATAAGAGAACATGAGTCTGGCACTTTGCAGACCTGGTATCCAGTTCTGGCTTTCTCTCACTAGCCTTGGTTAACCCACTTGTCTGAGCCTCATTTTCATCATCTATTATACGAAAGATTGGGCTAAATTATTTCTGTGCAGATACAGGCATTTTTTTTTTTCTACCAAGCTCCCACTTAGTAGGGGACCTTCCCCCTTCGACTCCATCAACTATGTGGTTACAATGGGACCATACTATTAATCACCAAATTCATAACATCTAACCCTGTCCATGAACCAGTGTTGACTGGCCCAGGCATAGGAACTTCCAACCTGGGCCAATATGAGGTTTTTTTTTTTTCCCCCAAGGAATTTCAGAACTGGAACCAACGGGTTAGTATCAGCGTTCTTCTCGTGGCTGAAACTGAGAATATACAAATCTGCCATTGGTTGTTGGCCACATTTTCCCAATTCGATCTGAGTGGTAGAAATAGCCAATGGATAGAGAAAAGAAGCAGATACAGAAGTAGAGCAGAATGACAGATACAATTTTTAAATCCACGATCCTTAGGCCCAATGCATTCCTGTCCTTTGTGTAATTAGATACCTTAGAATCCTCACATTACATTCCCCATTTAAATAAAAAAACTAAATTACCCACTTAGCCATTAAGTCATCTAATAATTGAGATGAAAATGGTTACATCCAATAGATGTAATATCTCTTTCATTTCTAAAAGTCGAAGATTTTAAGGATTATGGAGCCTGCAAGTGGCCAGATAGGAGCATTATATTTGAAAGGAAGCGGTTTCACTGGAACCGACAGGAAAACAGGATGATCTGTTACGATACTTTCTGGGGTGTGGTCAAATGAATACCTTCACTCAGGACATCAGAGAGTTAAATGAAGTAGCTTCTTGCCTAAGGGGGAAGTTAAGTCTCAGAGAAACAAGACAGAATGGAATGGATATTATTTCCACAATCCCAGGAAAGCTAAATGACAGACTCCACTGTCATTAAAAATTTTGATATTTTGTTCATCTCGCCTCAGTCCCGGCCCTGAGATGGGGTTCCATGGGCACAAAGGGTGGAAGCGAGGGTATTGGTAAGAAGTAAAACAGGAGAAAATTCAAGAAGCTTTAGTGACATCTTAAGTCAAATTAAATCAAGTAACTAAATGGCATGTTTAGAATTTGCCTTTCTGCATATAATTCACTTCCCTGAGATTTCTTTACAGTAGAACAGTTTTTCATTTTCACCAAGTGACCCCAGTATGTATTTTATTGAATGATTACTCTGCAAGAAGGGCTGGAGAAGAAGTATAAACATATTTCCTTGGGACTCTGATATAAAGGGCTTGTGATCCAATGCTGGGACGCTTTCAATCTTCTTGTGCTGTAGATCCGTCTGCCTTGTCACACCATGTTTTGATCTTGGTGATGATAAAGGGGCAGAAGTCCCCTTTCTGCCACATGCTGCATGCACTTTTCTCATGGATAAAAATTGTATTCTCCTGTCACTGTTGTGTTATTTGGTTTCAAATGTGCACCTGAACTGGGATTGGTATCTAATATTGATCTGACAAAAGCCATTTCTCATTAAATCTCAGAAGAGAGGCCAGGCCTCCTAGTTTGACACATACAGCAAAGAAGAACTGACCCCATTACTCCAGGGTTCTCCAAAGGGGGTGGGAGAATCCCAGGAAGTATTAAAGATGATGATCTGTGGAGGTGTAGGAATAAAATATTAGAACTTTTATTTTTACTTGTTCTGTATCTCATTCATTTAAAATGTTTATATTGGAATGTTTTATGATGAACATAATATATTAATATAGCAGTATATGTATATAATTGATGTGTTGATTGTACTTGGGGCTGTATTTCAAAAATCAACAATAGGACTATAATCCATTCCTTGAATGCTCTTAGGAACAGGGATGATGAGATAAGCAGAATCATGTTGTGCAAATAATTCTAGACCTGGTTGGAGCTAGAGAACATGAATTCAAATCTGGTTTGCTTATTACTAGCTTTGTAAGCTTGGGCAAATAAGTTCACCTTGTTGAGCTTTCACTTTCCACATCTGTTAAATGGGTATGTGAGGCTGACATGAGATAATGAACATAGGACTGAGCAGAGTATGTGGTACATAAAATTTTAAATAGCACGTACATCTCAAATTGATTATTAAACAACTGATTTTCTTAGGCTCTCTAAATATATCAGATTATTAATGACACATAAAAAGGCAATGTTCAAATCTGTAAAGTAAGTTTTCTTAAGATAAAGAATATTCATCCAAATATCCTAGTCTAAGGGTATTATGCTAAGCAAAATAAGTCAATCAGAGAAAGACAATTATCATATGACTTCACTTGTATGCGAAATTTAAGAAACAAAACAGGATCATAGGGGAGGGGAGGGAGAAATAAAACAAGACAAAATCAGAGAGGGAGACAAGCCATAAGAGACTCTTAATCACAGAAAACAAACAGGGTTGCTAGAGGGGAGGGTGGGTGGAGGGATGAGGTAACTGGGTGATGGACATTAAGGAGGGCATGTGATGTAATGAGCACTGGGTGTTATATAAGACTGATGAATTAATTGCTGAACTCTACCTCTGAAACAAACAATACTCTATGTGTTAATTGAATTTAAATAAAAAATTAAAAATGCACTGATAAAATAAAAACAACAAATATCCTAGTCTGATTATTGAGTGATGACTATTCCTTAGGCAGTGTCACTAGAATAAAGGATTTCCTTTCTTTTTTCTATTATTCTTGTCCCCAAAACACATGCTCAGTTTCATTCCAATCCATGGCTTTATAAAGAAATACCCAAATAACATCATTCATAAAATCCTTCTGCATAGTATTTCATGGCCAGAGGTAGAAAACTCTAATAAGAAATTGTACTCAAATATTTCAGATTGGATCTTTATGTGATTTCTGTTTTGCACCATTTTGTGTTTCCATGAATTGCTTGGCCTTAGGCCAGACAGGAAGGAGTTGTAAGGAAAAAGTAGAGTTTGGCTGGAAGGAAAAGTTGCAGTTGTCTTTGTATTTCTGTTAGGAAACAAATTCCTGTAACACTGAGGAGAAGCTGTAATTTGACCTGGGTAGCATTGCCTTTCAGAACAGGGGTTCTTAACCTTGGTGCTGTTGACGTTTTTTGAGCTGGATTGTTCTTTGGTGTGAAGGGTTGTTCTTAGTAGCATCCCCAGCCTCTATCCACTAGATGCCAGTGCTTTTCCCTCCCTCACCCAACCCCCCTGCCCCAGTTGTGACACTGTGACCTAAAAATGTCTCCAGACATCACCAAATGTGCCCTGGGGGGCAAAGTTGCCCACAGTTGAGAACCACTATCATAGAGTAATCCCCATGATCTTTTTCTATTGTGTTCAAGATGAAGTGAGTCTAAAGAATTAGGGAGAAGTTGAAATCCAAGTCCAATTTTTACAATGTTTCTTCTAGGATTTTTTTAAGGGCACACTTTGTAAACATGTGATCACTGGCTTGTATTATGCCTAAAAGCACAAATCAGACAACCAGTGTAAAGGCAATCCCACCTTCCTTTGTGAGAGCCGCCATCTCTACAATTTTTGTGTATCTGTGAAGTACAGCAAGGGAAAACGCCAGGATAGTTGGAAGAAGTAAGTCTGCATATGGGGGGGGGGCGGTGAACGGGTTACTGGGTCAAAGGCTAGGTAGCACTAGGGACACCGGACCCACAGTGCAGTGCATTTCACCCGTGCTGCTGTGACCAAGCCCCGTTCTGTTGGCCATTGAATTGGTAGTGTGAGGGCAGGAGGGTAATTTTCCCCGGTTCTTTCTTGCCTATCTCCTCTCCTCCTTTTCTTTTGCTTCAGCTTCTTTCTTTCTTTTCTTTCTTTTTCTTTCTTTCTTTCTTCTTTCTCTCTTTTTTCTTTTTTCTTCTTTCTTTCTTTCTTTCTTTCTTTCTTTCTTTCTTTCTTTCTTTCTTTCTTTCTTTCTTTCTTCTTTCTTTCTTTCTCTTCTTTCTTTCTTTCTTTCTTTTTCTGTCTTTTTCTTTCTTCTCTTCCTTTCTTCCTTTCTTTCTCTTTTCCTTTCTTTTCTTATTCTTCACTTCTTTGTTTTCTCCCCTTGTCCATGTCCTTTTTCTCATGTTCTCTTCTCTTATTACTCTTCTAGGCAAACACTGGTTGTGCAAGCCAGGCATTCTGGCTATGACTGGGGCTCTGGAATCAGATGACCTGGGTTTGAATCGGGGCTCTGCCATGTTCTTGCTGTGAGACCCACTCAAGTTATTTAACATTATGTGCTTCCATTTCTTCATCCCTAAAAGAGATGATACTAATCACACCTATCTCATGGTGAGATTAGCATTAACATACACAAGCACATGGAACAGAGCCTGGCATGCAGTAAGCACCCATTGGTAGCTATTATGATTATCTTCATGTCCTCCACCAGGGAAGAAAAATGTACCACAGTTTTATATAGAAGAGTCCAGCAATATTTGGCCACTTGTATTTATCGAGAGGGTTATTGTATGTTATTGGTCTGGGAGAGGAGAGAGGTATCTGTCTCATAACACTTTTAAAGAATAATGCTGGTTTTGTTTAACACTTTTGTGCTGGGGAAGCTGTGCTGGGGGAGCATTATGGACAAATGGACATTTTATAGTAATAGAACATATACACTTCCACTGAATTTCTCCCTCAAGTATATGTGTTGCTATTGCTAGTCCGAATCCAACCGATACAGTGTTTCTGTGTGACTGGAAAAAAAGCGAATTTTAAAAGTACATAAATAAAAATAGAATATCAAATACAGGAAAGAAAAATTTAAAAAGCCTTTATAAATGATACTTTTCTTTTTTATTATTTTTGCAAGAAAAGAAAGTGGCCCACGGAAAACCATGTGTAAGAAATGAGTATATTCATAATGATTACTTCACAACAATATTCAGCTAAGGGTACAGCTAAGGAAATTGAGACAGAGAAATTAATGAAAAACAGATGGATTATGGAATTCACTGAAGAAGAAACATGAATGAAATGAAACCTAGTGGTTAGGGAAATGCAAAACAAACAACAACAAGACACCATATTGGGTGGCCTTACACTGGCAAAAATTAAAAGAGAGATTGTTAATATCCACTTTGAGTGAGGATATAGAGAAAATGGTACTCTCATACACTATTGGCGAGAAGATAATTGATAAAAAAAATGGAAGAGTGTTTTTAGAAGAGTTTGGCATTATCTTCCATTACTTAAAATGTTCATTGTTTTTGACCTTGCAATTTTACTTATACAAATCTTTCTGTGAGAAATCTTCACTCTTAAGCCCAAAGAAAAGTAAACAAGGGTGCTCACTGAAGCATTGTTTCTACTAAAAAACCCCAAATCTGGAAAAAATCAATGATTGATGTCCCTTTATAGAGAGAAATATATAAATAAATTATAGTATGCCCACATTATAAAATACTGTATAACCATTTAAAAGAATAAATACTAATATTGAGAATGTACATGGCATGTTAGAAAGGAAGTCGAATAATATATAAAATTAGTTTTTATTATGTGTGTGTGTAAATGCATAGAAAAGGATCTAAAGTTACATATTCTAAACAATCAATAGTAGTCACCTTTGAGACAAGTGAAATTGGAGTCCTTTCACTCTGTACTGCTTTACTATAGAGTTCTAAGTTTTTGCAAGAAGCACACTTGTTTTAATTTTAAAAGTCAACAAAAAAGGCAGTTTAGTATTTTTGTCTTTGCACTTGGGGATTACTGTGATGATATACATATATAAAGTTTACTGTGCTAAATTTTAACTCCAGTATATCTGGTTTGAGGTAGCTAATTAAGTCTTGGGATTTCTTTATCTTGATATTAATTATTTTGTGCCTTTTAATATTACTGTTTTAATTGCACATGATGATCCAGGTTCATATGAGCTCCCTTCATATTTTGGGAAGGCAACGGGCAACTTCTGTCTGTCAACATTGTTGAGGGTACAACACTAGATATTTTGGGAAAATAAAAGAAATCTTAGAAAGCAGAGCTCCTGGGGGCACCTGGGTGGCTCAGTCATTAAGTGTCGGCCTTCAGTTCGGTCGTGATCCCAGGGTCCTGGGATCGAGTCCCGCAATGGACTCCCTGCTCCACGGGGAGCCTGCTTCTCCCTCTCCCACTCCCCTCTGCTTGTGTTCCCTCTCTGTCTTTCCCTCTGTCAAATAAATAAATAAAATGTTAAAAAAAACTTAAAAAAATTTTTAAAAAAGGAAAGAAAGCAGAGCTCCTATTTTCTTAATTTGATATTCAGAACATACACTAAGAACCTAAAAATACCTTGTGGATTAAAATAAACACAAAAAATGTCCAGTATAGAATTTTTACATGCATTCAGAAGAGACCAGAGAAATGGAAAGTCCAGTGGAAATGACAGTGGATGAGATAAGAAGCAGGACAGGTGGCCTTGGTCATTTAGTATACAAAAAGCAACCGCGGACAGTTCTTGAACTGGGAATCAAAACAAAGTGCATTATGTAAAAGATTATTTTCTCAGAGTGTTTTGGTACTAATTAGTAGATTGCTGAAATAAGCCAAGAGGGCCTGTACAATAAATAACTGCCAGACAATAAAATTGAAAATACATAAGCCAGCCACATAAACATCCATTAGATCACTGTGAAGTTATGAGACGTTCTCCCAGGGAAAATGAAGATAGGTATTGGTGAGAGGGGTAACATATTTAAATAGGCTAAGTGTTGGGGAGTGGCTGTGAGCACTTCGTCCTCATGGGGCTTCATCTTCAGCATGCTGACCTTGTTGTTATGTAAGTGTACAGAGAAGAACCAAACATTGATCAAATTTCTCTTAGCTCCAATAGTCCCTTTGGAGGTTGAAGTTATACAAATAAACAGTCATCAGCATTTTGTTTTTCCTATTCACACTCTCCTTGAACACATGGGTGAAGCCATTTTCAAGGATGGTTTTTCATTTCCTTATTCTCGTTTGTTTCACAGTAATGTTTTATGGTAACTCACTGTGAAAAAGTAGAAAATATATATATTGGTCTCCGCTTCCAGTTTCTGGCACAGAACTCCTAAAACCCTTGTGATTTCCTAAGTGATAAGAACACTAGGAGCATCTCTTGCTCTAATATTTGTCTTTGACCCCATCCCTGACACAGACCTCCTAAAACCCTTGTAAATTCCTAAGTGATAAGAGCATTAAGAGCATCTTTTGTTCTAATGAGGTGACTCTGAGTGGCTTCCTAGATGGCTTCTGGATGGGGGCTGGTCAACAGAAATACCAAGCCATGATTAGAAGCTTGGAATTTTCAGCCCTACCCCTTATTCTCCACAGAGGGGAGAGGGGCTAGAAACTGAGTTAATAATTGATCATGTCTACATGAGGAAGCCTACATAAAATCCCAACAGTAGGGGGTTCAGGAAGCACCCAGGTTGGTGAACACACATGGGTGCTGGGACAATGGTGAGCCTGGAGAAGGCATGGAAGCTCTGCACCCCTTCCCACATACTTTGCCCTACTCATCTCTTCCATCTGGATGTTCATCTGTATCCTTTATCATATCCTTTTAAAATAAATTGGTAAATGTAAGTAAATGTTTCCCTGTGTTCCGTGAGCCACTCTAGCAAATTAGTTAAACCTGAGAAGGGGGCTGTTGGAACCTCTGATCTGTATAGGTTGTTGGTTAGAAGCACTGGGCTTGCGAAGTTGGGACAGAAGCAGGGACAGTGGTGGGGATGGGGCGGGCAGGGGTAAGTTTTATGGGACTGAGGTCTTAGCCTGTGGAATCTGATGCCATCTCCAGGTAGACAGTATCAGAAGCAAGTTAAATTGTAGGGTGCCCAGCTGGTGTTTCAGGGAAACACTTGGTGTGGGGAAAAACCTCCACCCATTTGGTGCCCAAAAGTGAAGTGTGCTGTGTAAAAGTAAAGGAGACACATAGGGAAGAAACACATAGGAAAGACCCAGGGTCTTCACTACACAAAGGGGAGAAAATTGAGTTTCTTCCTAAATGCTCCCCTACAGTTAATCCTCCATTTTATGTGAAGCAAGTGAGCTGCTCCTATAGCACGTCACTCCTAACACTTCTAGCACTTACTGTGGGAATGGGAATTTACCTATTTACATCTTCACTAGACATAAGTTCCTTGCAGTCAATTACTGCTTTACTAATTAGTTAATGAATTCTTCTGATACAGTTATTGTCTGTGACTTTATCAAAGATGGATCCTTTGAGAGTTGCCCCTAAGGACCACTCTCTAATAAATCCTAATGATAGTTTTCTGGAAGTTCTCCCTATCCTTCACTAAGTACTTTTGGTTTTGTAAAAGAAGATCAATATCAGAAGTGAACACTGTGAGAAAGAACTTAAAAAACCAAGAAATGATTATTGCTAGAATTAAATGAGTTACATTCAAGTGATTTCCAAGGAAATTTGATATTGTAACTATATGAAAAGTAAAGGATAAACTGGGATCATACATAAATAGAATTTATGAATTTGAATGGAAGTTTGGTCAAATCTCTAATGTCATTTATATATTTGAATGAGTAGGAGATTCAGAGATATAAATTCAAAATATAAATTAAAAGTTGTCCTTTTGGAGTTGACCAGTACCATATAAAATAGCATTTAATAAACACCTACCAGACATCTCACTTTATGTTATTATGCAAAAATAATTTGACACATATGAAGGTTGAGGTTTTAGAAAAACTTGGAAACAATGGATAACTAAATATAGACATTAAACAAATACACAGTTAAGAATAGTATCATGGGACGTATCAAGAATAACCACATTTCTAGGATGTCGACTAGACCAAATAATGTAGGGTGTAGCAAGCAATTTTATGTTCCCAAACCAATTCTAGAAAGTTCTATGGAAAATACTAGGAGACATACTTAAAATAAGCAAACACAATAAGGCAGGTTAAGAGAGACTGTTCTAAGTCCTTGGCACAGCTTGGCAGGGGCCCCAGAAGGACTGGGATGATCCAACAAAGGAAGGAAACTTGAAATAAACAAAGATTGGCTAAGACCCAGGAGACAATAAGGGTGTGAAGTGTTTTAGCTTCCTGATAAAGAGCTTTAGAGCTGAGGGCGGCATTCTCTAGTATGAAGGACGGTCAGTGTCTTCTTAGGATTTAAAAATCTTACAGGGAAAGAAAACATCTCTGTCTGATAAGGTAAGGACTGGCCAGATGTCACTGGAAGTGAGGTTTTCAGTGTCTAATAATTTTTAAACACAGAATTCTATTAAAGATACCGTCACAGAATTCCAAAATGGACATATTTGGGGATGCTAAGAAGATTAGTGTCATTAGAGGAAAACAAGAGCAGTTATTTTTATTACTTGTCATGGCATTTATTCAGATAACATCTTGTGTTATCTAAATGTTTCCTTTTGGCTTTCCATGTCTCCCTAGCTAGATTGTAGCTCTCTGGAAAGCAGGCTTCCTCCCAGCACCTAAAGTAGTCCTGAATATTCTCTCACCTACATGTCTTATAACTATCCTCTCTCTAGCCCCTGACCAATGCCCTAATTTTCTATGTAGACCATGGCAACAGCCTTTTTACTGGTCTCCAAAATTTTACGATATATCCAGGAAGACACGGAAAGCCAAAAGGAAACATTTAGATAACACAAGATGGTATACAAAACAGATAATAAAAATAACCATCTTTTCCCTCCAATACTGAAAATTCCTTTATAGCTCTCCTTCTATCCCATCACCTAAACTTCTACATTCTTGGAATTATAACTACTAAACTATATAAATTATATATATAAACACACACATACATTACTAACAGAGATAGAGGGCTGGAAGAGCCAACTGTGTATGTAAATGCAAGGTCTTAAGTTTCGTTTTTAAATTAGAGTAGAGCAAATAGAAGTTATAGCAAAAATGTGATGTTTTAAGATCCCCTGAGTGGCTTGTGGAGAACTGCCGGGCTTTACACATGCCCAATAGAGTGTGATGAAGCCTAACTGAAAGCATGATATTGGCAGAGTAGAAAGAGGAGGAAACTTTCAGATAAGTCAGAAAAAGAGAGTTGGACAAAGAAGGAATGCTTTTTAGGGAAGTAGGGAGATTTGAGAGAAAAGAGGGAAATGGGGAGGTGGGAGGAAAGGGGAAGTTCTCAGGGGCACAGTCCCCTGGCGGAGCATCCTGGGACTACATGGAGCTGAGTGTAGTGGACTTGATCTAAGGAGGAACAGAGACAAGATGCTGAGTGGTCTAAATCCTGGGCCAGGAAGGAGAGAATAAAAGGAAATAGGAAAAAAAAATCCTCTTTTGGGGGGAGGGGCAGGAAAAGGGCTGAAAATGATGGTGGGAATATCTCACTTTTATATACTTGGAGGCATGCCTGAAGAATAATACACCTAGTCAAGTTTAGGAAGGGCCACCTACCAGAGACAGAGATTATTTATAGCAGGGCTTCTTAAACTTTAACGTACAGTTGAATCGCCTAGGGATCTTGTCAAAATTCAGATTATAATTCAGTAAGACTCGGGTGGAGCCTAAGAGTTTGCATTTCTAGCAAGCTCCCAGGGGAAGCTATGCTGCTTTGCGGTAGCAAGGATTTACAGTATTAAACATGAGCATTTAAAGCATTTTTATTAAATAAAGAAACACATAAATAAATAAATGCATTAGTGCTTCTCAACATAGATTCTGTGGGCTTATCAAAGACTCTAATTATGAAATTGTCCTCTTTTTTACCCTTAGTTGATGGCAATGAAGACATATCTAAGATTAAAAGAGGGGATACAATGCTCAGTTCAAACCAATAATAACATATTCGAAAGCACAATCATTGTTAGATGTTTATATTAATAGCAGGATAACTACCTGTGTTGTTTACAGCAACACATCCGCACACGAAAGTACCCAAAAGGACTTTTTCTGTGATAGTAGAAGTGTTCTATATCTGAACTGTCCAGAATGGTAGCCACCAACCATGCATGGCAGTTAAGCACTTGAAATGTAGCTAGTACGACTACGGAGTTAAGTTTTTAATCTTATTGAATTTAGTTAATTTTAATTTAATTTTAATTTAGCCACGCATGGCTAGCGGCTACCATGATCATACAGCTAAGAGCATCACTAAAAGATAACCAGATGTTGTTGCCTCTGGAACTGCTGCTAAATAAGGGCATTTATGTACCTGAGCACCACAGGAGGCAGCTGATAACAGCCAAGGGATTTACTCTTCCCTTTTTCCAAAGTACAGTTCTCCAGCCAAGTCATCATCCACAGCAATAATGACTTGAAATAGAAAGCATATGCCACCAAGGAGCTCATCTTTGAGGAGCTCATCTTTTGATATTACATATCAAAACACACATACACACACACACACACACACACACACACACGGGTTTTTAAAAGAGAAAATTTTAGTTTGAGCTCCAGCCACAGCCTTACTAATGTGTGACCTCTGGCAAGTCACCTAACCTTTTTGATGGTCAGTTCCTAATTCTTTCTGTAAATTGGAACTGATGATAATACCTAGTGGGCAAGGGTGTTAGGAAGGTAAGTTCCTAAAGGACATTCCAAGTTTGATAGTCGTATACAAGGGCTAACTATCACTCACTAAAAGGGAAGTCAAATGCCATATTTAAAACAAAATCCAAGGAATCATCTAGACTCTTTTGTTGTAGTGCATTTGTTGCATGTACATAGCCTTGGAAATTTTATGTAATGGCTATTTCAATCCTGCATATTGACTGTAGTGAGATATAACCTTCAAGGAATAAGCATGCCAAATCCATTTGGGAGAATGATGGTAAGGGAGAAGTGCTTTATTTAGTAGTGTGGGCCTGGTAAGCATCCTCCCTGCTAAGATTATGCTGAAAATAAAGGAAGTCGCAGACTGCTCATTTCCCTTGTACTGGTTGTAATCTTGTGGAAACTTCCTGTAAAAGGCAGTTATAGCATTAAAAGTAAACTGATTTCACACTCACCGGATACTACCAGACCAACAATTGCAGTCCTTTGGGAGAAAAATAAAATAGCATACTTATCCTTTATACTTTGTATTAGTTTGGAAGAACACGGAAACCCTAGTGATGGAGAAACAGACTCATGCCAGAGGCAAGGAAACTATTTAGAAACATGGTTACCATTTAGTAATTCCACTGAGAGGGAGAGCTCATTAGCCAAGAGACTGGTTACTCTAAAAAAAAAAAGAAAGAAAGAAAGAAAGAAAGAAAGAAAGAAAGAAAGAAAGAAAGAAAGAAAGAAAGAAAGAAAGAAAGAAAGAAAGAAAAAAGTTGTTCATTAAACAAAGTACAGCATGAAAATAGACAATCCCCTTTGATCTAGGCACATTCTAGCTACAGTTTTAAAATTTTGAATTTTAAAACATCTGCTCGGGGTCATGTTTAGAAATGGAAATTTGACTATGTATTTTATGCACTGTTAGAACCTCACATGTTGGCACGACCATCTCTTTTGGCTTTTCAAGTATACAAATCTCTGCTGAGAGCTTATTAGCACAAGGGATGGCGTGTGTGAAATGCTGAGCTGCTGCAGTGTTCAGGTCGCAATAAGAAGCTGGAGGGGGCTCTGAATTTCCATCGCTGTGGTGGTCACTACAGCTTCATTTTTATACATATATGGGCTTTGCTATAATATTTCACTAGAAAAGCCTTCATTACTCAAAATGACTGCTGAAGAGAACACCAAAGATATATGAAATGCAGCCTCTGCCTTCAAGCCACTTAAACTGGGAAAACATAAACTCAGAAAAAGTTGAGTAGAGAGAATTATCAGTACAAGGGTAAAATGGTAAAGGCAAAAAGAAAGGAATTTGAGAAGATAAAGTCTGAGTTCATCAAAAAGATGATCACTATGGACGGAGCGGTCTGGAAAGAGGGAGAACACCTTGAGTCGGAGTGCTACCTGGGCCTCCATAAGGATAGGCCACCTTTGCTGACCTTGTGAACCTTGGTCTGATACCTACCTAGAACCCAGAACCCACTTGTACCTTCCTAACTGTGATGATGTCCTACACTGGCAGTTACTTGGCATTTGTGCTGTTGGTGCATAAATACTTCTGATAATTAATCATCTAGAACAAGTTTGTAAGTGGTCGTGGTTAATTCCTAAAACTGAGGACAAGAGTAATGAGAGCCACCTGTGAGCAGCAGCTAGCGTGACCAGCCTCTTTCCCACAGACCCACCTGAGAAAACACAACCAAGTAAAGATAAGCACACCCCTGCCCTGTTCACCCTGACATGGCCATAGAATCTTTGACTGGTGTTCAATGGTAGCTATACCAACTGAATGGAGCTGGAACTTTGGGTAAAACTGTGATCTCCATCTGTATTTATCTTTTCACACAGCTTTTCAGGTCTTATTAGATCCAACTTCCCTGGCTGAACCAGCCCTTTGGCCTTGACCTGCCTTAGCCTATGATAGACGTTGGGCCACCCTTTTTTGTGGGCTTCTGGAATTGCGGTTCTTAGGTAGGGGTGTGTTCGGAGATGGGATGACAAGTAGTTGCAGGGAAAAGGAGAGAAGACTGTGAAGGGCTAAGAAGGAACAAGTACCTGGCATACTTCTGGAAAAGCAGATTTGTCAGTTCCATTACTGATCTGCTGATCCCAATCTTGGGAGTGGGGCTAAGGAATCTGCATTAAGGCAGTTCTTACAGTGTATTAAAAAAAAGTTTTTATTATAGAAAATTTCAAATGTGTGAAAAAATAAAGAGAATGTGCTCATTATCATTCCGTAGCCAATCTTGTTTCATCTCTATCCCTACCTACTTCTTCCCACTCCTCACTCTACTGAATTATTTTGAAACAAATCTCAGATATATCATCTCATCTGTAGATTTCAGTATGTATTTCTTTTTTTTAATAAACTTTTTTTTTTAAAGATTTTATTTATTTATTCATGAGAGACAGAGGGAGAGAGAGAGAGAGAAAGAGAGAAGCAGAGGGAGAAGCAGGTTCCCAAGGAGGAGGGAGCCCGATGCGGGACTCGATCCCAGGACCCCGGGATCATGACCTGAGCTGAAGGCAGACGCTTAACGACTGAGCCACCCAGGCACCCAGTATGTATTTCTAAAAGATGATGACTTAAAAAAAAAAAACACAACCACAACACTAATACTTTAAAAAACCCCTTATTATTATCAATCTCCAGTTAGTGTTTGCTTCCCCGATGATCTCAAATTTAAAAATATTTGTTCAAATCAGGATCCAAATAAGGTCTCCCACATTGCATTTGGTCACTCTGTCTCTTGTACTGGTAAAGGTACAGACACTGGGATAGCGCAATGAGGCCTCTTGAGCTTAGGGTAGCTGCTGACAGTTGAGTTAGATTGGAAGACCCCTGGCCCTTGAACCTGAGTGTAGGGCCATTTCTGATTGTTTTACTGTAGAATTCTCTGTCCAGACCAAGACAATTTTCTAAAAAGCTGGTAAGATCTTCAACCACTAGGTGAGAGGTGAGGGCTGGAAATGCCCCCTTAAAAAGAAAGACACAAAAGTGTCCTGCAAGTGGTATGGGGAACACTGGAGACAAGGAACAGTTTGGTGACTGTGTCTTGGTTATAGGAGTGGGAACAATCTCAAAAGCATGAATTTGGGCTATTGATCATATAGTGCCCCTTTAGGTAAGTAACGTGTTTGAAAGTGGCCAGCACACAGTTCTTTGCACAGGAGAGCCAAGATGGTTTTCATATCTTCTCCCAAGGCCTGTCATTGATCCTTTCCCTGATGCAGTTGAACCTTAAGCAGATGCATATTTCTTCAAAAGAAAAGCAGGCCTCTGCAAGTGACCAACTTTCCTTGTACTTACTTAATCATAATGACTCTGAGAGCAATCATTTATGGATGGCTTGCTAAGGGCCAGGCCATGTGTCTAGCAAGAGTGGTACACAGAAGAAACCCATAGTTATTCATCGAATGAACAAACAAGGCTGAGTTTAACCTTTGGAGCCACCGCCACCACCTTGTCATGGAGTGTACTATCATCTCCATTTTACAAAATCAGAGTAAGAACTAGGATTTATTGAGCTCTTCATCTGTTCTAAGTGCTTCATGTATATTATTACCTCATGAATCAGCACAGTAGCTCTATGAATTAGGTACTATTCTCCCCATTTTCCACAGGCAGCGTTTGGATAACTTGTCTAGAACACACAAATGATAACTGATGGGACTTGATTCAAATCTGAGAAGCCATAGTGGGTAGCAGTAGTAAGAAGGAGAGCAGGCCAGTACCAACACTCCCAGGTACAGGGTCTTCCCAGGAACAAGATAAAAAAACACAGGTTCAGGGGTAACAGAGGTAACCTCTGACTATCCCAGATCCCCTCACCTCTTCCAGCCACCAACGTTGTCCCTTCCTCACTCTGAGTAAGGACAATGCTGCTGCCCAGGCAAGCTTTACATAAAGAAACCTCAGAAATCAATGGGCTGTTTTTGGGGGGCTGCCTGAGTGCTTTGGCTCCTTTATTCCTCATTTATTAAGCACCCACTCTGTGCAAAACAGGCTAGTGCCTGCGCTCTAGAAAGCAGCAATCCAGAAACCTCCTGAGACGGATGGCAGATGAGGAGTGCTGGCTAGTTTGGGAGTTTTTCCCACTTTCCTCATCATCAGGAATTGTTCTACCCCTCAAGGTGGTAGGAGCAGCAACCTTCACTCTCAGGTCACAAAAACCTGAGAATGAAAAGAAAAGCACTGCACACAAAGCTAGACTGATAGCTAAGGAGATGCGTCAGAATCTTAGGATTCAGTCCCCAGGCCGGGTGGGTACAGGCTGGCTTTCTAGGTAGAAAAGGGATAACAGAATTTGCAGAGCCAGGAGCCCTGAGTTCTCTAGTCCCGCAGACCCTGGACTCCCGGCTGAAACACCAGCAGGTTTCTGTGCAAAAACCTTTCGAGATGAATGCATACATTGTCCTCTAACAATGCAAAAGTGACAGCTGCCTATTCAATAATGGTTCCGCCTCCGTTTAGAGCAGTTCGTGCCACAGAGGCATCTTCTGCGCTATAGTTATGCAACCTCACTCGCAGCGGGAGTTTTTTTTCCTGTGCTTCTGGCTGCGCCAGATTCATGTAACACGCCTACTCTGGGCTTCAATGGAAGTCGTTCTCCATTAACAACCATTCTAGCTTTCGAAGATGAATACCCTGCACAGCATACCCCTTGCACATTAAGAATCCAAGGTATTAAAACTAACTCTAACACACACACACACAAACACACACACACACTCCCGCTGTACATGCAGCTAGGGGACTGCAGCAATGCAACCAGAGGGACAGCAGGCGGAGCTCTCTTTGTACGGTCCCTCCCTCTAACCCCCACCAACTAAAAATGAACTCATGCCAGTTCCATTCTTTGCTCTGCAAGAAACACACACACACACACACACACACACACACACACACACACACACGGCAAAACCGAGCAGCCTCCAATTTCCCCCTTGACCACACTGTCATTCTAGCCTCCTTGTTCTAACAACCCGGTTATTCCAAAGCGAGTAACGGGGAGTAACGGGGAGTAGCGCGGCGCAACAATGCAACCTCCCAAGCAGCTCCCAGTGCAGGTCCCACCCCCGCCCCCTTTCGCAGCGTGCCAAGAGTTTGGAGCGCGCGCACGCACACTGTACACGGTGCCTGGCGTATCCCTCCGCCTCCCTCCTCCTTTCCCCGCTCTGTGGCTCGACAACGATTTGGGAAATGAAGGGAGGAGGGAACTACTTTCCTGAAACTTGCTATGCTGCACACGACTTCGGGTTGCAGTGATTCGCCCGGAGGCCGCAGCTTTTAGCCCTACCCACACGCCCTCACAGCCCGGGTACTGCGCTCGGCAACCGCACCCCGTGCCCGCTCCGGCCCCAGGGGGAGGCAGGCGGCCGGGAGAAGTCGCCAGGGACTACTTCGCCTCCTTCTCCCGTGGGCGCCCCCGGTTCGGGCAGCGGCGGCGGAAGGAGCGGGCGGCGTGAGCGCTTCCGCCGCCCCCCTCACGGCTCCCCTCTGGCGGGTGTGAGGAGCTGGCCCGCCGAGCTGCTGGTGGGCACTGGCTGGTGGGGGACTTGCGGCCGCTCTCCCGCTCCTTCCCGGGACCCTGTCTCCTGGGCGCGCCCGCTCTTCTCCGACCCGGGTGGGGGAGATCGGCTCGCCGGCCCTGGCCTCACACGCTCCCCGCCGCCCCCTCCTCCCCCTGCTGGAGGCGTCCCGACTGGAGCGTGTCTGGAGGAATCCGCCGCCGCGAGGCCCCTCGCCCGGTCCGGCTCGTGCCTGAGGACCGCTCCGGCCGCCTCCGGGCGCTAAGAGGGCAGCCGGCGGCGAGGTGGGAGATGGTGGGGTGGGCTCCGGCAGGACCGCGCTGCCGCCGCCCGGAGCCTGGGCTCGGCACCCTCCCGCCGGCCCCCACCGAACGCAGCTCTGCTTCCTCCTCGCCGCATCCCTGAGGGAAGCGCCGCCTCTGCTCCCGGGTTCTCCGCCCGCCCGCTCCTTCCTGGCCGGACCCCGCCGCGCTCCACCCCGGTGGCGGGAGGAGCAGCTCTCCAGTCAGCCTTCGCAGCCCCTCTTCCCTTTTTCCTTTCCACCCACCCTCCCCGGCCTCCTCGGATCCCTTGGCTGGGCGCTGAGGCGGAGGAAGAGGCTGGGGTCGCCACGGCGGAGGTTGTTGCCGCCACCCCCCTGCGGGGGTGGCCGGGGTTCCCGGCTGGGGGGGCACCGTTCCGGGTGAGGCATCCACCATGGTGAGGCCCCTGAGCCGCTGCCCCCGCGCCCCCCCGGCCGCCGCTGCCTCCTGCCCCTCGGTGCTGCCGCTGCTCCTCCGCCTGCTGTTGCTCCTCCATCTCCAGATCGGATCGCGGTGAGGGAAAGATGAGCGAGGAGACGGCGACTTCTGACAACGAGTAAGCGCCTCATTGATCTTGATTAGTAACCCCCCCCCCATCCTTCCGACCCCTCTGAGACTTGGGTGCTGGAAAGCTTGCAGCCTTGGAGAGTTCGGTGCATCTTGTTCTGGAGATAACATTTGATTTCTTTAGCCATTTAATGGCAGCACCCTCTACTGCCCCCCCCCCGCATTTAGTGGTTTACTTCTGGGGGAGGGTATTGAGTGTTGGGGTGGGATGGCAATTGTACGTCAATGAGATGGACTAATGTGGACGGATGCTGGCGGGGTAGAAATTACCTCTTTGCCTCGAAGACCCCCCTGGCCTGTCCTTTTTCAGTTTAGCATACCGTAAGTCAGCATACCCTGAATATCCATTCTGCTTCCTTTATAGCTATTTTACTTGGAAACTAACGTGTGGGAGCACCTCCTGCAGCAAACTGCTCTTGAATCTTAATTCGATGAGTCAGTGACTCTTTAATACCGATTAAACCGCCCCCGCCCCCCCTTTAAATTTACGACCTGTAAGCTTCATGTAAAAAATGGAACTAGGGAAACATTTTTAGAATTTAATAACTTGAAGGACACCTGGAGTGTGGGAGACGTTGAACTATTATATTTTACCTTTGCGAATGCTGGGCATGTCTTTATCAGGGGCACAGAATATTGAGTGTTAATTATTATCCTTCAGCTGTATTGAGAAACGCCATTTACGTTGATTTAGCAGTATTTACATTGCAGAATATGTTGATGACTTCATTCATTAACTTCTAGAGTGTCCTGGCCTAAGTTTTTGTTTATCTGGGCTGTTTTCCAAACGAAGTACGTTGCCTTTTAAATATTTTGTTTTAACGTAACGGCTGCCTGAAAGAATAATGGAGCGGTAACAGTTTTTACTGAGACCGGATTTAATTCCGTGCAGAATATTTGCATCCGTTCTCTTGTAATTAAGTTCAAGTTTTGTTTATCTTTGGAGGTTTGGAAAGAGTTAAGAGAGTTAGGACTAGTCCTAGGATGCATTCCTTTAAATAAAGTGCATTCCTCGAGTCAGACCTTTTTGAGAGAACTTTAAAATCCAAAGCCTAGGCCTGTTTAACATAAAATAGCTTGAGAAATGCCAAGCAGCGTTTCTCCTCGAACCTCCGCCCCCCCTCCCCCCACCAACACACTCTTCTGATGAGCGGGTGTGGGAGAAGGTAGATTGCTGCAGTGTCAGTGCAGTCTGGAAGCAGAAGTGGCCGCCATGTTCTCTCTCTTTTTGTGAATCGCCCTCATTTGCATAGCACACTCTTCATTCATAAAAAAATAATTAAACATCCATCACCTTGGACATTTTGAAAGGATTTCCCAGGACAAAAATTCAAAGCTTTGACTGTCTGTCTTCATGTAGATTTTTGAGTTCAGGAAGTAAGGAGAATTCGAAGTTATAGGTTAAATTAAAAAACATACGCACACAAACAACTACCCCTGTTCTCAGAATGTTGACACAGTTATGTGGGAAATATCAGTTCGGGGAGGTGCTGGGATCACGTGATCGCCTCCATTCATAAAATACCTGGCTGTCCATTCACAGTGCAGTACACTGTCTCAGTGCCTTCCGCAGATTAGACCTACTTTGAGAGAGATCAAGAAGTATCTCAGATAACGCTTAGTTAGGGGAAAAACTGCTAAAAATCCTGAACGGAAGGACGGTAATTTTTGCTGGCATCTTTTAAGAAAGTAGCCTGGATCAAAATGTCAAATTCTGTTTTTAGAGATGGGAAAAGACTAATTACCATATTTAAAGTAAAATATTAATATTTCCTTTCTGGATGCATCTAATAGAAAAACAAATGAGGGAATGTGAATTGACACATGCGTAAAATATATTGTTTCTAAATGGCTCTTTTTCTAATACTTGCTATGGACAGATTAGAATGCAAATTTTTCATGTAGTGATATTGGTGGATGATACTGCTGTTACAGTGAAAATGAGTAAAAATTCCCAGTACTTTAATCCCAAAGATGTTGATAACTGAGACACCAAAAGGCAAGTTGGGAGGGTTGCCTTTTTTTTTTTTAATTTAAAAAAATTAAAAGTTGTTGATATAGGACAACTTGGAAATTACCTCGCTCACTCAGACCTTTAGGATTTTGTTTTCATAAATTTATCCTGCATTATTAATAAGTTATTCCCTAGAGGCTCTGTTATGTTTTGGTAGAACAGAAAAAAAATGTTTTAGCATATATGTATTTTTTATGAGATGTTAACACTTCATGGGGACAGAACTCTTGGGGGTTTTAGTAAAAAAAATTTTTTTTTTTAATTCTAGGAAGTGATGTGTTCATCTGGTAATCAGTTTTATTAGAGCCAACATTGTACATTAGCTAAGCAAAAAGTGTGAACTTCTTAGGAATGTAGTTTTTATTCCAATAATTTATCTTATCTTTAATATTTAATGTTTTGAAACAGTAGTTTATTACTTATCATTGTATATAGTATGAAGAAACAAAAGATATATGTATGTTACGGCAGACACCCTTAAAGCCTCAGCATTGTAAGACTCCCCTGTAATACGGATTTTATCTGGGCCTTAAATATATTTTTTTCTACCTTCTTTTCTCCTTTTTCTAGAAGCCATAATCAATAGGAATTTATTTACATTAGACACTGTTCTTAACACTTAAATGTTTTTTCACCTGATTTCAACCTTTAAAAGAGTGAAAATCACCAATATTTTGGGAAACCATTAACTTTTTCTAGGTAACCATTGTGGAAAAATCGAGTAAGGCCTTTAGAGGCCTCATTTTGAAATCCTCTAATATATGCTCTATTATTTGAAATTAGAGTTCTGTTTGGAGAAATAGCTCTCAAAAGTTGTGAGTGTATATTTAATCAATAATTAAGAATCTATTATGTGTAAAACTTTATCTTATGCACTGCCAAATTTGAGGAAGGGTTGGTAAAAGTCTACTTTTCTTTTCCATCCTTCGGTAATAACTGGAACTGATTTAAAGTGTCATTAAAAAAAAAAAAACAACTTTCCTCCTTGCAAAAGTAGTAATTTCAGATAATGTCCGAAATAGTCCTTAAAGGGAGTAAGTAATAATAATTTATTTGTGTATCTATTACTCACATGACAAGTCTTAACATTTGATATACTATAATCAAACCTCTCCTATGATGTTGAGGATGAATCATATTCATTTATTGGATTTTTACTATGTGCCATGCACTATGATGAATTTTTTCTGTATTATTTTATGTAT
Source organism: Callorhinus ursinus (assembly GCF_003265705.2). Taxonomy (NCBI): domain Eukaryota; kingdom Metazoa; phylum Chordata; class Mammalia; order Carnivora; family Otariidae; genus Callorhinus; species Callorhinus ursinus. Next base: position 5,534,031 of record NW_027397087.1, read on the forward strand.
ATACATGTATTCTTTATAGAGTGGAATTGCATAGTAGAAACTTCATACCCAAAAATATTGTGACCCTTTTCCTATGTCATTAAATATTTCCTAGAACATAGTTTTTAATGGCTACATTATGGTTCAGTGTATAACATACATTAGTTTTAATCAGTCTAGTATTGTTGGATAATCTTTTATTCCTGAACGGTGCTGCATTTGATCCTGAGTTCTGTCCTCATCCAAATCTTTTACTCCTTCCTTAAGATACTCTAGGAATGGAGTTAAAGGAGATGCAAACTTTAAGTTGTTCTTTCTGCTACATTGCCCTCTAGAAAAGGAAAACTCACATGAGAGTGCTTATGTCTTGAAATATCTGTCCAGTTCTCTTTGAAAACATTTTTGCCAATTTTGAAGGTGGAAATGAGATCTTGTTCCTATTTTTAAAATGTGCTGGATGGTAAAATAAAATTGATTAAAAAACCCCAAAACTTGTTAGGTTGTTTTGGGCAACCAGACTGTTTTTAAATATCGAATTAAATTACGAATAGGATTAAAGTGATCATACAAAAGTTTTGCAGATAATTTACTTAACTCTTACCAATTCTTATGTAGTATGGTGTAATGTAAAGAGCATTGGACTTGGAATTGGGAGATGCCTTTTTGTCCCAGCTGTCACTAATTATTATGTGATTCTGGACAAGTACAGCCTCTGGGCCTCAGTTTGCTCATTTCATTTGAGCAATTTGAACTAAGCATCATTATAGGCTCTTCCTGTACTAAATGACCCTAAAACAATACAGTGATAGGCACATTACAAGTCACTAGACTTGTAACATATGTATTTGTTAATTCTTTTTTTGATTAATTTTATTATATTGTTGTTTTTGACATATTTAAGCAAATGAAAGACTTCCAGTAGAGATCTGGTAGGATACTGAAGTAAAAGCATGAATTTTGAAGAGCCAAGATAAAAAATTTGGAGACAATTGGTACATTCATAATCTTTAAAGGTTTTATTTTTTTGGGTTTAATAGCCACATGTCTTTGATAATATATATACCTCACAGATGGAGAACTTGGTACTGCTCTTTTTTTTTTTCTTTTAAATAAATATGGCCTCTGGATGAATAAGAGAACAAAAGGCTATTGGGCTTAAACACCAACTTGAGTAGTTCTAAAAGGAATACACTAACAAGAGACCAGCTCTCATGCTTTACTTAATGGCTAAGAAGTGTCAAAAGTAAGTCTTTTCATTTGGTTATTCGTACTAATCATATTAACCTAAGACGAAGGGATAATTTTACACTTACTTTAAGAAGTTAACACAGATAATGAATTTTTTCATTCTTTAATAGTTAGATTTAATTCACTATTTATGACAAGTTTTATGTCTTAGCTGCATCTCATTTTAGAGTCAAGAGCCAGTCATTACAAATCCCTGATATGTTTTTGTGGCACTCGGAATGGTTTGAAATGAAAAAGATCTGTTCATGTATTTCTGTTTAAACGTAGTTCGTTATTTTTGTTAAAACATAGATCATTAGTAATGGATCTTAGACTGAGGTGTTAAATTGCTTCAGACATAGGGTTCTTAGAATTAAGAGTGTTTTTACTAATCACTAATTGAAACTTGTTTACATTCATAATTGAAGGAAATTCCAACAAACCATAGCATTAGAGATACTTGTGACAGCAGTTAGTTTCCTAGGGCTGCTGTAATGTGACAAAGTACCACAAACTGGATAGCTTAAAACAACAGAAATTTATTGTTTCAATTTTGGAGGTTGGAAGTCCAAAATCAAGGTATTGGCAGGGCCATGTTCCCATTAAACCGGTAGGGGAATCCTTCCTTGTCTCTTCCTGGCTTCTGGTGGTTGATGGCAATCTTTAGCATTTTTGGCTTGCAGCTGCCTGATTCCATTTTCTGCCTTTATCATCACATGATGTTCTGCCTGTGTCTCTGTGTCTTCAAGTGGCCATGTGACACCAGTCTTACTGGATTAGGAGCCTCCTCTACTCCAGTATGACCCCCTCTAAATAAATTACACTTGTAGTGACCCTATTTACAAGTAAGGTCATGTTCTGAGGTAGAGGGTTAGAACTCAACATGTTTTTCTGGAGGGATACTATTCAACCTATAACACCAATATAAGTCAGATTTTTTTTCTTATAGTACAGTTGCTGTTCATTTGTTACAGATTTATTGAAATAGTGCTTTGAGTTGTCACTACTTTGAAGTTATAGTAGGGACGCCTTGCTGGCTCATTCAGTAGAACATGCGATTCTTGATCTCAGGGTTGTGAGTTCAAGCCCCCTGTTGGGTGTAAAGCTTACTTAAAAATAAATAAATCAATGAAGTTATGGTTATTAAGCCATTGGAAGAGCTCATATATATCTTAATGTTAATAAAGCATGGATATTATGTCAAAATTAAAAATATTTTGGTATTTCAGTATAATCGATTCTTTTATAATCCTATGTATTTTGTTTTAGGCCTTTAATATTATTCTGAGAAGGGGGATATAGCCTTCATCAGACGGCCAAAGAAGTCTATTGGCACAAAAGGTTAAAATCTCCTGCTATAGACAGAGGCCCAGAAGGCTGAACTCAAAGACAGAGTTTATAAAATTGGAAGATTAAGAAACATGAATGGTAAAATGAACAAGTCCAACATACAGCTAACAGTTCCAAAAGAAGAGATGATGGGGGGCACCTGGGTGACTCAGTCGTTAAGCATCTGCCGTTGGCTCAGGTCATGATCCCAGGGTCCTGGGATCAAGTTCCACATCGGGCTCCCTGATCGGCGGGAAACCTGCTTCTCCCTCTCCCACTCCCCCTGCTTGTGTTCCTGCTCTCACTATCTCTCTCTCTCTGTCAAATAAATAAATAAAATCTTTAAAAAAAAAAAAAAAGATCATGGAGGAGAGGAAATATTCAGAGATAATGGCTGAGAATTTTTAAGAAGTAGCAAATCAAACCCAATTCAGCGAACTAAATATGAAACAAAGCCTCATAGTCAAACTGGGTTAATCTTGAGATTTCATGAGTGCATCAACATGAGAAAATTGATGTAGTTTTATCACATTTGAAGATTAAGGAAGAGAAATAATACAATCTTAAATGCCAGAAGTGCAGTATTGTCGTTCAGCCTCTGCCGATAATATGGAAGTAAATGTTTATGATTTATAGATTTATAGTATGTGTTCATAAATGTAGATTTATATTACTTTTCTCCTTACTAGAATTTTAGACTTAGTATTTCTCATTTAAAAAGAGGGTATTGGGATTTGATCAACTTTAGGATAGCTTTTAGTATAAGAGTTCTAGAATCCTAAGTAATGTTCTTTGTACTTCTGAAATCCCCATTTAATATATCATTCCTGTTACTCATAAATGTAGGATTGACTGGTGGAAATTACCTTGTGTCTGAAACTTTTGAATTACCTTAGAAGGCATTTTCTTTCTACATTTAGAAGGCAAAGAATAAGCTTTAGTGAATTCAAGAGTAATTGAAAATTAAATTTTAATATAATACCAGTTTTACAATTTTATTTTTAAATTGTATGTGTATAACAGGGATTATAGTTTAGATAAAGGCCATTATGATTTGGAATGTACACTGTAATTGTTTTCCTAGAAATATTTATAATGATACTCTTACATATGATTAGATGCATCTTATTTGTCTATTCACCTGATTAGAGATTATTTTAACAAATACAATTTTGGCTTCTCTATATTAGTATCCTGTAGTAGGATTACAAAAATTTAGATGGAATTTAGTGAATTGTGTTTTTTCTGATACCACTTTATCAAAGTTAACATAACTTACCATATCAGAATGTTTTATTTGGCATAAAGTCACCAAACTTTTTTGTTGTTTTTGTTAATCACTTTGACTTTTTGAGTTTGGAATTAGGGGTCAGTTTTGGATTTGCTCTCTTAGTGATATGTAAAAGCATTTCAGAATTTTAGTTGCTTGAACTATATATATGGATTTCTTAGTTTTTCAGGACAGATACCATTAGTAACTTTTTCTTCAAGAATTTCAGTGCAGTGACATTTGAGTGTCTGCTAGGTACTTGACATTTCCTTAGCCCTGGAGATGCAGAGATAAGTAAAACCTGTTAAGTACGTTCACTGTCCAACAAGGGAACTAGATCCCTCTGAAATGTGATGTGTGTCTGTATATGAAGTTCTTCAAGGCTCAAGGAGAGTTGTGTGAAGGAAGGCTTCAGAAAAGAGGTCGAATTTTAGGAGTCAGCCAGAGATAAGGATAATGGAAAGGGAAAAGGCATTTCAAGAAGGGAGGGGAAAAACAAAACAAGAACAAGTATGAAAGGAGACATGGAAAGTTGGGAGAAAAGCAGTAATTTTTTGGATACACTTATTTGCAGGAGTGATGGGGGGAGAACATTATATCAAAAACTAATGATGTACTATACCTTGGATAATTGAATTTAAGTAAAAAAAAAAGAATAAGAATGTTGGAGGCAATTGTGAGAAGTCTAGATTTGTGCTTAAGTTGTATCAGCAACCTTGGGGCAAGGGTGCTGGCTAGCCTTGGAGTATGACACCCACAAGATGAATGTGAAAGAAGCTCCTGAAAATCAGTTTTTCTTTTCTTTTCTTTTAAAAGATTTTATTTATTTGACAGAGAGAGACAGCAAGAGAGGGAACACAAGCAGGGGGAGTGGGAGAGGGAGAAGCAGGCTTTCCACCGAGCAGGGAGCCCGATACAGGGCTCGATCCCAGGACCCTGAGATCATGACCTGAGCACCCAGGTGCCCCGCTTTTTCTTTAAGTAGGCTCTACACCCAGTGCAGAGCCCAACGTGGGGCTCAAACTCACCACCTTGAGATCAAGACCTGAGCCAACAGGGTGCCTGGGTAGCTCAATGGGTTAAGCGTTTGGGGCTCAGGTCATGATCCCAGGGTCCTGGGATAGAGCTCCCCCATCGGGTTCTCTGGAGCCTGCTTCTCCCTCTCCCTCTGCCCGCTGCTCCCCCTGCTTGTGCTTGCACGCACGCTCTCTCTGTCAAATAAATTAAAAGAAAAAGAGCTGAGATCGAGTCGGATGCTCAACCAACTAAACCACCCAGGTGCCCCCGAAAGTCAGTCTTTCTTGACAAGATGAGAAAATTTATTTTAATTGGTCAGTGATAACGATTTTGAACAGAGTCCTCATTAATTTTTCAGATAATGCCCTGAGTTCAAAGAAAATTTGTTCTTTGAGCTACCCTCCTTCACTCCCAACTTCAAGTGTTAGGTCAGTAAGGATACTTAATGAGAAGCACCAGTTTAAGTCTTTATCATGTAGGCAGTGCAGAACTACTAATTTAAGTGAGGGAGTGATATCAGATTTGTGTAGAAAGCTGAATACTGGGATTCACTGGGACAGTTGATTGAAGGGAGAAGAAGATGAACTACAAATAATGAGGAAGATGTAATAATTAAGGCAGAACAGCTGGAAATAGTGCATTTGGAACTGTTGGGGATGAATTTGTGGGACAGTTCAGATGTCTAGAGGATTCCTTGACTGGATGTGAAGGAATGAGTAGGAAGAGTGTGGGACGACTTCAGCATTTTAAATTTGGGCCTCTGTGATGCTTTTAAATGGAGTGGGAAGAGGCAGAGGTTTTTAATGGGAGAATGTCTCAGTTTTGGCTTTTTAAAGCTTGCCTACCTGTAGGTATCAAGGAAGAAGATGTCTTATAAGGTGTTTTAAATATAGGTTTGGTGTTCCAAAGAAGGTTGAGAGGGTAGAGTTAGAGGTGATGTCTTTGGCATATGTGATATTTGAACCAGGGGGAAATTGCCCAAGAGGAATATTAAGTAGTAGTGGGGGGATGAATAGTGAGAAACAGCAGTGTTTTTTAAGAGACACTAAAAATTCTTGATAGGTAAGAGAGTTTTGAGGAAAAGTATTAAAGACAAAACAGGAAGTAATGAAGTAGAGACAGCAAAGTGTGAGGTTATACACATTCAGGGGAAAATTGGGAGTTGAGATTGTTGAGGTGATGTTAATAGTGGAGAGGAAGAGAAAAAAAATTTTTTTTAAAATATTTTACTTATTTATTTGACAGAGGCACAGTGAGAGAGGGGACACAAGCAGTGCGAGTGGGAGAGGGAGAAGCAGGCTTCCCGCCGAGCAGGGAGCCGGATGTGGGGCTCGATCCCAGGACCCTGGGATCATGACCTGAGCCGAAGGCAGACGCTTAACGACTGAGCCACCCAGGAGCCCTGAGAATAAAACATTTAAGGAAAGGTTGGGTAAAAGGTAGAACAAAGTCTAGGAAAGAGAAGTCTATCAGACTGTTTTATTGTTTGTCATACGCTGTGCTAGATTTAATCCTTCTAATGACCATGGGAGCTAAGTATAATCCATAGTTTACAGAGGAGATAACTGAGACTTAAGAGTGTCTTAGTAACTTGCCCATAGCCACAGAAGGGAATAAGTGGTAGAACAGAGATCCAGATTGCATTGCATTTGTACCATACTGTATGCCATACAATTAATGGCCAGACTTGATTTTAAAGAAAAAAGGTTGAAGTGATATGTAGACACATAGAACTGATGGCTGTTTTAAGGGACTGGAAGTTTTGGTAAAGTTAAAAGAGCATGTAGAATAGAAGTGGGAAAAATCGAAAGATACTGATCAGAGAACATAGACTCCAGAGTAATGACAGATGAGAGAATATTAAAGTAGAAAAGGTTGTTGGAGTAGAGGAGCCAGGATCTGCTAGGAGATTTATAAAAAAAGGTCAACAGTATTTAAGTTGCTACGTTGGATGGTATCAGGAGTTGAGGTGGAAAGGAATCTTGAGCCAGCACCAATGTATTTAATGTGTGTGTGGATTGAGTGACTTAGAGCGGAAGTGTGAATGCTGATATCTGCCTCTACTATTTGAAGAGACTGGAATTAGGATTTTGGAATTGGAAGTTGAAGATGGAGGGTGCCAGTGGGAGGAGGATAAGAGAGGGAAAGGTTTAGCTGGGAAGAGTTGAGAGTATTGGAAATGACAGGATCTCATGTAATAATGGTCCTAAGGAATGAGGGATGTTGGGAATTAGGGATGTTGGGCGTTAGAGAAAGGAAGATAGACATGCGAATAAATTTTCTAGATTTGGATTTTATTGAGAACTTTAAGGTTTTCTGAGAGACTAACCAAGATGGTGACTGATACTGTAGGGTTTTATCCAGATACATTATACTGTCTTTGGCAGAAGGTTTTGTATTTTGGGGGGTACTCTAGTCTTAATGTAATTAGAAAGTCCTTTTCAAAACAAAATTCACTAATTACATTTCTGTGATTAACTTGGTGTTCAGAATTAACATGGTCCTGCAGGTACTGGTGACTGCCACATTAAGACTGTGGCGAATCACATAACATGTCTTTGTGCTTGATTCTCCATCTGTAAAACCAGGATAATATGTCACTACTTCAAGGGATGTTAAGGGAAAGTAACCTCCTCCTCCCCCCAGCATTTTTTGATTAGAGATAAGAGAATATTAAAAAGAACTTTTAGGTCTTGAGAAGAAAGGTACTATGTTCATGAAGTAATCAGTGCTCATTTTCATTTAGCCCAAGGTAGGGTTACTTTTAAAAACGGATAATTGACTTGTTGGAAAAATTGTATTTCAAATTAAATGTTAAAGAAGCAACTTTTTGTAAAAACTTAGAATCTAAAAATTCCAACAAGCAAAAAATAACAAATCTATGTTGTGAACATTTTCTTTTATGTTCTGAGCAAAGAATGCAAGAAGAGGTAGCTAGATTAGTAACTAATGTTGGACAGGACGCAAGGCAAACACCTGGCTCCAGCCAGTTTTTTGTCTGGTACTTAATACAACTGATTATATAAGGAGTATATTTCTAGAGCTTGCTAATTAAAGCAATTTTAATACCTGAGTACATTTTGGAAGTATAAGTAGATTTGACATCTGTCATTTTCAATGGAAAAAGTCATCTTTCTAAAAAAAAATATCATTATATGGAAGGCATAAAATCTACTTTTGTGGGAGAGAAGGTAGAGAGGAAGTTTTTTTTTAGCTTATTAAAATTCAGACATTTACTTTTTTGCAGCTTTAATCAAACTAAGATTTCTACTTAATAGGTCAGATGGGCTAAATCTGCTAGTTAGCATTTCATTGCTCTGGATTTAGTCTGTTAACTTTAATTTGGGCAGGTAAAGGTTTGTAAACTTATGTTCATTTTAGTCACCAACAATGAAAGCAAAAATCTGTTTATATTTTTGTGTAGCCTGATTAGCTTATTATTCTGAAACTGTAATTTGTTAAATAAAAAATTGTTGCTTTAGATACATAATTACTGAAACTTGATTTAGGAATGAATTTGAAGTTTGTGAATCAAGATCTTGAATGAACATAAATCAGGAACTTAAAAATATAATGATGAAAATTATATATACTTTTTCTCTTAAGAATTATTTAATCCAAAAACCCAAACTTAATTAACTTAGTAAAAATTAAGAACATATGCCAAATAACTTTAGTAAGTATATCAAATTAAGATATTCTTCAACTCCATATTTTGATCACTTTAAAAAGAAAGGGGAGAGACACAGATGAATAAGACAAGCTAGCCTATAACTACCCTAGTTTTCCTCAGCAGTTTTTCATCTCGCTGCTTCAGGAAAGAGCAAACTTAGCTTCTAAGTGAGCCAAAAGAAAAATAATTTAACCTGAAGTTATATAGACCCTATTTACCCTCTTTACTGCTGTCGAGTCTGATCCTGTATCATGTGTACAAGGTCACAGCATACACCACATAAAAGTAGTTTGACTTATAATTACTGGCTAACTTTTAGTCCCATTTTTGCATTTACCTTGAGGAGGAAAACAATGAAACTGAACTGAATTCTTTTAATTGAGTGGTATGGTCTGAATATTTGTGTCCTCCTGGGAACCCATGTTGAAATCCTAACCCTCAAAGATGATATTAGGAGGTGGGGAGGTGGGGTCTTTGGCAGGTGCTTAAATCTTGAGGGTGGAGCCCTCCTTGAATGGGATTATTGCCTTCAGAGGCTCCAGAGAGAGGCTTTGGAGAGATCCTAGCCCCTTCTACTTTGTGAGGGCACGAGAGAAAAGGCCTCAGCTGTGAACCAGGAAGAAGGCCCTCAGCCGACCAACCATCCTGGCGCCTTGATCTAGGACTTCCCGGCCTCCAGAACTGCTAAGAAATAAATTTCTTTTGTTTATAAGCTACCCAGTCTGTGAAGTTTTGTTATAGAAGCCTGAATGGACTAAGACACTGACTTTTGTTTTGGGGAGGACAAGGAGCAATAATTACCTCAAAGAAAGAAATAAAAAACTTAGCACAATTTTCAGTTGCTTTTAGTTCCATACGTATAATTTTTACTTGTTTTAACAGTGTATGTACAAATGTTTATTCATTTTCACCTAATATCCTAAAAGAATTTCTGTGCTTATGCATAGTTTTGTTAGTAATTATTATAGTTTTAATGCTTGTAATATTTCATCAATTTATACTATAAGTTTACACAGCTATTATTAGTGAAAACTTGGTTTCCAGCTCTTTGCCTTAATAAGTAAATAACATTGTAATGAGCATTTTTTTTTGCATCTAATTGGTTTTTTTTTTCTTTTCAATTTCTTAGGATGAATTTACAGGAGGGAGATCACTATGTCAAAGAATATTAAGTTTTTTTTTAAATTCTTGATATGAATTGCTGCTTCCAAAAATTCATTTTTTTTTTTACTATTGTGGATTATTTATAAATGAAATTCATTCTCAGATTTCTTAGATTCAATTTTTGTTTTTTCTCTTTACTATCTTGGCAGTTTTTTTTGTATAGCTCCCAGCACATAATTGACAGCTAATATTTGAGTGATTATCAGCATCATCTTAAAATTATCTTATGGATTTAGTCTTCAGAGCACCCATTTTATTTTTTATTTTATTTTTTCCTTTTTGAATATTTTTTTAAATTTTATTTTATTATGTTAGTCACCATACAGTACATCATTAGTTTTTGATGTGTTCCGTGATTCATTGTTTGTGTATAACACCCAGTGCTCCATTCAATACGCAGAGCAACCATTTTAAATGTTGTTGCAATTACTATGCTTCCATTTACAAAGATGAGGAAATGGAGGCTTAGCAAAAAGTTAAGGAACTTGGCAAAGATTATATCGCTTTTTGCCTACCCCCTATTTTGTATAAAACCATAATGCTGGTCAAGACTGTGTAGTTAAAAATCCCATCTTCTGAACTACAGGGTATAAGGGATGTTGTCCTCCAAGGATGCATCTATTGGTACCAAAGATTTACATTTGTGTTCAGTTTATTATTCCATGAAAATAAGAGATAATACTGAAAAGCATAGAAATCCTCAGGGGAGTGCATTTCAAGGTCAAGTTGTGAGGAATTTCAGGGGAATTCATATTTGAATTGCTGTAGCTAGATATTAGATAATAAGTGTTACATCCTTGCTTCTCAGATTTCTTCACTGAAGGGTTCCAAATGATAAGGGAATGCATCCCAAAGCAGCCTTAAAAAGGTGTAACATTGTTTTGAAATCTAGTAATAGATCTCAAAGATTCATGTAAACTTGCATTTTAATAAATACTATAGTTGCATTTCCAGTATGAAATGCTTTTAGTTATTTATATTAGAAAAAAATGGAAAGCTTTTTAACCATCAGATCTTTGCATATTTATAGCCTGTGGCATTATGTGTCTCTACCTCATGTGGCACATTCTGGGAGGAAGTGTTTTCTGGTGAGAGGCAGCATTTGACATACATCAGGGTGTTGCTCCTGAGGGCATGATTGTGTCCTGTAATTATAGTGGCTGCCATTTTCAAACAAGTAGGAACTTTTCAATCCAGCAAAAATTAATATAAACTTTATGAAGTACAAAAACAATATTGTAGGAAACTAGGAAGACGATGGGAAATTACCCATTGAAAAATTTTTTCTGCACTTATAGTAAAAGTATTATAAAGGCAACAATATATAGAAGTGATCTTAAATTTAAAATTTGTTTCTATAAAAACTTCAGGTAGATTATACAATTTATATAGAGAGTGAATTACCTGTATTAGAAAGAATAGAATTGTGCTAATTGGTACTCTAGAAAACATGCACAGAAAAGAAAACTCAGATTCTGATCTCAGTTTTACCATTTACTTAAATGACTTAGAACAAATCTTTTAGTGTCTGTGCTAATGAGGACAGTAATCTTTTCCCATCCATAAATACTTTTTCATGAAAAAATGTAAATAAATAGATTTATCTAAAGATGAGTTTTGATATACTTGGAAAAAGGAGGGTTTTCTAGAGGATTGGAATACAAAAGGGAGGTAGAGCAGAAGGCACACAAAAATAAAAAGTTTTTAGCAAAACCTTAGGGAGAGGAAGAAAGCTAAGGAAAATGAGACTGGGCCTGTTTTGGGAGCCACATGAAATCTGTATAAGGAGTGTGTTAGCTAAGTTAAAGGTTATATAACCTATATGTTGGGAAGCTTTGTAAAATATCTGTATAGTTAAAATCAGACTATGAACGTTTGAGTGGTGTATCAAATGGTTTAGAAAAATTACCTTTTACCTTTTACCAAAAATATTGTTTGCAACAAAACAAATTCACAAGGATGTTGAGATCATATAGGGGAAGGGGTGAGTTCCTAAACATTTTAAATTTTTTTTTAAAAGATTTTATTTATTTATTTGATAGAGTGAGAGAGCACAAGCAGGGGGAACAGTAGAGGGAGAGGGAGAAGCAGGCTCCCCGCCAACAGGGAGCCCTATGCGGGGCTCTATCCCAGGACCCTGGGATCATGACCTGAGCTGAAGGCAAATGCTTAACCATCTGAGCCACCCAGGCGCCCCAACATTTTTAATTTGATCAGGGGATGGTAAATGAGAATTCATTATACAAGACTCATTATTTTAAAAAGATAGATATTATTGATATTCTGTTATTTGAGCATGTTTTCCTTATTGTTTTATTAATGAAGTTGTAATTTTAAGAGTTTTCGTAGGCTCATATGTTAAAACAGTATTTGGTACACGGTAAGCACTGTTTGCCTATACGCATTCAGATATGGCCTCAGTCTTAACCTTATTAAGTTTTTAAGTTCATTCCTCATTTGCAGTAACAACTTTATCTTAGTTGTGGAGGGATTCCTGCTTGCTTTAGTATATCTCCAGACTTTGAAATCATCAGACTATAAAGGAATTGTAGAAAAAGAAAATAGAGTTTTACCACTAGCTTTTAATTTATTGTCTCTCACAGTTCTTTCCAAATGGTTCTATTACTTTACTGAAAGATACTTTTTTCTCTCCTAAAATTTTCCTTTTTTCCATTTGCTACCACTTAGCCCTTATTAGAATCCTTTAAGAATCTAACCCATCGTTTCCAATAAAATTTCCTTTGCTGGTGGGAAGATTCTGTTTGTAAAGGCTATCCAATATGGTAGCCACTCTGTGGCTCTTTGGCTAATGAGTACTTAAAATGTGGCTTGTGGGACTGAGGAACTAAATTCTTAATTTAATTTAGATAGCCACATGTAACTAGTAATTCCTGTATTAGATAGCATGGATCCTGAGAATTTCTAATCTTTCAGTCCCAGCAAATTTTTGAAAACAATGACATGTTCTCTATTCAGTCTTAGCCAGTTTGTTGAAGAAATTTCTAATTTTTTAAACGGGGAGGTAGCATGGGTAATACATAAGCTTCTTCCAAAGTGTGATATGTAAGATAATTTTAGTTTCATAAACATGACATTGAATTAAGTTGACAAGTTATCCTTTCTCCATACTTTCTGCATCTTAATTAAGAAAAAAGGTTTGTTTGTGTGGTGTGTTTAATAAGGAGTAATATCAGCCTCAATCTCTGGTAGACAGCCAATATGGTAAAAGCCAAACTATTAAATTTTATAGTTACCATCTATTTATGGCTTGTGATTTGTTGTTGTGTTGTTGTTGTTTTAAATTGGCTGTAGTGATAAAAACCTTTCAGGAACATTTTTTGGACAATGTATGTGGCACCACATATAAGGCGAAAAATGATGGTAGTGAATGTCAAAAACAAGTTTGTGACATACTGATGTAGTGGAACGAGAATTGGATTGGTAGACAATCAGGAGCCCTCTCGTGACACTAGTTTGCTGGGGCGGTCTTTTTTAGGTACGGTTTCTGCTTTGGCGAAATGGGAAAGAGGTTGGTTTAGAGTGAGAAGAGATTTAAAATTTTTAAAATTTTAATTTCTTTATAGTTAACATACAGTGTTGTATTAGTTTCAGAGATCTACATTTTTTAAGTGTACTTTATACTATAATAACTGATAAAGCATACCATTTTGGACAGAAGCTAAGATGTGTTAAGTATTTTGCTGTATGTCAAACATGAATTACCTCAGTCAATCCTTCAGTCCAAAGCAGTTTACACATAACTGTCATTCCTTTTTAAAAAAACCTTTGGTGCACAGAATTGGCTTAATCATTATCTTGGTTCATACAGACATCATTGGTTTATGTATGGACCTTTGTAGCCTATTATTTTAGTTTTTCATTTACTTGACAAATACCCTTTCACAGTACAATCCAAGAATCAGGACGTTAATGATAACTAACATTTACCTAATGTGCTTCTATTCGTATTCCCTTGACTTCTTCTAAGAAGTTACTCTATTCTGAGTTATGTGTTTCTGTTCCCTACTATTTAAGGAAAAAGGTTTTATCACATAAACGTATGCCTAAACAAAGAATATATTTACTTATATGTCACCTCATGGAACTTGATTTTTTAAACTATTTGTACTTAATAATACGAAGATGCATCCATTTTTTTTGGTATAGGTTTTTATTCATTTGTACTGTATAATATTCCATTGTGTGATGTGACCACATTTATTTATTTAAATTGGAAGTTTATTTTCCACATTGCAGGATAGTCAAATACTTAGCGTATCTTACAACACTTGAGTTTTAATTTAGCTCTCAGAGTGATATCACTGATGGTCTGTAGCTCACGATGAAATCAGTTCATCTTCTTATGTATCAATTTTCTTGTTTTCAGAATCAATGATGGTCAGATTTAACCATCTCTAAATGATGTATAGTGTAACTATGCATAGTTGAAGATACCTGAATTTATTTCCCCTGCTTTTCCTTGGTTGTGATACTCAACACACTTTAACCCTCCACTGAATCTTTGTATTTAATTGAGGAATAAAGGGGACATTTTAGGAACAAAAAAACCCAAAAAAGTAGATGTTTCAAATTGGTGAGTGAGGAGAAATAATGAAAGCCAGAAGAACTAGATTCCTGCCCCCCGCAATCAACTTTTATTTTTAGGAACCTATTCTACTCTTCCTCCCCCAGCTCTGTCTTGCTACCTCAAGCCCTAGCTTTTTATTAACACTCAGTATAAGATCAGTTTGGAGAATAGGGAAAGTGAAATATAATTTATTTAATAACAATTACAGAAATGATTTAAGGAAAGTAAAAGTAAGTGCATAATTTGGAATAAAATCAGTAAATAAAAACTAGTATCCAATTCCTTTTCCATTTCTAAAAAAATTTAAAGTGAGGAAGTCTTTATTTAATATGACTAACAGTGAGAATCATGATTTCATATCTCCTGTGAATGGAAACAGATTTGAGATATGTAAGAATTTTTAGTGGCAGAAGTAAAAGACATCTAGAATAAAGGTCTAAGCAAGAAAAGGACATTGTAAGGGGCCAGTAGATAATTTTAAAATCACATTTTGAAATTTATTATTTGAACATTTAATACATTTGGCTTTTATAAATGTGACATATATACTGTCTCTTCATTTCTCTATAACCAAATTATAAAAGATAATACAACATTAACAGCAATAGGTGATTTTTGAATGTGATCAAGAAATATGATGAAGCTTTCTCACTGAAAAATAAAAGTAAATGCACAAAGACAGTTAATACAAGATTTTATACTAAAGAATAATCCATTTAAATAGATGACATTTTACTGTTTTTAATAGATGACTTGAAATGCAGTCAAATGACAAAATGTATTTGAAATATCTGACTATATTTGATTTAAAGAAAACTATCATAAAAATCATGATTATAATTCATTTTAGCAACTTAGCATGATGATTACAGCAGTGATTAATCAAATGATTCCATGATCTACACAACAAATGTGTATAAGAACAAAAGGTGACAGTTAAAGAACAGTATAACTTTTAAAATGCTTTGACTTGTACACACTTGATGTTAATATATCAAAAATAATATGAATGTTAATTTTGGTCATATGTTACTTGTGATCTATCAAAGTATAGAATGCACTTTTGCAATTTTTAAAATTCTTAAATTGTAGGGTTTTATTTTATTTATTTTATAAAGATTCTATTTATTTGACAGAGACACAGTGAGAGAGGGAACACAAGCAGGGGGAGTGGGAGAGGGAGAAGCAGGCTTCCCGCAGAGCAAGACCTGAGCCAAAGGCAGTCGCTTAACGACTAAGCCACCCAGACGCCCTGAATTATATAGGGTTTTAAAAAGATTTATTTATTTACTTTTGGAGAGAGAAAGAGAAAGAGAGCTCCTGTGCGTTCTGGAGGGGCAGAGGGAGAGGGAGAGAGAGAGAGAGAATCTTAAGCAGACTCCATGCTGAGCACAGAGCCCTACATGGGCCTCAATCTCAGGATCCTGCGATCATGAGTGAGCCCAAACCAAGAGTCAGATGCTTAACCAACTGAGACACCCAGGTGTGGTGCCTCTTAAATTGTAGTTTTTATATCTGCATCCTCTCTGCACACTATTTTGAGAAGTGTCAAAATAGTTGTCTGTTTACTGGTATAACGTGGAGAAAAGAGTATATCAGGGACGCCTGGGTGGCTTGGTGGGTTAAGCATCTGCCTTTGGCTCGGATCGTGATCCCAGGGTGCTAGGATCGAGTCCTGCATCAGGTTCCTTGATCAGCGGGGAGCCTGCTTCTCCCTCTGCCTGCTGCTCCCCCTGCTTGTGCGTGCTCTCTCTCTCTCTGACAAATAAATAAAAATAAAATCTAAAAGAAAAAAGAAAAGAGTATATCCCTAAAATGTATCTAATCAGAATTTATATTCACAACCTTCTATAGCATACAACTTGAGGTACTTTCTTGACTGTAATATTAAAACTAAATATTAGAATTAGTATCCACTGAAGCTAATAAAGATGAGAATCATAGACAATAAAGTTATGTAGGGTTGTTATTGATCAGGAAGTTCAGTTGTTTTGGTTTTTAATCATCTGAAATCACACCGGAAAATATATATTTTTTTGAGTCCTTTTTTTTTCTTTTCCAGATTTTTATTTCAATTCTAGTTAGTTAACATATAGTGTAATATTGGTTTCAGGAGTAGAGTTGAGTGATTTATCCTTACATATAACACCCAATGCTTATCATAACAGGTGCCCTCTGTAATGCCTATCACCCATCTAGCCCATCCCTGAGGCACCTCCCTCCATCAACCTTCAGTTTGTTCTCTATTGTTAAGAGTCTCTTATGGTTTGCTTCCCTTTCTCTTTTTTTCCCCCATTCCCATAAGTTTATCTGTTTTGTTTCTTAAATTACACATATGAGTGAAATCATATGGTCTTTGTCTTTCTCTGACTTACTTCACTTGGCATAATGCATTCTAGCTCTATCTACGTCATTGCAAATGGCAAGATTTCATTCTTTTGATGGCTAAGTAATATTCCACTGTGTATATATACCACATCTTTATCCATTCATCAGTCTGTGGACATTTGGACTCCAGACTCTTTCCATAGTTTGGCTGTTGTTGATAATGCTGCTGTAAACATCAGGGTGCGTGTACCCCTTCGTATCTGTATTTTTGTGTTGTTTGGGTAAATACGTATTAGTGCAATTGCTGGGTCATAGGGTAGTTCTATTTTTAACTTTTTGAGGAACCTCCATACTATTCTCCAGAGTGGCCGCACTCTGAATTTGCATTCCCACCAACAGTGTAAGACGGTTCCCCTTTCTCCACATCTTCACCAATATCTGTTGTTTCCTGTGTTAATTTTAGCCATCTGACAGGTGTGATGTGATATCTCATCGTGGTTTTGGTTTGTATTTCCCTGATGATGAGTGATATTGAACATCTTTTTATGTGTCTGTTAGCCATCTGGATGTCGTCTTTGAAAAAATTTCTATTCCTGCCCATTTCTTAACTGGATTATTTGTATTTTGGGTGTTGAATTTGATAAGTTCTTTATAGATTTTAGATACTAACCTTTTATCTGATATGTCATTTGTAAATAGCTTGTCCCATTCCGTAGGCTGCCTTTTAGTTTTGTTGATTATGTCCTTTGCTGTGCAGAAGCTTTTTATCTTGGTGAAGTCCCAGTAGGTCATTTTTGCTTTTGTTTCCCTTGCCTACGGCAGTGTGTCTAGTAAGAAGTTGCTCCGGCCCAGGTCAAAGAGATTGCTGCTTTTTTTCTCCTCTAGTATTTTGATGGATTCCTGTCTCACATTTAGGTCTTTCATCCATTTTGAGTTTTTGTGTATGGTATGAGAAAGTGGTCCAGTTTCATTCTTCTGCATATTGCTGTCCAGTTTTCCAATACCATTTGTTGAAGAGACCGTCTTTTTTTCTATTGGATATTCTTTTCCTGCTTTGTTGAAGATTAGTTGACCAGAGTTGCGGGTCCATTTCTGGGTTTTCTATTCTGTTCTGTTGATATGTGTGTCTGTTTTTTGTGCCAGTACCTTACTGTCTTGATGACTACAGCTTTGTAATATAGTTTGAACGAAGTGACCACAATTTAGACACTCAAATATAAGGGTATTTGAATTGCTTCCGGATATTTGCAATCATGAACATTACTATTGTAAACATTTTTCTTATATGCTTCTGATACGTATGTGCTAAAGGTTTTCTTTAGTATATACTTCGGAGTAAAATAGTTGGATTGTAAGCTGTGTTGTGGATTTTAAATTTACAAGGTAATGTCAAATTGTGTCCCAAAATAGTTCTAGTTTATACTCCCTACTAGCAATATAAGAGACCAGATTCAAAATTGTACTTTATTGTGATCTAATGGTTTTTGCTAAAGTGTTTTTCAGTGTACCAGATACTGTTCTAAATACATGAATTAATAAATTCTTTTAATCCTATAACATCCTTGTTGGGTAGGAATTGTGTGTCCAGTGAAGACACTGAGGCATGGTGAGGTTAAGCTAGTAAATGAAAGAGTTGGGATTCAGATTGAGCAGGTCCGGCTGCAGAGCCCTGCAGAGCCTCTTAACTGATGTGATATTGTACCTCCTCAGATACTCAGATTTGTGCATTTTTATTCCTTTTCCCTTTTCCCCGGCTCCCATCAGTCTCTTGGCCTATATGTGCTTGTGATGGTGAATGTTGGGTATCTATTCTTATATTGTTGTGTCACTGTCTATTGTGTGGTCTTCCTTTAAAAAGCAGTTTCTTAAAAAAACTCAGTTTCCTTATTGCTAGAATGAGTAAGGTGGTTCAGATGATTTGTAGCATTCTTGGCTCTAATATTTTATAATTTGACTTACTCTTTTATACAGTTCATTTTAATTTTAGAATAATCTGTTATTTGTATTTTCTCTTTGTAGTATTAAAATGTGAAACAATTTAGTATGCTTTATTTCATTGTATAATTCCATTTTAAGTTAACTATTTTTTCATAGAATATTTTTAATGTATTAAGCCGCTAAAAAAATTCTGGAGTGGACTTGAATGTGTACTGAACTCCACATAAGCTTTTGTACATACATCTCTTGAACAGATTAAAATTTTTTCCTTTAACATTTCTAGGTAATGTCCTTGAGATAGTTCTTTATTAAGCCAATTATTTTTATCATCTGTTAACATGCTTAATGATGTTTTGCAGTTTTTTGTTTTACCTTTTAGGTACTGAGTTTTTTGAAATAAAACATTATTTTAAAATCATTATTCTAGTGATAGATGAGAATTTTTTGGCTTAATAATTATTGAGTGACAAAGTGCCAAACCTAATAATAAACACCTAGTTACCCATGTATATTGCTAAAGTAAGGTGTTATTTATTCAGATGTTAAAGTTTTAGGTTCTGTAAAAACAGTGTTTAGGCCTTTTTCAGTAAGGAAAAATCTTTTAATTCAAATCCATTATGTGTATGCTGCATATTTTAGTGGTAGTTAAATGTTTTACTGCAGTGGGCTCAAGAGGATCAATTGCACATGTCCCTTAGAATGGTAGGCTAATAGAAGCACCAAACAGGTGGAGATCAGGATGTTGCAGCGTTTCTTATTAGTCAAATTTAGTCCCTCTCCTAGATTTTACACTGCTCTTCGGTTTCACAGTCATTAATGTTGATATTGAGTGAAATAGTTACAACAAACATTTATTATTTATTATGCCAAAGAAAGGATTGGACCTAACATTTTTGAGGTTTAGTGTGTTCCAGGTGTTAAGACGGTAGGCTTTGGGGAAGTAAATGAATAAAAGCTGGATTTTTGCTCTCACTGACTTCTCAATCTGATATTAGAAATAAGTGTTTTTTTGGTAATGAAGGACTTGGAAATACTGATTTTTCTGCTAGGAGAAAATACAGTTTTCCCAATAGAGTGAGAAAAACTATTTCAAAGTAAAAATTACTTCATTTTAAAGAGGGATTTTTATGTGTTATGCTTAACTTTATATATACTTCAGTAGTATATATACTTCAGTCTTGTAGTGTGACAAAGCAACTACAGTCTTAACTGATTAACTTTGAAGTTTGTATGGCAGGATAGATTCTGTCAGAAAGGTAAAAGATACAGTGTCGGTTAACTTAGAGCTAAGCATCAGATGAATATTGTGAACTTACTGTTTTTATAACTTTAGCCTTTATTAAAAAATTTTATATATGAATGATACTTTATTATTTATAGAATGTATAAGATTTTAATCTTTTTTTAGAAAATAATTTCTTGGGGTGACTGGGTGGCTCAGTCGTTAAACGTCTGCCTTCACCTCAGGTCATGATCCCAGGGTCCTGGAATTGAGCCCTGCATCGTGCTCCCTGCTCAGCAGGAAGCCTGCTCCTCCCTCTCCCACTCCCCCTGCTTGTGTTCCCTCTCTCGCTGTGTCTCTCTCTGTCAAATAAATAAATAAAATCTTAAAAAAAAAAAAAGAAAATAATTTCTTTCATTAGGAAGAGCTTTGAAATGAGTAATTTGTAACTATTTAGCTTGCTTTGGTCTGGCTTTAATGTAAGAGCACAAGATGTGTCATTCTAAATCAGATAACTGGTCCAAGTAAGCCTAGATTTCTGATTAAAAGACTAAGGGGTATTTTAGGTGAAGTACACGGTTGTGGTTCCAAACTCCTCAAATAACTTGTCATTAACCTACTGAGCTATAATTTTTCTTCCTTTCCTTCCAATTATTTGTACTAAAAATTAGAGATTTTATGGGTGAGAGGTCAAGGTAGGAGCATTGAAACGATTGTATAAACATGCTGGTGTGTCATTGCCTCTTACCATCCTATATAATCTTGAGAAGTTTTATATACTGAAGATCTGTCGTTCAAAGATATGTGGCAACTACTGGTAAATTAAGTATAAGTTAGTTCTCATATTGCTGTGTTCCTTCAGAAAATTCTAATGCATGCATGTATGTATGTATGTATGTCGCTCACTCTGGAATGTTGGACTTACAAGTAGGAAAAAATATACAAAAATATATTCCTCACTCAGCTGCCCAAGACATTAACCTCTTACATAGCCAAATCAGGAAATTAACATTGATACAATATTACTCAGGTTTCATTAGTGCCACTGATGTCCTTTTTCTAGTTCAGGATACAGTCTCACATCACATATTTTGTTAAGTATTTATGTCTTCTTTAATCTAGAATAGCTCTTCAGTCTTTCTTTCATTAACTTTGAAATTTTGAAGAGTACTGGCCAGGTATTTTATAGAGTATTTCTCAGTTTGGGTTTGTCTGATGTTCATTTGTAATTAAATTCAAGGTAAGCATTTCTGGTAACAATGCTATAGAGTGGTGATGTCCTCATGCTTCAAATCAGAAGGTCCTCATGCTTCAGATCAGATGTTGATGTATCCCATACTGATGATAATGAACTTTGATCATTTGGTTAAGGTGGTGTCTGCCAGGTTTTGCAGCTGATGTAAATTCTCTTTATAATAAGCATCTTCTGGGAAGAGACACTTCGAGACTATATAAATATTCTATTTCTTATCACTTTTTTAAAAACATCTGTTGATTTTTGCCTGCAACAGTTATTGTGATGATTGCCAAAGGTGATTTTCTATTTCCATCGTTCCTTCTGCTACTATTAATTGGAATTCTATAGAGAAACTTTCTCTTCTCCCTGCATTTATTTAAGTGTTTCTATCAGTATGGAATATAACCCATTGCTATCATTATTTTGATGCTCTCTTGGCCCACATTTGGCCATTGGGAGCCCATGAGGTTGCCTTCTGTGCCCTTTCAACATGTTTCCTTCATTTTTTGAGCACTTTCTTTTTGGCTTCACAAAATGTTCCAGGTTCATGTTACATTTTCTTCATTCCAGCTTTAGAGTCATTCCATTTATGCGAAGAACTCTGGTTCTTTTTATTGGAGAATTATATTTAGGAACTATTATCCCACTGCTAGGTGTGCTCACTGGCATTAGGGTGAGGTTGGTGGTACCCATTTTACAGATGAAGGAAACTTAAGGTGAAAGTTAAAAGTTTTGTTCAGTACACACAGATAAAAGTGATAGACTTGGGACATAAACTCAGGCCTTCTCAGTCTAGAGTTCAGGTTCTTTCTACTTACTCTCTTTTATTACTATAGTATTCCGTTTTTTTTTTTTTAAAGATTTTATTTATTTATTTGAGAGAGAGAGAATGAGAGATAGAGAGCACGAGAGGGAAGAGGGTCAGAGGGAGAAGCAGACTCCCCGCCGAGCAGGGAGCCCGATGTGGGACTCGATCCCGGGACTCCAGGATCATGACCTGAGCCGAAGGCAGTCGCTTAACCAACTGAGCCACCCAGGTGCCCCAGTATTCCGTTTTTACACTGATCTTTTTCATTTTGTTATTTGTCTTTCTTGGCAAGGACAGAACACAATCTAATTCTAATATTCAAAAAAATTATTTGCCAATAATAGGTATCACTATTTCAAAACAAAATCGTTGTTACAATTTCAGAAATATTTATTACATGCTTGATATGGGTAAGTCAGTGTGCTAGACATTGGTAGTATTTGAGTATGTGTGTACTTGTTTTGGGGGGACATTGTGCTGAGAATGTTTTTTTGTTTGTTTACTGTGACTTTCCCCCAATATATAGTTGGGTAGAGAGACAGGTGGTGTGGCTATTGTAAGTTAATTATCCATGACTCCAAATGGCTTAGGGATTTATATATTATATATAAATATATATGACATAAATATGTAGTATTTAGATGTATGTGTATTTATATGTGTCTTTTAGTGCACTGTGATTTCATAATTTTAGTAATATGCAACTGTTTTTTTTTTAAAGCCTTTTTTTTTAAAGATTTTATTTATTTATTTGACAGAGAGAGACACAGCGAGAGGGGGAACACAAGCAGGGGGAGTGGGAGAGGAAGAAGCAGTCTTCCCGCTGAGCAAGGAGCCTGATGCGGGGCTCCATCCCAGGACCCTGGGATCATGACCTGAGCTGAAGGCAGACGCTTAACGACTGAGCCAGCCAGGCGCCCCAGTAATACGCAACTGTTAAATGACATTTTTGCTAATCACACATAAGCACTTTTATGTTGTTGCTTTTAATTCTTAAAATAGCATCTTAAGTTGGTATTATTTTTCTCTCATATTTCAAGTGAGCAAAGAGACTTAAATGGAGTGACTTGACTGAGATTATAAAACTTAATAAAAGTAAGGTGGATTTAAATCCGGTTTTTACACTGCTTACTATGTGAAGTACTGTTTCTGTTATATATGTATTTTGTTCAGGCTTTCAGAGTGTCCCTTTGTTCTGATGTTGAGGATTTGGTGAACAAATCTATTCTATATCCCTCTTTAGGGGCTTTTGAGTTCATTCTGCCAAGGATGAAGACCCAGCTCTGTCACCAGTTTTGGGATCGTGGACATCTGTAAAAGGATAATATATCTGTTTTGAAAGGTTATTGTGAAGATTAAGTGTAATCCATATAAATCATTGTACTGTGTTGGCACATAGTAAATACTGAAGTGTTAACTCCCTATTAATACTATTATTAGCAGTAGAAGTAGTAATTAATTCATTGCAAAGGAACATTAAAAGTTCATACCACAGAAAAAACACTAATACATGACAAACATTTACGGTGCACTACCTGGGAAGTATTTGATTTCATGGAATCAAAGAAATTCAGAATGAGAAAAAATTTTGATTAAACAGCATCTTGTCTCTCTGATTTTTTGGATTAGGGTACTAAGTGCTGGAATGATATAATAACTTGCCCAAAATATTGCAGTTGCAGTGTGTCAGTCGCAGTGGAAACTCTGGATTTGTGATTGTTCAGTGTTCTTTCCCCTGCTGATTTTTTCTCACTGTCCATGGAAACCCCAATATCTCTTAAGGAAATAATTTATTGGGGATGTAATTTTTTTCTTTATTTTTAGGAACACTGATTCCTAAAATAATAGCCAGTATAAGTTTGAAGAGAAATACCTAATTTGCCTTTTTAAGGGTCTGTGGTAGCATAATAATGCTTTCAATCAGAAGAATCCCTTTGAGCAACAGGTCAATGAAAAAGCTTTCCTAAAAACACTGTTTAGATTCTCATGTTAGTCAAATAGGGTCTCAGCAAGAAATAGTTTATTTAGCTTTTGGGTGAATGCTTATTTGTTTATTTTTTTAAGAAATTTAAAACACAAAGAGAAATGGAAAGTACATAACATTCATGTATATCCTTATCATCCAAAATCACTGTTAACATCTTTGTTCCAGTTTTTCTTTTTAACCCAGTATTGTTTTTGTGGTGGTAATTGTAATTGAGTTATGCTATTAGAGCTATTTTATCTGAAGATAGACTAGAGATGAAAAATGTATTCTCACATTGGTTATTTAGGACATTTGGTTGGATACTCTATGAAGTTAATGAGTATGTGGACCAGCAAACTACATTTTCTTTTATAAGAAAAAACAGTTGTTTGCAAAACCAAATGAGTTAAAACAAATGAATACAAACTATTTAGCATCTCTTAAGCTAAAAGAACTACTTAAATTGTGATCTCTTGATCATCATTCAGAAATAGAATTATGTGAGTGGATGGCACATTAAAAGGGAAAGCATTAAATGCTTTGCCTAGTGGTGAGCTTAGCCCATCACCTATCATCTATATCTAAAAGGTTATTTATTTTTTTCTTATACACACATAACCATTGTGATAACTTCATAATCTACCAGTATGATGATGTATTTAGGAACTAGGTTAGATGAGAAAAAGTTGTAGGAACTTGCCAGGTTGAGCTTGGAGAAGAGCTGATCAATGAAAAATATTAGCTGTCTCCAAATAATTTGATAAACCTCATAAAATAATTAGGAGTATACTTAGACTCTTTTGTTCCTCAGAGTAAAACTAGAAGCAGTGGATGGAAGTTAAAGGGTGATGTAAATTTTTGTTTTACACAAAAGAAATTTCCTAAATGATGTAATTTGATTAATAATGAAATGGACTGTCTCATGAAGTCTGGAGTTTCTTGTTATTTTCAGACCAAGACAGAAAGGATCCATCTGTGTGGATCATTTAAAAAGGAGTGCTGTGTCGTATGTCAGGGTAGTCTAGATCTTTCAGATACCTTATAACTTCCTAAGGTCCATGCTTTTAATTTTTTTTAAATATTTATTTATTTGAGAGAGAGAGCACATGAGAGGGGGGAGGGTCAGAGGGAGAAGCAGACTCCCCGCTGAGCAGGGAGCCCGATGCGGGACTCGATCCTGGGACTCCAGGATCATGACCTGAGCTGAAGGCAGTCGCTTAACCAACTGAGCCACCCAGACACCCCATGCTTTTAATTTTTATACACTTAATATACCACCCTGTTTTTGAAGTCCACCTTCTGAAAAATGCATATTTATTGTATAAACATAAAATATATAGCTTTCAAAGAAATACCTTGAAGAAAATACCATGAAGAAAAATTTGTCAGTCCCCATTAATCTCGAATATTTTTCTGACTGTTTTAAATTTATGTATCTCTATGAAATCTATATCATATGTATATGAAATTTATCTACAGGAATGAAAAAACTTTCACTTCTTGTTTTTTCTTTTTTTTTCTTTTTCCAAGGATTTTATTTATTTATTTGACAGAGAGAGAAAAAGAGCACAAGCAGGGGGAGCAGCAGGCAGAGGGAGAGGGAGAAGAAGGCTCCCAACTAAGCAGAGAGCCTGACGTGGGGCTTGATCCCGGGACCCTGGGATCATGACCTGAGCCAAAGGCAGACGTTTAACCAATTGAGCCGCCTAGGTGCCCCATCACTTCTTGTTTTAAGTGATTGACCCTTGATATTTTCTGAATTGTCATATTCCAGTGGACACCAACATTACTGAGATCATCCATGGTCTATAATATTGCATCCATGGTCCATAAATAAGTTCTTTTTGAGAAAGGGTGTGGGTTTATGATATAGGCTTTAAACATTCCTTACTCTGCCCAAGAAGCCATGGATAGTATCTTTGATTCTAGCTGTGTCTGATATAAAAGCTACTGAATGGGTAAGTGGTGTTAGAATGCTTTGAGTTTTCAGATTTTGGAACCTCTTGAAAATTCTTGTTTACCTCTTTCCTAATGTCTGTGGGAAATGTGTTCTATATATCTTCACTGTAATCTTTTACTCACTGCAAATTGTTTTTTTTTTTTTTTTTTAGGAGAGGGAGGGGGAAGAGAGAGAGGGAGAGAGAGAGAGAATCTTAAGCAGGCTCCATGCTCAGCATGGAGCCATGCAGGGCTTATTCTCACAACCCTGAGATTATGACCTGAGCTGAAATGAAGAGTTGGATTCTTAACCCACTGAACCACCAGGAGTCCCTTATTACAACTGTTGAAATGAAAGTTTATAGATTATAACTTATGATGGTTAAGATTTGTCTGATGATGGTTTTTATTTCACCATTGCCTGTTTCTCTTCTATGTGGGGACCATAGTCTGTAGGTTTGTAAGGGCCTTACTGGCTTGCTGTTTTTGTTACTGTTTTCTTAAATTACTGTGTATGAGGACTGTGATGCCAATTTAAATCCAATATTGCTCACAGTTAAAAAGTGTTTTCTAAATTTTACTCTATTTCCACAGAGTGTACTAGGTTACTAAACGTTTTGGGGCTGGAGGATGAAGGGATAATGAGCATTCTATAAAGGATGTGTTCTCAAGGTGGAGATGTTTACTCTGTGAAATGGGATTATAGGTTTTGAGATTTGCTCCTCTACAGGAGGGTGGAGTCATCATTATGGAATCCTGCTTTTTGAGTAGTTGTTGTGAGCTTACATTTAGGCTTATGAAATTGCAGAAAAATGAAAAATGTAACTGATAGAGAATATTTACTCCAAATATTTCTTACTTTTACATAAAACTGGGGATAAAGAGTGAATTCTTTTCCTTTATAGTCACAGCTCCTTAAGTTTCAGAGCAGAACTACAACAGCATGGGTTTTAAATCCTTGCTCAGTCACTTTGAAGGGATGCAACTCACTTAAGATTTTGAAACTTCAGTTTTCTCAGCCAGAATGTGGAATAACACCATTTTGCAGAGCTATTTTCAGAAGTAAGGAAAATATCTTTAAACAAATACCCAAAATAGGCTACGCACATAATAAGAGCTAGATAAATGTTTACTATTAAATGTTTATTATTAGAGCTTGGATTGCTTTATTTCATTTTAGGTGGTTTGATTATAAGAGAGGAAAATAAAGGTAATCTCTAGCTCTGCTACTTGTAAATTTCTCCACATTTTTTTTAAGGCACATTGTACACATTTTATCTTTTTTTTCTTCAAAACTGGGTCATTAGGGTTTGAAAGCCTGTTACCGTGAATGAATTATGTAGCTTTTGCAGAGTTTTGAGCAAGAATCATACGACCTGACTTACGCTGTTTTTTTTTTTAAGAGTTTGTGTATTTCTTTATTTTAGAGAGATGATGCTCACAAGGGAGTGGGGGGAGGGACAGAGGAAGAAGGAGAGAATCTGAAGCAGACTCTGCTCTGTCCAGCCCGACTGAGCCCTACAACCCTGAGATCACAACCCTAGCCAAAACCAAGAGTCCAATGGTTAACCGACTGAGCCACCCAGGTGCCCCCTGAGTTATGTTTTTAAAAGATCATTCAAAAGTTCTTGGCTTTTAGGTGTACTTAGGACTTTTTTTTTTAAGCTAGCTTCTTCCCCAAAAACGTCCATTGGTATTTTAAACTGAGTTTCCAATAAATAGAATTTAGACAGTTGTCATCTTTATAATACTGAGTTTCGCTTTTAGAAAATATAAAAAGTGGGGGTGCCTGGGTGGCACAGTCGGTTAAGCATTGGACTCTTTCCATTCCAGTCATGATCTCATAGTCATGAGATCTGCCCCGTGTCAGGCTCCGTGCTCACCGTTGAGCTGGCTCACCTCTCTCTCTCACCCTACTCGTTCTCTCTCTCTCCCCTCAAATAATCTTAAAAAAAAAAAAGAAAACAAGTCTTTATTCATTCAAGTCCTTTATACCCTTCATTAAAGTTTTGCAGATTTCATGTTGATCTGCACATTTATTTTATAATATAATATATAAAAATTATGTAATTTTATATTTATTGTGAATTGGCTCTTTTTATATTGCAATTTCTTAACTCATGGTAAATAGGAAAGCAGTTAATTTTTTTATTATTTCTTATATTCATCTTCTACTGCACTCTTTTTTTTTTAATAGACTTTATTTTTTAGAGCAATGTTAGGTTCACAGTAAAATTGAAGGAAGGTATAGATTTCTCCTATATTCCCTGCTTTCACACATGCCTAACCTCTACTGTTGTCAATATCCCCTACCAGAGTGGCACATTTCTTAAAATTGATGAATCTACATTGATACATCCTTATCACATGGAGTGCATCTGATTACATTAAGGTTAACTTTGGGTTTGGACAAATGTACAATGGTATGTATTCACCATTATAGTATAGTAGAGAGTGTTTTTACTTCTCTAAAAAATCTTCTGTGCTTTGCCTTCTCATCTCCTGTCTCTGCCAACCCCAGCAACTACTGATCTTTTTTTTACAGTCTCCATAGTTTTGCTTTTCCAGAATATCATAGAGTTGGAATTATACAGTATATAGCTCTTTAGACTGGCTTCTTTCACTTAGCAGTATGCTTTTAAAGTTCTTCCATGTCTTTTCATGGCTTGATAGCACATTTCTTTTCAGCATTGAATAACACTGCATTGTCTGAATGTACCACAGTTTTTCCATTCATTTACTGAAGGACATCTTGGTTGCTTCCAAGTTTTGGCAATTTTGAGTAAACCACTTATTAATATCCATGTGCAGATTTTTATTGTGGACATAAGTTTTCAAATCCTTTGGGTAAATACCAAGGAGTGCTATTGCTGGTTGTGTGGTAGGAGTATGTTTAGTTTGTTTTTTTTTTTATGTTAATCACCATACATTACATCATTAGTTCTTGATGTAGTGTTCCATGATTCATTGTTTGCGTATAACACCCAGTGCTCCATGCAGTACGTGCCCTCTTTAATACCCATCACCGGGCTAACCCATCCCCCCACCCACCTCCCCTCTAGAACCCTCAGTTTGTTTCTCAGAGTCCGTAGTCTCTCATGGTTTATCCCCTGCTCTGATTTTCCCCCCTTCATTTTTCCCTCCCTACTATCTTTTTTTTTTTTTTAAACATATAATGTATTATTTGTTTCAGAAGTACAGGTGTGTGATTCAACAGTCTTACACAATTCACAGTGCTCACCATTAGTTTTAT
This sequence comes from Callorhinus ursinus, assembly GCF_003265705.2. Classification (NCBI taxonomy): domain Eukaryota; kingdom Metazoa; phylum Chordata; class Mammalia; order Carnivora; family Otariidae; genus Callorhinus; species Callorhinus ursinus. The sequence continues at coordinate 5,562,968 of NW_027397087.1, forward strand.
AAGAAATCACCAAACTGTCTTCCAAAGTGGCTGTACCATTTTGTATTCTCACAAACAGTAAAAGAGAGTTCCTGTTGCTCCACGTCATCACCAACATTTAGTGGTGTTAGTGTTTTTTATTTTTGCCATTCTAACAGGTGTATAATTGAGTCTGGTTGTTTTGATAAGATGACCTAAGATGTGGAGAATCTTATTGTATGCTTATTTGCCATCTGTGTATCTTTGCTGTGATGTCAGGGTCTTTGGTCCAATATTTAATCATGTTGTTTGTTATTATTGAGTTTTAAGAATTCTATATGTATTAAGGACAAGAGCTATTTCTCATGAGCTATTTCTTTTACAAATTGTTTTTCCTAGACTGTGGTCTGTCTTTTCATTCTCTTGACAGTGCCTTTTGCACAGCAGAAAATTGTACTTTTGATTAAGCCCAGCTTATTAATTTTTTTCTTCATGGATCATGCCTTTAGTATTGTATCTAAAAAGTCCTTGCCACACCCAGGGTCATAGGTTTTTCTCCTATATTATTTTCTAGGAATTTAGTAGTTTTATGTTTTATATTTGAGTCTGTGATTTGTTTTCATTTAATTTTTGTGAAGGATGTGAGGAATGTGTCTAGATTCTTTTTTGGCATGTGGATGCCCAGTTGTTCCAGCACCATTTGTTGAAAAGACCATTTTTCTCCATTGTATTGCTTTTGTACCTTGGTCAAAGGTTAGATCAGTTGACTCTATTTATGTGAGTCTATTTTGGGGCTGTCTGTTCTGTTCCATTGGTCTATTTGTTCTTTCACTGATACCTTGATGATTATACTTACAAGTCTTGAAATGGAGGAGTGTCAGTCCTTTAACTTTGTTCTCCTTCAATATTGTGTTGGCTTTTCTGGATTTTTTTGCCTCTCCATTATAAACTTTAGAATCATTTGGTTGATAACCACAAAATAACTTGCTGGATTTTGATTAGGATTGCATTGAATTTATAGATCAAGTTGGGAAGAGCTGACATCTTGACAGTATTGAATCTTCCTACCCAAGAACATGGAGTATCTCTCCATTTATTTAGTTCTTTGATTTCTTTCATTGAGATTTGTAGTTTTCCTCATATAGATCTTGTACATATTTTGTTAGATTTGCACCTAAGTATTTCATTTGTTGGGGGATGCTAATGTAAATAGTATTGTGTTTTTAATTTTTAAATTGTTTATTATTAGTATATAGAAAAGTGATTGGCTTTTGTGCATTAGCCCTGTAACCTGTGACTTTGCTATGATTGCTTATGAGTACAGAACTTTTTAAGTGTTGATTCTCTCAGATTTTCTACATAGATGATGTCATCTATGAACACACACAGTTTTATTCCTTCTCAGTTTGTATGCCTTTTATTTCCTTTTCTTTGCTAATGAATTAGCTAGAAATTCAAATACAGTGTTGGGAAATCTGTATACACTTTATTTTATTTTATTGTCTTATCGCATTGGCTAAGACCTCTAGTATATTGTTGAGAAAAAATGGTGAGAGGGGGCTTCCTTGCCTTATTCCTGATCTTAGTGGGAAAGCTTCAAATTTCTCACCATTAAGTATAATATTAGCTGTAGTATTTTGTAGGTATTCTTTATTAAGATATTCCATATCTATTTCTAGGTTACTGACAGTTTTTATTATGAATAGCTGTTGGATTTTGTCAGATGCTTTGCAGCTATAGATAAAATTATGTGACTTTTCTTCTTTAGCCTTTGATGTGATACATTATATTAGCTGAGTTTTTAAAAATGGTGAACCATCTTTGCATACTTGGAGTAAATCCCTTGGTGGTGGTATATAATATTTTTCACACAATGTAAATTTTTTACATTTTTTTTACACGTTGCATATATGTTCATGAGAGATATTAGTCTGTAGTTTTCATTTGGTTTTGATGTTAGGGTAACTCTGGTGTCATAGATTGAGTTAGGCAGAATTCTTTTTATGTTTTCTGAAAGAGATTGTAGAAAATTGGTATACTTTCTTAAAGTTTCCTTTATTTTTGGGGAGAATTCATCAGTGAACCCAAGCAAGCCTGGTGCTTTCTGTTTTGTAAGGTTATTGATTATTGATTCAATTTTTAGAATATATATAGACCTTTCGGACTTTTTTTGTGTGTGAATTTTGGCAGATCTTGTCTGTCACTGAACAGATCTATTTCATGTAGGTTGTCAAATTTGTGGGCATAGAGTTGCTCATAGTATTCCTCTATCATCCTTTTAATGTCTATGGAATCTGTAGTAATGTATTCTCTTTCATTTCTGGTATTGGTCATTTGTATTTTTACTCTTTTTTTCTTAGTTAGCCTGGCTAGAGACTTACCAATTTTATTGACCTTTGCAAAGAACCAGCTTTTGTTGTTACTGATTTTTCTCTAATATTCTTCTGTATCCAATTTAATTGATTTCTGCTCTATTTTTTTTAATTTCTTCTCCTGTGCTTTTTCTGGATTTCACTTGCTCTTCTACTTTGCTAAGGTGTTAGCCTAGATAATTGATTTTCGATATTTCCTTTCTTATAGATTCCTTCAATGCTGTATGTTTTCCTTCAAGGACTGCTTTTACTGTATCTCATTAAGTTTTGACAAATTCATTTTCATTTTCATTTAATTCAGAATATTTTAAAACGTCTTGAGATTTCTTTGACCTGTTATTTTGTGTTTCATATCTATACTACAAATATATACATATTCACATAGTCATAAACTTACATAATTGGATACATTGTTATTTTGAACAAACTTATCTCTTAGATCAGTTAAGAGTAATAATAATAAGTTTTTATTTTACCTTCACTTATTCTATCTTCAGTTCTCTTCTTTCAGGTAGATCTAAGTTTTCCTGACCTATATTAGTTTTCTTCTATCTGAAGAACTTCTTTTAACATTTCTTGTAAGCAGGTCTTCTGGCAACAAATTCTCTCAATTTGTCTTTGCCTAAGAGTCTTTATATCTCCTTCACTTTGGAAGGGTAATTTCACAGGCTACAGAATTTTAGGCCAGTTGTTTCTTTTCTCTCCACACTATAAATATTTCACTCCAGTCTCTTCTTGCTTTCATGGTTTCTGAGAAGTCAGAGTTCTTATCTTTCTTCTGTAGAGGTAATTTTTTTTTCTCTCTCTTCTTTTGGGATCATTTTTCTTTATTTTTGGTTTTCTGTAGTTTGAAAATGATGTGCCTAGGTATAGTTTTGTTTTTTTTTTTTCACATTTATCTTGCTTGGTGTTCTTTGAGCTTCTTGGACCTGTGATTTGATGTCTGATATTTGGGGTAAAGTCTTAGTGATTAGTGTTTCAAATATTTCTTCTGTTTTTCTGTTCTCTTTCTTTTATTCTCATTACACAGTTTTTAGTTGTCTCACAGTTCTTAGACTTTTTTTTTTCAGTCTTTTTTTCTCTGCTTTTTAGTTTTGGAGATTTCTACTGAGATATCCTCAAACTTAGAGATTCCTTAGCTACATCTAGTCTTTTAATGTCTGTTTAGTGTTTCTGATCCCTACCATTTCTTATTAGTTCCTTCTTAGGATTTCCATCTCTGCTTTAATTGCCCATCTGTTTTGCATAATGTTTACTTTATCCATTAGAGCACTTAGTATATTAATTATAGTTGTTTTTAAATTCTTGGTTTGATGATTGCAACATCTCTGTCATAGCTAAGTCTAGTTTTGATGTTCTGTGTTTTAAAATTGTTTCTTGCCTTTTAGTATGCCTTGTAATTTTTTCTTGATAGCCAGACATGTTGTACTTGATAAAATGAATCGCTGTAAATAGGCCTTGAGTAATGTGGTGGTAAAGTGGGGGTGTAGGGGAAGTGTTTTATAGTCCAGCTATTAGGGCTTAGTCTTTTTTTCCTTCAGGTTTATTGAAATATAAAGGGACAAAAATTATACTTAAAGTGTGCAACTTAATGTTTTGCTATACATACACATTGTGAAATAATCACGACAATCAATCTAATTAACCTATCTATCACAGCATATAGGTCCCCTCCCCCCCACCACCATTTTTTTTTTGGTGGTAAGAAAACTTAAGATATATCCTCTTAGCAGATTTCAGGTATATAATACATTATTGTTAATCATCATATTGCTGTACATTTGACCTCAGAACTTATTTAGGTTTTAGTCTTTTTGTGGTCCTCTGTCTGTGGACTGTGAACCTCTCAAGTGATTTTTACCTTTCATCCCTTTTAGGTAGGACAATGACTGGAGGGAGACTGTACTTGGGTATTTCCCTTTTCCTAGGTTACTTTGGTTCTGATAAAACTTCAGGAGGTTAGGCTCTCCTTAAATCATTTCTCCTGAGAGCAAATTTTGTTAGAACAGAGTGCTCTGGTATATTTCAGATTGCTTCCTTTTCACCTTCTCTTCTGGAAGCATCAGGGGATTTTTCTCTGTTATTCACCATGAAGACTTGGTAGAGCTCCAAGAGGTAAAACTCAGAAAAGTGTGGGGGACTTCGGTGACTGGTTTCCTTTGGAGTTTTTAATCTCAGAGTTGTCCACACTGAGCCTCCAGCAATTTGTCAGTCATAACTCAGGTCAGGTTTCCCTATCCCGCCACTGTTTCCTGCAGAGGTCTCTCTCTCTGCTCTTGGTTTTGTGCTCCAGTAAGTTGTGATTCCATGTATTCATCTGCCTGTCTGTAATATTGGGGGCAGTGGTTTGCTCTGTGACTTCACTTCTTTTACAGCTCTAAGAGTTGTTGACTTTTCAGTTTGCACACACTGGTGGATTTCAAGCTGCTTTCAGGCTGGGGTAGAAACCAAAAGTCTTTTTAATTTTTCTAATAAAAATTTTGGTTTGTATTTTTTAGGTGAGCAGTCATATAATCAGCAAATAACGGTAATTTTTAATCAACACATTTTTTCTGCTTTCATCTTTGGTCATATTATTGTAACTTTATTTTTTTTTTAACCTCCCCAGTAATGTCCTGTATCTGGGTATAATAGAAATGCCTTAGGTGTTTCACTTTGTGGTATGGTAATAATTACTGAGGTTTTTTTCCCCCTACCCTTGCACTCCAGTAGTTTTTAATAGCCTTTACCACGTTAAGGAGATACCTTTTTTTTTTTTTAAGGAAATACCTTTTTTTTTCTAAGATTTTATTTATTAGAGAGAGAGAGACAAAGAGCGCGCATGCACGCACACAAGTGGGAGGAAGGGGTACAGGGAGAGGAAGAAGCCGACTTCCCTGCTGAGCAGGGAGCCCAAGGAAGGGCTCCAGATCCCACTGGGATCCTGACCTGAGCCCAAGGCAGATGCTTAACCGACCCAGCCACCCAGATGCCCCAGGAAGTACCTTTCTAATAGTTCTTTACCAAGTGTATTTTCAAGAACTGATGTTGAATTTTTCAGTTTTTTTTCTAGGTATTGTTGAAGGTAATAAAGTTTTTCTGACTGGCCCTTTATTTTATTTCCAGTTTAGTTTATTTTTTCAGCATTTGATTCTTGGGATATAAAACATTATGTAAACATCTATTTTTAAATAATATTGTTCCACTTTATTAAATTTGTCAAATTTATATTTAAGATTCAGCTTTTCCTTTGTTTCTGTGCATTTTCATTCATATGCACATTGTCATGTTGCTACTTATCTGTAATGCTATTTAATAATGCTATTTAGATGGTGAACTTCTTGAGGAAAGCAGTGCCACTTGCATAAAGTAGTCTTCTTTCAGGGAAACCATTCTTTCCCTTCCTTTACTACCCCTACCTCCCTCACCATCTCTAATATACCTTTACTCATCCGTCATTCTCTTAGGATCCAGAGTATACCTGGTTCCTGGAAAAACCCATCACTCTGAGAACTCAGGTAGTCTTCTTTGAATGAAACATAATTGAGAAAAGTTCTATATTTTGGGGGGTTTGCTTGGATTTTAAGACTGTACTTGCTCATAGCTCTCTATTTCACTAGAGTTGCTGCTTCTGGAGTCTTTTATGTTTACCTACCCCAAGTCAAAATTACTTGCCCAAAAGGATACAGAGGAATGACTATTTCTGGAGGAAGGGAGCTCCGAGGAGGAAGGTAGAACATTTAATCTTGCTTAGGACTTTAGAAAAACACTTTTTTGTTTTCATAGAGGCTCATATAGCACAATTAAGAACAAGATTAGGAATTTGTATACTTCTTCTGTTCATTTACTCAACAATAACATAACATATTGAGCACTTGCTATATCTCCAATAATACTCTATTCGATATAATAGTAAGGAAAACAGATCCCTGCTTGTGTGGAACATAAACTCTGTTAATAGGAGACAGACAATAAATACCTAAAGAAATAAATAAGATAATTTCAGATAGTCATAAGCATTATGAGGAAAATGAAACTGGGAAAATAAATAGAGTGTAATAAAATAGGATTGGGGGGGTGCCTGGGTGGCTCAGTCTAAGCGTCTGTCTTGGGCTCAGGTCAGCTTCCCAGCGTCCTGGTATCAAGCCCCATGGCGTCGAGTGGTCAGTCTCCCTGCTCATCTGCTCATCGAGACTCTGCTTCTCCCTCTCCCTCTCCCCCTTCCCCCATTCTTGTTTTGTCTCCCAAGCTCTGCACATGCTTGCTCTCTCAAATAAATGGATAAAAAAAAAATCTTTAAAAAATTTATAGAATAGGATGGAGGGAAGCTGGCTATTGGGACTATTTTAGATTGGGTGAATCCACTTTGAGGACGATTCATATTAGCTTATATTTATACTTAGGGAGGAAAGCTTAATGTCTCTGAATGTCTTAGGGGAGTATCCAAGTAAAGGAAACAAATGCAGAGACTGGGGTGGAGGGAAGCTGCTTAAGAGTGGAAAGAACACTGTTGTGGTTGGAGATAGTGAGGTAGGAGAGGAGTCAGAGATAGAGTCTTAGATGGTAAGGAGCTACTAAAAGATTTTAGATTGCCAAGCTATCTTAAATGAATGATTTTGCTTTGACTGTTGAGTTCCTGTGTTAGTGCTTTCTTTTGGAATTTAATTTTAAGATTATAATAAGACTAGAGTAACTGTCTCTATTGCCTGAAGTGATAGTAAAGAAAAAATTCTAGATAAAATTTTATAGTGTCAGGTTTTCAGTTAATTTATTCAAAAATGAGTTTTTATAGTTTTGAATAAGTAGTTATTCCCCAGTACAGCTACATATCAGAACTACTTCAGAAAATTAAAATACAGATTTCCTAAGTCTCATCCCTTAGGAATCAGGGAGTGGACCTTGGGAATCTGTTTCTAAAAGTTCTCCAGATAAGGGGCGCCTGGGTGGCTCAGATGGTTAAGCGTCTGCCTTCGGCTCAGGTCATGATCCCAGAGTCCTGGGATCGAGTCCCGCATCAGGCTCCCTGCTCTGTGGGGAGCCTGCTTCTCCCTCTGCCTCTCTCTCTCTCTCTCTCTGACTCTCATGAATAAATAAATAAAACATTTAAAAAAAAAAAAAAGTTCTCCGGATAATACTCAGAGCCAGTACTCAGACGTGAGTTTGGGAATCCTTGAACCAATGGAATTTTTATCTAGAACAAGTTTGTCCGTGATTCCTGGTTACCTGTGTGCTTATTATTAAATGAATTTGTTGAGATTATACAAATTTCTTATTTCATATTTAAGAGTGAAGTGTATTCAGCTCTTTAAAATGCAAATGTATTAAGTGGCAGTTTAAGGAGTGAAGAATAAAGTACTGATTGGTTAATCGCTCTTTTGCTTACATTGTTGAGGAGATCCCAAAACATGCTGTGTTTTTTTGTATAGTTTGCTGGTTTAAAAAAGAGAAGTGTAAAAATGGATAAACATAATTTATATTTCTGTTGAACTCAAGAATAGTTATTTGTCTAAGACAGAAGGTAAAAACTTAAGGTAAAACTAGTTCACACATAAATAAACCAGTACTTAATTCAGATTTCATATAGGCAAGATTTCCAGCTTCTCTAAAAAAGATTAAAATATTCTCATAATATTGAGCCTGCATTTCTACAAGGCAACTGCTGGAGTAGAGCATGGAGTGTTAAGTATTCCCTTTAGATGCCAGTCTCCACCACTGCAAGCACACACTTAAAAGCAGTAGTCTTTGCTCATTTAGGTTTGTTTTTGATTTCTGCTTAAGATCTATGTTACAATTATCAATATAGGCTGAATCTGAGTCTCATTTGTGAAAGGAGAAGAGAGAGAAAATTCAAATGTTTATTTTAAAGCTGTTCCTTTATAAAAGGCAGACTGTCTTAAAATGATATGATTTAACAAAGAGATATCAACAGAATCTGAATTATTACTTTAATTATTCTCTGTTACTGGAGAAAGGAGTGTTCCACAGTTAATTGTATCAATCCATTAGTACTTTTGCATTCAAATCATACTTTCAATAAACTAGGCTTATCTTTCATATTTTAAGACAGAAACCATTATCTTGGCTTTCATTACACTTTCTTCCTCAAAATTTCCTGCCTACCTTAAGTACTGTGACCCCAATCACTGACTCCTCTCTTTCTTAAAAGAAGGAGTATTTCTCCTGAAGCTCAGTCTCAGCATATTCTACTTATCTTTTATGCAGGCTTTGGATTCACTTTTGAAGCTCCATTTCCAGAATTAATCACTTGTTCCACTGAACCCTAATGGCTGTTTAAAAAAAATAATTTCCCTTATTATCCTAGTTAGTTGGATTGTGAATTCTTTGAGAACAAGGACTATGTCTTATTCATCTTTGGATGCTTTTTGTTCAGTGTATTATTTGGCTTGTGAAAGACATCCAGTCCATCCATCCATCTATTTGACTTTTTTTTCATCTATTATGTGCTAGGAACTGTTGAATTACTTATGCTCTCCATGCCTTTTTAGTTATTCCTCTTGAATGTTCTTACTACACTTGACAATGGAACTCTGATGCTAGATTGATGACTTTTTTTCTACATCCCTTACACTGCATGTTGCACCACTAGACTGAATCTTTACGAGTTTCCAATCCTGGAGATTATCTTTGACTCCTGTATTTTTTGTATTCCCTGTTTCTTTCATAGTATTTGTTCTGTGAGTTTTGTTTAAAAGAATAGATCTAAGACTCTGCCTTGTACTTCTGTCTGTAAAGACATTGCTGTGTTCCCAGGATCATTACTGAAATAATACTTGAATTCAGATAGCATCTTCCTAGCTGCCTTTCTGTCTTTGCTTCCTGACTCTTCCAAGCTTTCCTGATCCTATTTTTTCATGAAATTATTCTTATATACCAATTTAATGATATGCCTCGGCACAGAAGCCTGTAATATAGTTCCTTTTGAATATGCAAAGCCTGACCAGTAAGATTCCTGTTTAGTCTAATTTTTGTCATCTTCAGTAATCTTCCAACTCACACAAGAATAACATATACAGTGCGTACTCTTATGTCTTCTTTCATCATGCTCCACCTATTTTAAGTGACTTTTTTACCTTGAATCCATGCCCATGTTTCCTTTGTAATGGCCACCTTTTGTTTTAGTTTGCCAACTGTAACTTGATTCTTCTTCTGTTAAAAGAAGAGCTTCCTACTCTTTGGGGAGAATCATCCCGTCTTTACTTTGAGGCCTTTGGTTTGAGTTGCATGACCCTTCATAGGTGTGATTTGTTTAGGAATTATCCAGTAACCCAAGCTAAACAAATCAGAGACAATAAGACTCAATTCCAGGACTTTTGAACTCTGAGAAGAGGCCATTTCTGCTTTAACTATGAGGATTTTGTGTATTTGGAGATAATGGGGTGAGGGAGATAAATAAGGAATCTTAACCAGAGCCAACTTTATTTTTTTTAAAGATTTATTTATTTATTTTAGAGCACAAGTGAGTGAGCGTGGTGGGGGAGGGACAGAAGGAGAGGGAGAGAAGGTTTTAAGCAGACTCTGCGATGGGTATGGAGCATGATGCAAGGTCCCATCTCACAACTTTTGAGATCATGACTTGAATGGAAACCAAGAGTTGGATGCTTAACCAACTGTGCCACCCAGGTGCCCCTAGAGCCAACTCTAAAATGAAGTCACCTTTATTTAAAAATTAAACACTTTTGATTTGAAGCATTGTCAGTACACTTCAAACAGCATAATAGCAGGAATCCTGCTAAATTTTCCATACTGACAGTTGTGTATTGTGTCCACATGCAGGCAGGGTTTGTATGTGCACATGTGTGTACATGGACATGTGCATGAGAAATAGCATCTTAACTTACTCTGTGAGAATTCTAAAGCTTCTTGGAACCTTGAGATAAAAATTTATTCTTGAGTAGATATATACTTACAGTGTGAATACTGTTTTTGATCAGTGAGTTATATCAACCATGCATTGGTTTGGTTGTAAATGATGATAAAAAGCAGAGGCTTTCTATTCAGACCTTTATTTGATACTTGGCTCTATCACTTACTATCTATGTAATTGGGTCTGGAAAAAAATGAGGGTTTAAGGAAATCTCACCGTAAGAAAAACTAGCTCTGCAACTGAATCTAAGTTATTTTAATCTTAATTGGAGAAATGTTATCAAGTGTCTTTGTTTTGGTCCCCAAAGGGATCCCTGTTCTTTTGGTTCATTGTCAGCTGCCAGATTTTCTCCTCAGAATGCTTGATTCAGAGGAGCGTATGTCCTGCCTTTCCACTTATAAAATCTACTTAGTGCCAGTACAAATTGACTGACAGGTCTTGTAAACTTCCTTTCCTGCTGTCTCTCCCCACAACTCCAGGTACATATTTGATGTTATTTCAAAATGTTCCTTCACAGTCCACTTTTTATTTTATATTACTTAAAAAATTTTTTTAAAGATTTTATTTATTTGACAAAGAGAGAGCACAAGTAGGCAGAGTGGCAGGCAGAGGGAGAGGGAGAAACAGACTCCCCACTGAGCAGTGAGCCCGATGCTGGACTCAATCCCAGGACCCTGGGATCGTGACCTGCGCCAAAGGCAGATGCTTAACCGACTGAGCCACCCAGGTGCCTCCACAGTCCACTTTTTAAATGAGATACTACTAGAACTTTTTTCTCCCCTTATCAGTGACATTTTAGAGGATATATTGTTGGAGTATGTCTTATTTGTTAAAGGCAGCAATGCTTTTAGATTTACAACTCAGATTGTTAAAAAATATATGTGTAAGAAATACTAAGGTCATTTTTTACTTATTTTATTCTTATACAGTTAGAATATTATTACAATGAATAAGTTACATATAATGAGGCAATATCCATATTCTGATAGCTGGTAGTAATAGAATGAATTACAATGGCCAAACACCTCTTTAAATAAAATATGTATGTAAATGTGTCTTCATCTAATTGGCAGTTAATCTGTTTTAGATAATAGTAAAAACTTAAATCCATTCTCCTTTTCTTTTTTTTAAGTTTTATTTATTTAAGTAATCTCTACACCCAGTGTTGGACTGGAAATCATGACCCCGAGATCAAGAGTCGCATACTCTTCCGACTGAGCCAACCAGGTGCCCCTCCATTCTCCTTCTTTATGGAAAATGATTTGGGGTTACTTTTTTAAGCTCTGGTTCTCTGGAATCCTGATGAAAGTGGAATGTGAGTTGTGTTATTAGGCAGCATTGCTGACTGGTTAACGGCATCTGGACTGGGAAAATTGCGAATGAGCCATATACTGGGTGGGGAGCCAGAGCTTTACTTTGCTCTGAGCATGGTGTATTCTTTTACCTGGGTATATCCCTTTCCAGGACTTCCAAGAAACTATGTCCATGGTACTGTTATATATTTTGGTTCCTGTTTGGAGCTTTTAAGCCAGGAATGATTCTATATGCTCATGGTTTCATACCCATAGGGTTTTATTCCCTTACAACTGAACTATCAGTTAAGGAGCTAAAGAATAGCCTCTGAATCGCCATGAGGACTCCTGCTGAAGAGGAGTCTTGAAGTTCCTCTGCTGTGTTTCTTGTGCTATGTTTTCTTGAGTTAAAGATGCTAGGTAGCTAATTCACATTGTGTGGTAGATGTTGCAGATGTTCTTTTGGTTTTATCCTGACCTGCAGATGAGATAGTGTTCATTAGTTGTAGTAGAAGAGAATTGTGATGGAACAGGAAGATGTTGAATGTCAAATCAAGTTCGTCTATACAAGGCACTATGGGTGGTATGGGAAATTTAAGATGTGGTAAATGGGAGACGGTTAAAGCTAAATGATACAAGGTAAAGCTAGAGGAATCATAACTAGTAACTGCATAATGAAAGATAAAGATTATAAATACTCCAAATTCACCAGAAGAAGAAGCCTTTATAGCCTCTAGAAGCTAAGATGAGCATTAACTATGGGTCTTTTATATTGCTGTAAAGAGCATTCCAGAAGAGAAAATAAAATGAAAGGTAGGAATATGCATATATTTATTTCTTTGGTGGCTACTTCAGTTTATAACAAAGAGAAGGCATTGGGGATTAGCTGCAAGTGTTGTATGAAAGAAAGTGAGCATTCCAGATTTTAAGAATGTCTTCTTTCAATATATGCTCGCTGACAAGTTATTTTTTATAATCTTTTTGTTAGATTTCCTGTCCAACATGGTAGCTGTTAGCTACATATTACTATAGAGCACTAGTCAGAATCAACAGGTGCTGTGTATAAAATGTGCACCAAATTTCAAAGACTTTGTGGTAAGGGCTTACTTACTTTCAGACTTAGGTATGAAAAAAGTGGAAAATTCTCATTATTTTATATTGAGTATCTATTAAAATGACATGTTGGATATGTTGGATTAATTAAAATATACTATTACTAATTTTACCTCCTTTTCCTTTTTTTTAAATTGAGGAAAAGGTCACATATTTAACTGTTTTAAAGTGTACAATTTAATGGTATTTAGTACATCCACAGTGTTGTGCAACCACCATCTCTATGTAGTTGAGAATAGTTTCATCACCCTAAAAACATACCTCATATACATTAAGCAGTTACTCCCCAACCTGCAGGCCAACAACCTATTTACTGTTTATAGATTTACCTGTTCTGGTTATTTTATGTAAATGGAATCATATAATATGTGACCTTTTGTGTATGGCCTCTTTAACTTAGAGTAATCTTTGTGAGGTTGCACATTGTTGCATATCAGTGCTTGATTGTTTTTTATAGATGATGTTATATTCATTATTAAAAGTGTGGTATTCAAGTCCTCAACTATTATTTCAGATCTGCTTCTCTCCTCATTTTGTCAGTGTTTACTTCGTATAGTTTGGATTTCTGCTGTTTGGTGCATTTATAATTGCTACACCTTCTTGATGAATTGGTCCTTTTATCAATATATAATGACCTTTTTCTCTTGTAACAGTTTTTTTTTACTTTAAGACTATTTTCTCTAATATTAATATATCCATTCCAGCTCTCTTTTGGTTATTGTTTCATGGAATATTTTTTCCCATCTGTTCATTTCAACCTATTGGTAGTTTTGGATGTGAAGTCAGTCTTTTGTAGACAATGTATAGTGAGTCTCTTGTGGACAGTATATGGTTGGATGATTTTTTTTTTTTTTTAAATCCTGTCTGCCAGTTGATTGGCAGTGTTTAATCCACTTCCATGTAATTACTGATAATGAAGTACTTCTGCCTGTTTGCCATTTGTTTTCTGTATATTTTATACCTCTTCTGTTTCTCATTTCCTCTTTTTTGCTTTTGTGTGCATTTAATTTTTTTTGTAGTGCATTTTCCAGTTCTCTTCTCATATATGTATGTATATCTATATCTATCTATATCTATCTATATATGTATTGGATATTTTCTTAGTGGTTACCATTGGAGATTACAGTTAACATTTTAAATTTATAACACCTTAGTTTAAATTGATTCTCGCTTAGCTCTAATTGCCCATAAAAGCTGTACTCTTTTTTTAGACTCCTATACAGGTCTGCTGTATGTTGTTATTGTCACAGTTTACATCTTCATACATTAATGTGCCCGTTAATATAGATTTATAATTATTGGAAACAAGAAAAATCCACAAACCAAAAATAGAATAATAATGGCTTTATATTTACCTGTGTGGTAGCCCTTACCACAATTCCTTATTTCTTCATATGGTTTTGAATTACTGTCTAGTGTCCTTTTATTTCATTCTGAAGGATTCTTTTTAGCACCTCTTGTACAGCTGATCTACAAGTGGCAACTCCCTCAACTTTTTAGTTATCTTAATTTCTTCATTTTTGAAGGATAGAGTTCTTGGTTGACATTTTTACCCCAGCACTTTACATCATTCCACTGCCTCTGGCCTCCATTGTTCTCTATGAGAAATTGGCTGCTAATCCTATTGGGAATCCCTTGCATATGATGAGTAGTTTTTCTCTTGCAGCTTTCAAGACTTTTTGTCTTTTAACAACTTGATTATAATGTGTCTCAGTTTCAAAACTTTTTTTTTTGGTTTATCTGTTTTTGGAGTTTAACTTCTTGGATGTGTAGATTTATGTCTTCTATCAAATTTGTAAAGGTTTTTCTTTTTTTTCCATTTCTTCAAATATTCTTTCTGCCTGTTTCCCTTTTCTCTTTCTGAGATTCTCCATTACATGTATGTTGGTATATTTGGTAGTGCCTCAAAGATTTCTTAGTTCTGTTCATTTTTCTTTATCCAACTCAGACTGGATCATTTTGGTTGACCTACCTTGAAGTTCACTAATTCTTCCTGATCAAACCTGTTATTAAATCTTCTACTGAATTTTTCATTTCAGTTACTATATTTATCAGTTCCAGAATTTCTGTTGGGTTCCTTTCTATAATGGGTGTCTTTTTTTTTTTTTTTAAGATTTATTTATTTATTTTAGAGAGAGAGGAGGGGCAGAGAGAAAGGGAGAGAGAGAATCCTCAAGCAGACTTTCCGCTGAGTGTGGAGTCTGATGCGGGGCTTAATCCCAGGACCCTGAGATCATGACCTGAGCTGAAACCAAGAGTTAGATGCTTAACTAACTGAGCCACCCAGGCACCCCTTATAATTTGTTTCTTTATTAGTATTTTCTGTTTGCTTATACATCATTTTCTTGATTTTCTTTACCCTGAGTATATTTATGACAGTTTATTTGAAATGTTTGTCTAGTAAGTCCAATATCTTTGCTTCCTCAGGGACAGTTTCTGTTAATTTCATCTGTGAATGGCCCAGACTTTCCTGTTTCTTTTATGCTTTGTAAATTTTTGATGAAAACTGAACAGTTTGAATATCATAATGTAATAACTCTGGAAATCGGATTCTTCCCACTCTTCAGGGTTTGTTGCTGGTTGTGGGCTGTAGTTGTTTAATTTTCTAAACTTTAAAGTCTTTATTCTTTGCCATGTGTCGTCTCTGAAGTCTTTCTTCCTAAAACCTGGGGTCATCTCATGTTTGACAGAGATTTCCTTGAGCTCCAGGAGTTAAAAAAGAAAGAAAGAAACAAAAAACAGAAAGAAAGAAAAACTCTCCCAGTCTTAACATATTATTTCTGTATCATAGCACTCTTTCAGTGCTTAGCCAAGCCATTTATAGCTGCCTTACCCTTTACTTCCCACTTGTGCTGAGCTTAGAGGTCAGCCCAAGATAAAAACTTAAAAGAGTCTTTCAGAACTTCTCTGTCCTGGCTGTGCATGTGCCTTTCTAAATTCCCCAGTCTATAACATCAGTTTTGATTGCTTTAATTCCCTAAAGAAACTCTCCCAGCTTTTCCTCCCGGGCTCTTGGTACATCTATTACTGGCCATCCATAATATTTTGCCCTTGGCAGCAGCTGGTTTTTCATTTGCCTTACGATGTGTTTGGGGAATGCAAGCACCTTATGTCAGTCCTTCACAGAGCTCCAGATGCAGTTCTTTGAGACTGAAGTTCGCTCTACTTTCTCCAGAACCAGGGACCAGGAACGCATGCTGAGAACACAGGTTGCCATGTTTAAGATCACCTCTGAGGGTGGGATTGGGGAGTGGGGTTAGACCAAGGGCAAGTGCCACAAAGCTTTCCTATCATTCTCAAGTTGCCCTTAGATTTAACATTTGCTTGGTTGCTGTAAATCTTTGGCTATTTTCTAGAGTTCTGACAAAGTTGATTCTAATTATTTGCTCTGCTTTTTAGTATTTCTGTTGAGGGATGGGCCCTTGAAGCTAACCTTCTCTGGTGTTTCCACTGTCAGCTTACTCTGTCTACTTTTTTAATAACTACTAGAAAATTAAAGATTACATATATGGCTTGCATTATATTTCTATTAGACCACACTGCTGTAGGGTATTACGTTTTCAGTGAAAATTGAATTCATTTATATTGCATTTGGAAGGAATAATGTCTAAAATTCTCAAAGGTTCTGCAGTTGCACAATTAGGATTAGCTATTTGCTATTATACTTTTTATTTTCAGACTAGTATGGCATTTTTAGAGAACCTCTAAACTTCTATAGGATAAAGTATTATTAACATTGTATAATTATGTACCTACATCATTGAAGACTCCTAAATTTTGACTAGATTCTCATTTGCTTAAGTGTTTAAATGATCTTGGGCTGTCTGCTTTTTTCCAAAAGCACTGTTGATAGGTATTTATAATAATTGTTGAGCATTCCTCATGCTACTTCATCTGGTTTTCTTTTTTATTTCTGGATTCAATTATACAAGCATTTATTAAATACCTTATTTTATGGAGGTACTCCTAGGACTTTGAAATGTTGGGCATATCCAGGACTATCAGATATTCTTGTTGGTGGTTTTTTAAATACTGTATGGAGAGATACTTCTTTTTTCTCGAGATTATTCTGCTGACTAATTTTGGTCCCTGCCACTGACTCCATTATCTTTTTAGCATCCTCAGCTTGTTTGCCTACTCAGTGAAGAATTGGCATCTTAGATATGCAGGGTTGTCAGCTTACCCTCGTTATTCCTCTGTTCCTTGCTATTAAATGCCAAGGCACTGTATACATTCTCAGCATGGGTAAAGCTTCACTCTTAATACTTGCTTCCAGGTGCATTTGAAAAAGTAAATGCTCATCGCCTCTACTAAATAAGGTTACGTGTACAAAACCATATAGAAGGATTGGCAACATATTCAAAAGTTGGGGGTACTAAATGTAAAGGATTCTGCTGGATTTCTTAATGAAAACATCTTATTTATGTTAACAGCGAAAGACTTACTTACTCATGAGTGCCACCTGAATCTCCCTGCGTCTGTTCCCTGACCAGAAAGAGGAGTAATCTCTCACCAAATGTTGTTGGTATTGACCTGATGCACTTAGATGAGAATTACTTCATCTTAGTCATAAGCCCACATATTTTTCATTAATATTTCTGGTAGCACAGATAATATCAGGCAATAAAATTTTACTAAAGGCACCAAGAAACAAAAGTAGATTACTATGCCTTCCTACTTGTAGAAAGGAACTTCTCATGTAATTACATAGTGGTACATACAAGGATATCATGTACCTTACCTAAATCAGTGTCCCCTTTTTCTTTTAAAATAGGAATTATTAACCATACCTACCTATCAAGTATGAATTATTTTGAGTCTTCTACACACACTTTACATGATGGAAGCATTTATAAGACATACCTATGATAGGCATCAGGGAAGACTTTTTGGAAAGTAAGAAATATAACTAGATAATGTATTACAATTTAGAGATTGTTCATGTTCACCTTGGAGTTTGTAAGAATACCCTTCTGCTAAACCTATGTCTGCTTTCAAAGAGTAGAAATCATTCTTCTACCACCCAGGAATCCCTCTCAAGCCTTTCCTTCTCAAATCCTTGATCTTAGGTGCAAGACTTAGGAAGACTAAGGAATTCCCTCCCTTACCTTTCACCTTCTCTCTTTGTATCTCTTCATAATATGCCCATTATTTGAGGGGCGCTTGGGTGGCTCAGTCATTAAGTGTCTGCCTTCGGCTCAGGTCATAATCCTAGGGTCCTGGGATCAAGCCCCGCATCGGGCTCCCTGCTCAGCAGGAAGCCTGCTTCTCCCTCTCCCACTTCCCCTGCTTGTGTTCCCTCTCTCGCTGTGTCTCTCTATGTCGAATAAATAAATAAAATCTTTTAAAAAGATGCCTGTTATTTGTACATCCAACATGCGAATATCCAACTTCCTTCAGGCATGTCCTGTTTCCTTAACGAGCCCCATATCTTTAGAAGAAATACATACATATGATGTAATTTGTGGGGATGTTCTATGGAATGTGGAGAGGGCTGAGATGCTAGGCTATATTTAAACAAGTCTGTTATTAGGGAGAATTATACATTGTAAAAAGGTGGGAACAGTGATACTGGTTCTTTCAGGTTCTTGGGAGGGATTCAGTGTGCAGGGTGGGGCAGGTTTTGACATCAGGGAGGGCAAGAAGGCTGTTAAAATCAATGTGCATTCCACTAAAAATTCATTTTTGTACAAATGATAAGTGTACAAAGACTGTTAGCTCTTGTTACAGAGACAAGTACCATTCTGAGATCATATAGCCCTTTCAGGAAGTGCGTGCGTGTGTGTTTAAGAGTTTGGTAAATACAGGGTGCCTGGGTGGCTCAGTCGGTTAAGCGTCTGCTTTTGGCTAGGTCATGATCCCAGGGTCCTGGGATCGAGCCCCACATTGGTTGGGCTCCTGGCTCTGCGGGAAGCCTGCTTCTCCCTCTCCCACTCTCCCTGCTTGTGTTCCCTGTCACACTGTGTCTCTCTCTGTCAAATAAATAAATAAAATCTTAAAAAAAAAAGTTTGGTAAATACATTTTTGCATAAAGGATAATGCATAGTATAATACAAAATTGAAAAAATATAAAGGAGTATTTAATGAAAGGAAAATTACTCTTGTATTTTTTCCCTTGCGAAAGAAACAGTTAATCGGTTCTATTTTGTAAAGATTCTATTCATATGCAGGCATATGTGTGTGTGTCTTTTCCCCACAAATGATAGCATACTAAACATACTTAATGTACCTTAAAAAAAAATCCAAACCTAACAAAACTTAGAGATCAGCTCACTTTGACACCATCAAGAGCTTCCTCATTTTTATCCTGGCTACATAGTATTGCATTGTTAAAAGTGGAGAACTTCTCCTGACAGTGGGATGGTGGTCAGAGAGAGATGTGACTATAGAAGGGTGAGAGAGAAGCAATGTTCCTGTCTTTGAGAATGGAAGGAGGCTACAATCCAAGGAAGTGGGTGACTTTTAGGAATTGGAAAAGATAAAGAAACATATTCTCTTCTGTATTACTCTGAAAGGAATGCACAGTGCTGCCAGCACCTTAATTGTAGCCCAGTGAAGCCTTTAGGACTTCTAGTACACAGAACTGTATCAGTTGGTGTTGTTTTAAGCCACTGTTTTCAGTAATTTATTATGGCAACAATAGAAAACTAATAAATATATGCTGTATTTTTTTTTTCCTCAATTTTTCACTCCTTTTTTACTATACCGTGTGTGGTGTTTTTGCTATACAGGAATGTATTTCGTATAGTTGAATTTGTCCCTTTATTTTTTAATGGCCTCTGGATCTTAGGCCTTTCCTACTTTAAGATTATTTTAAAACTACTATATTTCATTCTAATACTTTTATCTCATTATGAACTCTGGTATTAATATTGGTTGCCTGTCTTCTACGTTCTGGTCTCTTTTTAACAATGAATATTTTTATAGTTCAGCTCTTCTAACATAGACCAAGAGTACTTCCAAAGATGAAATCCTGTCATCAGTGCTGGTAATTAAGGAATCAGGGAGAATTGACAGTAGTGGGTCCGGAAGATATAGGACATACAAAGTTGTTAGAGTTTTAAACTACTTTCATAGGTTGATGATACTGTCTAGCAGAACCTAGAACTGTTGACTCTAAAGGGATAGTTTGTGAGTACCTCTTTATTTATCCTTTTTAGATTTTAGTTTTATTTCTCCTCCTCCTGGGAGACTTCCCAGATGCCTGTGACTCGGTTAGAAGTGCTTCCATCATGTAAGCAGTATGTGGAAGTGTTAGAGAACTGATATTTGATACTTAGCTGTGGCTAACAATTCCTTACTAAAAGTAAAAAGCTATCTCCTGGGTTTATTATACAAAACCATCATAAATACAGAATGAGATAAATTTAGACAATTTCAGAATGCAGATATTATAACATTATAAAGTTGATTAAATATATGAAGGCATTATAATAGTAACATTTATTGGGCACCAAACTGAGCCAGGTAAAATACTAAACGCTTTACTTGCATTTCCTCATTTACTTTTCAAACACTGCAGTAGATAGTTATTATGCCCATTTACAGACCAGGAGAATGGGGGTACAGAGGGCAAAGTAATTTGCCCAAGGTTATAACTTTTAAATGATGCAACTGCCTTTGGAATCTAGGAAATCTGGCTTGCTGTTAAACACAATGCTATTAATTGCCATGTGATGCTTTGGTGATGACTATGGAAAATAATATTTGCTCCAAGTTTAAAGTTGCCAATAAAAAACAAGTAATTCAAGACCTCTACCTTTATAATCAAACTCAGTCTTTTATATCCTTATCTGTAAAATGTTGAAATAACCTATCTCATTAGGGTGGATGCAGTCAAGTTCTGTTACTGCTCTTGGTCTTAGAGAGATTTTTAAAAACACAAATCAGAGTATTCTACTCCCTTGGTAGATTTTCACCCTATGGTCTCTTTATTGTGATAAAATAGAGTACTAATCTTGACCATGTATGAAAGACCTGATACAGTAAGATCCATTAAGTTAACTTAATGTTGTCCTTAAATGTGACGGACTTGTGTCATGCTCTCTCCATGGAGTGTCCTTATTAGCTTTTCTTCCACCTGATATACTTCTGTTCAAAAACCACATCAAATGTGAATTTTAGTCATCTCCTATACTCCCCACTTTGTCTTAACATATCCCACTATTTATATTTCCCACTAAATTGTGAGCTTCTAGGAAGAGGTCATAACTTTTAAATTTTGTCTCTATATGAAGCATATAAATAAATGCTCCCTGGATAATTGAATAGATGAATGGGTAGTAATGTGGTTATCTTCTGAATATCATCTGTATGTTTTATAGTTGAGAAAATAAGTACTTATACTGTGAAATGCTATATCATTCTTATTTACTTCTATTAAATGCTTCCTTTTTCTCTTATACCCAGTCTCTGTAATAAATAATATTTAATACCTGGATGGTAATACTTTAAATATACTGTTGAGGACATGGAATGTTTTGTCACTATAAATACCTCCTTATGGAAAAATATAAATCCTTATTGTCCTGAACAAATCTTAAGGGATTCTACGGGTTTTTTTTGTTTCTTTTTAATATTTTAGCAGTTTTGTTTGGTACTGTTGTAGTTAGAAATGGAAAATAGTTATTTTTGCCTCCTGTATGTGGATTGCTTTCATATCCTCAGGAAGGTTTGCCCTCCTCATCTTTTGTATTAGTTTCCTGTTGCTACTATAACAAATTACTACAAACTTAGTGGCTTAAAATAACACAATTTTGTTATATTGTAGTCTGAAGATTAGACATCCAACTAGATCTTACTGGGCTAAAATCACAGTAGTGGTAGGACTGCATTCCTTTTGGAGGATCTAGGGAATCCGTTTCCTTGCCTTTTCCAACTTCTGGAGGCCTGCATTCATTGTCTCATGACCCTTCTTGCATCTTCAAAGCCAAGCAGTATAGCATCTTCAAATCTCTGATTCTGACCTCCTCTTCTGCCTCCTTTTCCCACTTTAATTGATCTTCTATTAGTTTTCTGGACCATAGTGGACCCTAGATACAAAAAGAAATTAATGAAGGTAGGTCTTAATTCATCAGCACTATGTATAGCAGACTTGGTTGCTGTGCCCAGGGGAAACAGAATCATGTATAGCTGAGAAACAAAGACCAAATTGGATTTAATTTCTGGTCAGTGGTCATGGGCTATAATTCAGTAGATACATGAATATTTGTTCTGCCAGACATGGTGACTTTAAGGACTTTTTTTACTTTCAGAGAAAGTAGAGAATTCTGTGCTGAAATGATTTTAAAAAGATAAGGAAGTTTTATCCTTTAATAGAATGTAAAAGGTTTAAAATAGGTATGTATGAGATCTTATAGAAAGTCACCAGCGCAAATCGTAAAGGAAAAGAAATACATTTGACCATGGTAAAAGAAAAGTGTTGTTCTTCGAAAGACATTACAAAAAAAAAAAGCCACAGATCAGAAGATACCTAAAATTCACGTAACTGGCAGAGGATTAGCATTGATAATATAAAGAATTTATGCAAATCAATAGAAGGACAACTCAGTTGAAAATTAGAGATAGTATAGAAAGAATGAAGAGAGCAAGGAGACAATTGGGTAGATGTATGTAATAGGCTTGGTAATAACAGAGCAAGAGTATGATACAAGGGAGAAAAGAAAAAAAAGACCATTTTTTAGGCCAAGGACATTTTGCATATTAGACTATTGGGGCTTGTAGAATTTTCTATAACTGTACCCTGATTTGATATGAAATGTTTTTGCCAATGTGCAAATTTGAAAGTGCAACCGTAATAGGAATTTACCACAAAATACAATAATGTACAGCTTTAGAGTTACTCTGGATTATGTGTAAAACAGTACTGCTATTTCAAAAGAAACTACATGGATCAATATAAGAGAGGCAAAATTTATCTTCATGTTTGGTCTTCTTCTTTTGCCTTTAACTTTACTGAAGTACCAGTTGAAAATTTTAGAAAATAAAGGTCATAGTGACCAAGGATTTTAGATAATTTAGAACACTTGCTTAACCCCATCAATAAATCCTCCTGGCTCTTCCACCGAAATAGACCCAAATCGGTTCATTCCTCTTGTGTCCATTATTATCATCCAAGCCAATCCAACATTACCTCTCACCTGGACTTCTGTATTAGTTTTCTAATTTGCTGACTATAGCTGAAAGGAAAGATTTGCTATAATTGTTCAGATGAGATCAGATTAGCAGTTGAGACAATTTAGATTTTGAATAAAATAAAGGAAACTCGGCTATGTTTTACAATAAGAGCCTCTTCGTTTCATTAGAATAAAAGCTAGGGCCAAAAAGTGGTTATTGGGTAGTCCACTACCACAGGGAAGAATAGAGCTTTAGTTTGAACTATTTCAGAAAATTATAGAAGGTAGTTACTGTCAGATTTTTTAAGATAAACCACTGAGAACCAAGTGCCTTTCAACTAAATAGTAAGTCAGATTTTTTAAGATAAATCACTGAGAACAAGTACCTTTCAACTAAGTATTAAAGTAGCTCAAGAGGGAAATTGTTGCATTCTTAGCAATAAGAATAAATTGTCATCATAAATAGCTGTTGTCTCAGACTAATAGACTAATAGAGTACAAATATGATACACAGAGAGTAAAATCCAATTTTAACTTTATGATGGCAAGTGTTATTTTTCTTTATTTTCCACATTTACTAGAATGGGCTTCTGTTGTTTACATGATCAGGGAAAAATGTTTATTATTATTTTAAATAGAATAATACAGTTTGGTTCCTTGCTTTGAAGTCACTTTTATCTAAGGAGGGGATTACAGGTACAAATTTTATTATGCTGCAAGGCAGCTAGGACAGTTTGTAAGAGCTGCCATTAGTCTTTAGGTGAGGTTGCATGTTTTATACAAAAGAGTTACTATTTTTATTTGGGAAAAGAAAACAATTTGAAGGTAAAGAGATTATAAGAATTAAAAGCACAGGTGAAAAGATTAACCTTGGCAGGAAGGAAGGTCTGTCTTTAAAAACAAACAAACAACAAAACCCCATCCCACACATTATTATTTATTGAAAAATTTTACGGTACGTATTCTAGTCTTAGGTCTTAAAGTTGGAAGCTGAGTTAAATTATAAACTAACAAAGGCTCTAGTAGGGGCAATACAGATTTATTTACATAAGCTCCTGGAATACTTTAAAGCTTGAAGGATCAGCTTGAAATAGATAAGGGAAACAATGACATATTTGGTATAGATGAAAGCATGAGATTAAAAAAAGTATATAAATTACTGGTCAGCTTTAAAACTTCTTTTATTGTATTAAAGTGAACAGTGAATCAGGCAGCCTTATTACTCTTCTACTAAAGAGATCTTTGTTTTATCTGATTTTTCTAGAAAGGGCAATATGTTTCTTCTAGGTTTGTTTCTACTTTATAAAGTAGAAAACAAAGTAATTGGGTTAGCAAAGAGAATTATGTTAGGGATACTTTTTTAAAAAATGCATTCATACATTGTTAAGAACATTTAAAAATTTTTACAGTATCTTGAGTAAAGCCAAGACATAGTTAAAATGTAAGTTCTTTATTTAAATCACTTTTAATTTATAAATATTAATTATAAAATAATTTTGAAGAAACAGAAATGAAGGGAAAATACCTAACTTCACCATCCTAAAATAACTACTTAGGACTTTTATATATTTTCTAATACTCTTACTTGTGGACATTTTTATATTTTTTTAAATATAAAATATGCTGAGAAGCATTATACAAGTTGTAAATGAGAATTAGTAAAATTCAAAGATGAAAAAATAAGAGTCTGTGCCCTAACGAGGTTAACTGCTCTCATACTCTAAAGTCAAAATATACCCTGAGCTTCTGAATGGGTTATTTTACTCCTTGGGTTTTTAAGCCTTGTAGAACCTGGGATAAAATTCTTAAACTTCCCAGTTTACTACAGAATTAGGTAAGAAGGAAGAGTCAGGATCTTACAGTAAAATAAATACTTAAATGCTTGTTGGGAACTTGAAGTTAGGTTTTAACCCAAGTTCTACCTTTGAAATGACTTCACTGAACTTCAAACATATTGACCTTTAAATGAATGAGTTCAGTTCACAGACTGTTAATCTGAACCTAATATGTCTAAGTTATGTGCTGTGCTTCTGGGGTATCCTTAGGTTAGATTCTTGACAAACCAAATGACCTTTGTCTAGTATTGATTGTATCCCTCCAAGCTGGTTCTCAGTGTAACAAGCTTCCCTGGCTTCTTGGTATACGTCACGTGTATTTATAGTAGAGGTTCCAGCCCATCCTAAGAGGGGACTCCAATTTGATACTTCCGTCAGACCAGCTTTTATGGTATGCACTCATAGAATACTGATCGGTTCTCTGAGTTGAAGATTGTTAAGAACGGGGCCCAGACAAGAATTAGAGCCTCTGAATAATAAAAAGCTTACAACAGTAACCTGTAAAGCTGAAGACTTGTAGCACTTCCCTTAAAGAATTAGTTTGATAGTTTGACTCCAATAATAGAGAATTATGGTTGACTTTGTAAATTTTATCTCTTCCCAGGTCCTTTTTGGCTTTGAATTATCAGGATGACTACTACAATTTTAATTCTTTGTTTTACAAATAATTAATACTTACATATTGTTTATTATGTGTCAGGCATTGTTTACATTTATGAAAGGTGCATACAGTAATTTTCTCAAGGACACACAGCTAGTAAGTTGCTGAGTCAGGATCAACTTGTGAAAATATGACTTTAGATTCCTCACTTGACCACAACACAATGACACTTTAAAAGTATAAAGCTTTCTGACAAAAGACTTGGGTCAAGAATATATAAAGAACTTCTAAAAATCAATAATATAAGCATAATAAAAAAAATGACCAAAGACTTAAAAAGAGGATGGCGTATAAATGGCCCATGGGCATATGAAAAGTTGTTCAACACCATGAGTCATCAGGGAAATTGATATTAAAACCATAATGGTTTGCCACTATAAACTCGCTATAATGAGTAAAATTTAAGACTGGAAACACCAAATATTAGCAGGGATATGGAGCAGCTGAAATTATCATGCATTACTTTTGGGAATGTATAATGATAGAACCACTTTGGAAAACAGTTTGTTAAATTTCTTTGATAGCTAAACATACTATCCTGTAACCCATCAGTTCCATTCTTCCATATTAAGAGAAATGAAAGCAGTATGTCTACAAAAAGACTTGTACAAGAATATTTATGTAACAGCTTTATTCAGAATAGTCAGCAACTAGGAACAATCCAAATGCCCATCAATACAAGAAACAAGTGAATTGTGATTTATTTATTCAGTGAAGGACTACTTAGTAGTAAAAAAGAGTGAACTAATACAACAATATAATGAGTCAAATAAGTCAGACAAAAAGGGTACAAATGGTGGTTCTGTTTGATTACATGGGTATTGAAGGCCCATAACAGTCAAAGCTAATTATTTGTTTGGAAACAGAACAGTGGTTACCTATTTGATGGATGGGAGGCTTAAGGGAATTTTCTGGAGTCATGAAAATGTTCCCTGTCTTGATTATCATGTTGGTTATACAGATGTGTACATTTGTCAGAAATTGTTGAATTTTATATTTAAGATCAATATGTTATTGTATGTAAAGTATAAATATGTAAAGCAAAAAAAAATCAACTAGGGGGAGATTTTAGACAAGCACTAGGACAATAGAAATGACACTGGCAAGCTAACACTTGGAACATGCAAAGACACTAAGTAGCACAGAACTGTTAAATAGAACCTCAGTTGATATTCATAGTAACCAAGACAAGTTTAAGTTATATTTAATACAATTTTCTAAGAAGTTATCAAGGTATACTACTTTTAGAAAGGATTTCATTAATAATTATTATATTAAAAGTTTGGAACTAAAATGCTTAGATGTCAGTAATCTAAAATATTACTTTATGTGACACATTTCTTAGATTTTACGTAAAGAACAGTTGTGGTTAATATTAGGAAATGATTCCGGCTAGAACTAGAATGTGGTCTCTTTAGAGACTGCTAAAAAGAGAGCATGAAAAGTTTCTGTAGATGAATTTGCTTGATAAGTTCTTGAAATAGAACATTTGTCTTTATATGAACTGTGATTTAGATTCCCAGTTGTTAGAAGAAATAAAAAATGTGGCTTCTGTACTGTGTTTGTTTCAGCACTTTAGAAATGTTAGAAACTTAGGTCATAATTAAATGTGCTAAAATATAGCAGTAATTTGTCCTGATTATATTGCAACAGGTGGACATAAATAGACAAGTTTGATGGTGGCCTGTATAGTTTCACAATATTTGTCTCTGGGGTCCTTTATAACTTCTTCCATGGCAATCAGATGTGTTTCAACTACTCAAATGAATTGAAATACAAGATCTGCAGTCTTTTGTTATAAGGTTAGTCTTCAAAATGAAGGTTAACCTTTTAAGTTAGTTAGTTTGTGGTTTTTTACCTCTTTCAAGTAGGTTACTTTGTGGACTGTCATGGAAGTAGGAAACATTTTAGTTACCACACATTAACTAATGTGGTCTTTGATTTCTCAAATAAGACTGACAGCTTGGCTGTTTCTTGTTTATAGAAAACCTAATTTCTAATCTTTACATCTGTTTTAGTAATAGTTATGCACGAGTGCGAGCTGTGGTGATGACCCGGGATGACTCAAGTGGTGGATGGTTACCACTTGGAGGGAGTGGACTAAGCTGCGTCACGGTCTTCAAAGTCCCTCACCAGGAAGAGAATGGCTGTGCTGACTTTTTTATCCGTGGAGAGCGACTCAGGGACAAAATGGTAATGAATACTATACCTACTGCTATAATTTTAAGATTCTATAGAATGAATTATCTACTTAAAGTTTTGATTAGAATTGCCCAGGATCAGTGATTATGTTTCTAAGCTCTTTTAATCTTAAAGACAGTGAAATATGCCTGTTTCTTTGCAACTGAGACTCATGAATGTATATGTGTTAGAAAGGAGCTCCATTTTTTATTAGATATAATACATGTATAGTCCCCCCAGTTATTAAACCAGGTACAATCTGCCTTTCCTTCTTTCTCACTCTCCCTTAGACTAGTGGTTGATAAACTGTAGTCCACCAGGAATATCCAGGCCTGCCACGTGTTTTTGTATGACCCATGAGTTAAGAATGGTTTTTACAGGGCCCCTGGGTGGTTCGGTCGGTTAAGTGTCTGCCCTTCGCTCAGGTCATGGTCCCAGGGTCCTGGGATCGAGTTCCGCATCGGGCTCCTTGCTCCTTCTCCCTCTGCCTGCCATTCCCCCTCCTTGTGCTCGCTCTTGCTCTCTCTCTCTGACAAATAAAATCTTAAAAAAAAAAAAGCAACAACTTCTTCAAGTTTAAAAAAAAAGAATGGGGGGCACCTGGGTGGCTCAGTTGTTAAGCATCTGCCTTTGGCTCAGGTCATGATCCCGGGGTCCTAGGATCGAGCCCCACATCAGGCTCCCTGCTCTGCGGGAAGCCTTCTCCCTCTCCCGCTCCTGCTTGTGTTCTCTCCCTGCTGTGTCTCTCTCTGTCAAATAAATAAATAAATCTTTAAAAAAAATGATTTTCACACTTTTTAATGATTGAAAAAAATTTGAAGAAGAGTAATAATTTTGTGACACATGAAAATTACATAAAATTCAAATTTCAGTGTCCATAAATAAAGTTTTTTGCAACATAGCCCTTCTTTTACATTTTGTCTTTGGCTGCTTTCATACTACAATGACAAGTTGAGTATTTTCAGTAGAGACCATAAGTATCTGGACCCTTATAGAAAATTTTACTGGCTCCTACTCTGGAGTCTGTTTTCTCAGGTTCTTTCTCTTCATTCTCTATTAATCTAGTTATTCTAGGCTCATAAGACTACCTGGTTGCCAGACTAGGTTTTAACACTACTGTCTTCTACCCAGATGAGTGTTTTCTTCCATCTATGTATTTTAAAATTTGAATCTAAACTTTGATAATGTTAAATATTTACTCTCTTTTAATTGGTGTGGAAAGCTCTTTTTTATTTGTGAGCCAAAAAACAACTGCAATCAGGATACCTGAAAAGCTGAGTAATGTTAATGTCATTTCTGCATCAAGCAAAAGGAAAGCATACACTTAGAAGCAGAATTAGAATAAAATGCCAAAAATTTCCAAGACTCTTAAAAATAACTAGAATTCCCTTTAAATATGTAATTGTGGACTAGTTTGTAAGCCCATTTAGTTAGCATCAATAATGTTATTTCTATTGAAAATGTGTTTTAAGTTCCAAAAAATTCTTTCAATACATGAACATTTTGATTAAATCTACTTTTAATTCTGGTTTGGTTTCTGGATATTTTTTATTACTGAATTATTTTAGTAATTTAGAAAGTTGCCCAACTTGTCTGTCCCCCAGTTTCTGCCTCAGTTAAATGGAGAGTTACCCTAAATCCTCTTGAAAGCTTTCCAACTCTGTTTTTTGAGTTTATGATTCGTTCCTGATAATGTATCTCAATTAACCAGAATGTGGTTTTAGGATTGTAGGAAATCCCAGTTGAAGTCATAAGTGTATATAAGAAATTTAACATGTCATCTCTAAAAGTTTAAATATTTAAGGGTGGTTTTGAGTTTGCATAAGATGGTAGATGGCATATACTAACACTTATTTAAATAAGCCTTGTAAACTTCTAAGAAAGAGCCTATGGTGACCTGTCCTGGAGTTTATGCTTCTTGTCTGAGCTAATAATAATGGGAATGTTGTTGGAGGAGAGGTTGTAGATTTTAGGAACTGAGTGAAATAGTGAAGATTTAAGGCATGTTTTAGCTTTGTAAAAAGAAGAGAAAGGAAGACAGAAGTCAAAGGTGGAGAAAGAGTTGGAGAAAAAAGCTTGCTAAAAAAGCATAAAAACAAGGAAAAGATGACCTAGATGAGAAGTAGAGAAAAGGAATAATCAGAGTGAAACAGATTATTAGTTATATTAATGAAGGTGGACAGTTTACTTCAGGATAATTAAATATGGGACCAAGTCTGCATTAACTAGGAGTGAAAGCTCTGATTGATGGATTAGGTGGTTACTCAGAGTGTGGCTTTGACATAAAGCTAGTGAGAATAAAACGGATTCAGAAAGAACACACGGAAACTTACTTCATTATGTCAGGAGTTAATTTGAGCCCATAACCTAATCCTAGGGTAGAGAATCATAATAGACCAACAAGAAAATAGGTTTTTCTGATAGAGGCACTGGACCCAGGAATCAGAACATCTGTTGTTTCACCTGACCATTTTGCCTAGAAGAAACTTATTTGTGAAACATGGATGATAACTATATCTCTGTGTAGACATAAAAGACAAATTACTTTGAGTTGGAGGGTTGCCATTTTTCTTGTAGGGATTAGCCTATAGTAAAGAGTTTTAGGTGAGGGGGACTTGTGTGATCAAAGGCAGAGGCAGTAATGCATGGCTATAAATTGAAAACAGCAAAGTCTTATGGAATCTCAAGATAAATGGGACAGGAACATTGAAATAAGCACATTATTTGGCCCCCTCTCTTGGGTTTGCACATCTGACCAGGATAATTCTGAAGCAGTAACCGAACTGAAGTATATATCTTTTTCATTATCACTGTAATTTGGGATCATTAATGTCCTTATCTATAGATATTTTTATTGATTGGTTTTATTTTAATCCATTTTTCTGGATTCTAGTTTCATGATTTATCTAAAAAAGAAGTAGTACTTTATGACTGTCGAGTCTATAATTTTACAAAGTTCTTCCCAAGTTGATGGTTTTCTTTAAAATCCTTGGTGAATAAACTGCAGTTAACCATGCAGTAGTTAATCATGTAAAAGATACTTGGTAAAAACTGTTCTGTACCCATTTCTTATGTGAGTCACATTGTAGAATCATCTACCTTAGATGAATTACAGAAATGAAGTGAGATCCCTGCCTTTCGTACCCTCTAAGAAAACTTGTGCCCTTTAAGAAAGGATTGATAATTAGTAATCTGAGAACACTTGTGTAGCTTAATAAAGAAATACTAGATAATACTTTAAAGAGTGTATATAAGTCAGAATACTGGTTAACAATAGTGAAGAAGAAAGATGGCTTTTCTCAAAGGTAAAAGAAGCACTTTGGTAGAAGACTTTTTCCAGTCTTTGATTTATAGTTACTTGTACTAAAAATGTCTTGTTACACTTCCCAAACGGTTATAGTTCACTTTTTTTTTTTTTTTTTTTTTTACAAGAAAGGGAGCACAGATAAAGAGCAGGCTGACTGGGATTTTTTCAGGAAGGCAGGCTTTTGTGCAATGAGGTCATTCATTCCTTCATTCAGAGGATCAGAAATTATTTCCTATAATGCTTACCTGTAACTTGCCTGTTTTTCTGATGCTTACACAGGTGGAATTTATTTCTGAGGCTACCCTTCCTACTCTAAATTAGAGCTCCTGAATAGGTCAAAGTTCAGGCTGCTTGCCTCTTCACCCCTAGCAGTTCCTCCTCTTTCCAGGTTGCCTTACAATCATTATTTTTCTAAGCATGCCTGAGGAAAAGGTTGGAAAGTTCTTCTCTACATTGACTTTCATACTTTATTGGTGATTGAGAAGGAATTCAAAAGAAACACCAGGTTTTGGTGTTATAGCCCAAGATAATGAAAGACTACCTTTCATTAGGTAATAAGGACACTTGGGGATGGGTGGAATGGTTTTGACAAGGATGGATTCTCAGAACTCCTTTTTTTTTTTTAATTTATATGAATTATAGCCTCCATTTCCTTCTAAATCTTTACAGCCTTGATTTCTCCAATAAAAGCTGGTGTTCTCTTGGATCACATTTTTAGAAATGCTAACTAAAATTTAACTGTTAATTTGGGTAGATAATCTTCACTGTAGAGCTTCACATTTCCCATGATAGAAACTTTCTCTTTTGAATTCAATTTTCACTAGATACAGTGACCTTTCTGTTAATATGACACTCTTTCTTGATAGGCAAACATCTTATCGGAGTGTTTACCATATGTATAGATTGTATTATTTGACCATTTAACTAAATTGCATGTGATATATAAATTTGAACACTGAATTACAATATACCTTTAGAGGCTTTATGAGTACTTGAATAAACTATTAGTAATATTTAAAATTTTGCTAAAATATTACTAAAAACAGTTTTTAATTATGGGATTCTAAAATAACTATTTAAAGTAATTTTATGTAGTAGACAATAAAAATACTACAAATTTACTAATTTAAAGGTATTATGCTTTTAAAAGCTTATTATATACTAAGAGATAACAAGAAATAGGGTAGGCTATATAGAAAGATAAAGTAGGACTCTTAAAACATCTGGATTACTTAAAACATTCTGTGGAAACAAGAAAAAGGCACTGTGCTATGTCAAAGCAAAGTTAAAGATATCATTATAAGCTTAGAGTGACAAAGTAATATTAAAATGAAGAAAGGAAAAATAAGAAACATGTCAAGTTTTAAGAATTTGCCAGAGATTTAAGGAATTGTTTTTTTGATAAGTAAGTTGTGGATAAAAATGATTATAAAAGTTAAAATGCCTAGATGATAATAGTTCTGTTGTTTAAAAAGACACATTTTTAAAATGGGGTTTCTTTCCAGATAGTAGAGACTAAAACAAAATTAGAGTGTTTATTTTCTAGGAAGAAAATAAAGTAGTTAAAATA
The DNA here is from genome assembly GCF_003265705.2 of Callorhinus ursinus. Lineage (NCBI taxonomy): Eukaryota > Metazoa > Chordata > Mammalia > Carnivora > Otariidae > Callorhinus > Callorhinus ursinus. Next base: position 5,595,236 of record NW_027397087.1, read on the forward strand.
TAGCAGTGGCTTTTTTAAAAAATGAAACTTACCCACTCTCCACCATTGGAAACCTTAGAAGATCAGGGATCATCTTTCTGCCTTGGATTAAACTTTATAAAAGTACAGAACAACAATTTTCTGCTTAGCCTTTCCCACTGTGCCTCTGTGAATTATTCCATTGTGAAACATCAGTCCTTCTACAGAACTTTTCCTCCATTGAAAATCAATTGCATTAACTAGCTTTCCACTTAGGATTCAGCAGCTCCATCTCTTGAAAGATACTGGTTCTAGTCACCCTAATACTGCAAAGTTAGGGGGAAAAATGGGAGTGGGAGTAGAGATAGTTCAGCATTTTTATTGTTCCTTACTCCTCTTACAGAATATTACTCTATCACCCATGTATATATACATCCCTCTGTTGACATTCTGTACCATTTAGATCACCATCCTCTAGCTTTCATTTTCATCTATTGACCGTAGCAGTTCCTTCCCATAGCCAGCTTTTCCACATCTGAGCCTCATCATCATTTTTGGCTGCTTTTCTTTGCATAGTCTTGACTTTCTGGTCTTCATTTCAGCAACCCACTTTCCTGGATCTTGTTGTTACTCAAAACTGTTCTATTTGAGGAATTTTACAATTTCCTGTCATTTCTATTTTATTCCCCTCTCCTTGCTCTTAGAGTGTCGTGCTTACTCTATCACTTTGTTACTCCAGTTTTCTCCCAATTTCACTAGACTCCTTCTGGCTTCATTATCTCCTATTATTTTCTTTTTTAATCCAATCTAAATTTTTCTTGTCAGTCATTCAAACCACTCTCATTCATATTTCAGTCTCCAGTATGTGATGAGTTTTTGGCTTACCTTGCACTAAAGGAACTTATTGATTCCTACATTATCAAAAGGGAATACTCCCTTTTTAAAGGTGAGTCTTTCATGTAACAAGTATTTATTGAGTAGCTACCGTGTGCTCGACATCATTCTATGCACTGGGGATATTTAAATAAACAAGTCCCAGTTTTTAAGACAACATTCTGGTGAGGGACAAAAAAATATTATAATAAATAAACAAAATAAATAATATGCTAGACAGTTCTAAGTGCTGGGGGAAAAACAAATCAGGGAAAAAAGCGGTAGGGAGTTTTTTGTAGGGAGGTTTGTTAAAACTTTAGATTGGATAACCAAGGAAGGTTTTACTGAGAAAAAGTTACCTAGGTAACAGTTGAGTAAGATTTCTATTTGGATAAGTCCTCATATTTTAGTTTATATGTTTGGATTTTCAAATCTTGAGTATCCTTAAAGTAGAATTAATCTGTAATTTTGGCTAATATTTTATGCTACACTATGTAAGATCTTGAACCTTTTGTGGACTTGGTGAATGGATTCAAATAGTGCAACAATAACAGTTATAGACCTAGGAATTAGTGATTCTTCCATTTATTCAAACAAATGTTCTTTGTTTTTGATTCTGTTTCATTCTTTTCATCTGTACATTTCTCCTGTCTTGCCTGTGTTACGGCAGACAAGGCTCCTAATATTTTTCATGGCCCGGTTTTACCTAACTTTCTCTAGCTTCTGTATTGCTTATTATACTGAATTTTCTACAACCTGGGTCTGATATTTAGTAGTTTCCCACAATTTCCTTGAGACAATTGTTTCCTTATCTCAACACAAAAAACTTATAAGCTGGTCACTACTCTTTTTTTTTTTTTGTCTTGAATTTATCTGCCTGTTTCCCAAAGCAGTCCTTTCCATGATGTTGCCTTACTGAATTATTCATTCATGATTCACCAAAAGCATGCATTGAACTTACAGAAATGCCTTCCCCTCTTTTACATTAACTAAATAACTGTAAAGATAGCATGTTAAAAGTTTATGTGGAATAGAGAATGTAGGCAGACAGCTTGCTACTCCTGAGGAAATGATAATGGGAAGGAACAGTTGCCTTTTTATTGTTGCAGGTAAGTCACAGATGGAAAAATAGGAAAACTGAGTTAGAGAAAGAACCTTGGGCAAACCAGTTTTCCTGGGAAGGATTGGAATGGAAGAAATGATAATAACATTCATCTAGTCCAAAATTACCAATTCATTATTATCTTTAGAAAAGATAATAAATTGTACTATTAATGGCTTTTCTGTATAGCCATGAATTTTGTGACTTTTCTCCCAGCAGTTGTTTTACACCAGTTAATTCTTTAATATTGCCAGTATTCCTTGAAGAGAAAAAAAACCTGCCTGTTACCATTTCTATTCTCTTTCTTCTAGAGCCATGCAATAACTTTCTTGAAAATTAAGATCTGGAATATGTCCCACATTACCTTTCTAGTTGCTTTTATTTTGTCTTTTCAGAAAACTTCAGCTTAACACTTGCTTCATTCTCTTTACTGATTATATTATACTTCCTCTTTAATATTCAATTATTAATTTTAAAGTAATATTTCATTGTTTAATGATTGATTTATACTGGCTGATTTGGTCTGTCAGGCTCATCAGGATTATCTTGGCTTCATGTTTCTGTTTTATACCTCATTGTGATATATTGCACATCGCTTCCATGACATTCCAACTGCCATTAAACTGTTAATGATAGCTAATGACCTCCCTGATAGCTAAATTAAAGCCCAAATTCTTTGACCCCAAATTATTGACTTTATTAACTTTATAAATATTTCCTCACTACTTTTGCTTTATGACTCTAAATAGAATGTACCATGCCTTTAATAGATTACTTGATTTGATATTATTCCTTTAATTAATCAACAGATATTTTAGTCCCTTCTATATGCTAGACTTTTGAAGTTTATGATATAATACAGTATGATGGTTTGATTTAGACTTCTTATATTAGTCTGCTTGGGCAGCCATAACAAAAAGCCACAGATTGGCTGCCTTAAAACAGTGGAAATTTATTGTAAAGTCCAAGATCTAGTTGCCAACTGGTTCATTTTCTGATGAGAGCTTTTCTTCCTAGATTTCAGAAGGATGTAATTCAATCCATTACAGTTCCTATTCAGTTCCACTGGTTTGTCTGTTGATTGCTAAGTGAATATTTCACTTTTTAACTAAGTTTTATATAGTTTAATAACTGCTAATACTAGTTGTCCACTCATTAGTTGTCCTTACCCTTTTTTATTGGTATAACTTTGCTCACTCAGAACACTAAACAATGTCTTTTTTTTTTTTTTTTTGGTCATTTGGGGTATCCTTTAAGCTCTTTCATGCAACTTATCTTCCTTTTGTGTAGCATTAGCTAGAACTTGAAAATAATGTTAAATGTTGATGCTAATGTTGGCTTCTTGTGAATTTAATGGAATTTCTAGTGTTGCAGACACAAGTATGATTTAGCTGGTGCTTTGAGATGGCCTTTATTATAAGAAAGTGTCCTTAATGTCTCAGGTTTCCCTACCAGAAGTTGATACTCATTTTTTTTGAAATCTAGTTTTGCAGATGTTCCGTAGACTTTTTAATTGATATTTTTATTGTGACAATTATAGATTACCAATTTTTGTTGTAAGGAATAATATGAAGAGATCCTGTTACTTTTTACCCAGTTTTCCCATTAGTAACGTTTTGCAAAACTATAGTATAATCACAATCAGACTATATATTCACATTGATATAAACCCTCATATTCAGGTTTTCCTACTTTTACTTGTACTTATTTCAGTGTGTATTTAGAACTATACAGTTTCACCATCCACAGAAAAGATACAAAACCATTCAGTAACCATAAGAATCCTCCCTCCTGTTACTCTTTTATAACCACATCCACCTCCTCCTTGGCCTGGCAGCCACTCATCTGTTCTCCATTTCTGTAATTTTGTAATTTTAAAAATGTTATATATTTGGAATCATAAGTAACCTTTCAGGATTGGCTTTTTTCATTCACTGCTGTTCCATGAGGGTTCATTCAGGTTGTTGAGTGTATCAGTAGTTTGTTCCTTTCTATTACTGGCTAGTATTCTGTGATGTCTTTGTACCAAATTTGTTTAACCATTGACTCATTGAAGGACATGTAGACTGTTTGCAGTTTTGCGCTATTGAAAATAAAGCTGCTCTGAACATTCATGTACAAGTCTTTTTTATGAATCTAAGTTTTATTTCTCTGGAATAAAAGATCAAGAGTGCAATTGTTGAATGTATGATAGTTTCGTAGGAAACTGCCAGACTTTTTCCCAGAGTGGCTGTGCCATATTACATTTCCATTAACAGTGTATGAACACTCCAGTTTCTAGGCATTCTTGCCAGCATTTTGTGTAGTTACTATTTTTTATTATAGTCATTCTGATAGGTATGTAGTGAGAGAACTCATTGTGGTTTTAACTTGCATTTCCCTAATGGCTAATGATGTTGAATATCTTTTTATGTGCCTATTTGTGCCTATTCAGTGAAAAATAGTTTCAGGTCCTTTACCTATTTTTCTCATTGAATTGTTTTGTTTTTTTTTTTGATGTTGAGTTTTGAGAGTTCTTTATATATTCTAGATACTTGTCCTTTGTTGGGACATGTACTTTGCAGATATTTTCTCCCAGTCCGTAGCTTTTCTTTTTATCTTCTTTTTTTTTTTTTTAAGATTTTATTTATTTATTTGACAGAGAGAGACAGCTAGAGAGGGAACACAAGTGGGGGAGTGGGAGAGGGAGAAGCAGGCCCCTGGCTGAGCAGGGAGCCCGATGCGGGGCTCGATCCCAGGACCCTGGGATCATGACCTGAGCCGAAGGCAGACGCTTAATGACTGAGCCACCCAGGCGCCCCTTCTTTTTATCTTCTTGATGGAGTCTTGCAGAGCCAAAGTTTTAAATTTTTATGATGTTCAATTTATCAATTTTTTCCTTTCATTGATCATGATTTTGGTGTCAAGTCCAAGAACTCTCTTGTCTTTCCTAAGTCTCAAAGATTTATCTGATTTTTTTTTTCCTAAAAGTTTTATAGTTTTACATTTACATTTTATATTTAAGTCTTTGGTCAAACTTGAGTTAATTTTTATATGTTGTATAATACTCAGGTCAAGGGTTGCTTTTTTTTTTTTTTTTTTTTTTGCCTATGAGTGTCCAGTTTTTCCAGCACCATTCTAAAAGTATCACACATTATGTTACTATAACTATTTTGGAAGCCCTCCCTGTTCCTGTATATAGGGTAGTGATATCTCCCATTTTACTCTTCTTTCTTAAGATTATTTTCACTATTCTAGGGTCTGTGTCTTTCCATATAAATTTTAGAATAATCTTAACCTATGTCTACAAAAATCCTTACTTGGATTTTGATAGGAGTTGTATTAAACTTATGGATCAGTTTGGGGAGAACTGACATCTTTACTATGTTGAATATTCTAATTCATGAATGTGGTTTGTCTCTAGTAAGGTCTTTGAATTCTTGCATTAGCATTTTGTGATTTTTAGCATGTAAGTCCTATATTTGTTTTGTTAAGTGTATCATTTTTCTTAGAGCATTTGTAAACAGTATCGTGTTTATAATTTTGATTAGTACATGCTCATTGTATAGAGATGTGATTGATTTTTGTATCCTGTTACCTTGCTGAACTATGAGGTTTTTGGATTCCCTGGATTTTTTCAATGTAGACAATCATGTCATATACAAGTACAAACAGTTGTATTCCTTCCTTTTCAATCTGAATGCCTTTATTTCTTTTTTTCCATTATTGCAGTGACAAGAACTTCCAGTGCTTTGTTCAAGAAGAATGGCATTAGTGTACATCCTTGCCTTGTTCAGATCTTAGTGGAAACACATTCAGTCTTCTACCCTTGAGTAAGATGTTAGCTGCAGGGTTTTTTATAGTGCTCTTCAATGAATTGAGATAATTCTCTATTCCTGACTTGCGGATATATTTTATCATAAATGGGTGTTCAAATTTGTCAAATGCTTTTTGCAGGCAATTGGTATGATCACATCCTTAGCTTGTTGATATGATAGATTATATTGATTGAGTTTTGAATGTTGACCCAGCCTTGTGGCTTAGAATAAATCCTACTTGGTCATGGTGTATAATCTTTTTATATATTATTGGGTTTGATTTGCTACTATTTTTTTTTAAGTTTATTTACTTTTTTTTTAGTAATCTCTGCACCCAATGTGGGACTTAAACTTGTGACCCTGAGATCAGGAGTCACATTCTCTTCCGAATGGGCCAGCCACGTGCCCTGATTTGCTTCTACTTTGTTAAGGAATTTTTTATTTAAGTTATGAGAGGTATTGGTCTGTAGTTTTCTTTTTTGGTATTAGTATTTGTCTGGTGTTGGTATCAAGGTGTAAATACTGGCCTCATAAAATGAACTGGGGAGTGTTCCTTCTCTTTCTGTTTTCTGGGAGAGAGTGTATAAAATTGATGTTAGTTCTTCTTTAAATATTTGGTAGAATTCTCCAGTTAAATCATTTCAGTATAGAGAGATTTCTTTAAAAGCTTTTAATTACAAATTGAATTTCTTTAATGGTTATAGGACTATTCAGGTTTTCTTTTATCTTGATTGGGTTTTGATAATATATGATTTTTAAAGAATTGGTTCATTTCTTCTAAGTTGTCTAACTTATGATTGAAAAGTTGTTCCTAATATATCAATTATACTTCTAAAGGCTCAAGATCCTTAGTGCTGTCCCTTGTTTTCGTTCCTGAAATTGGTGATTTGTTTGTTCATTATTAATTTGTCAGTTAATGTTTTCTTTAAACAGCATTTTGTTTCATTGATTTTCTTTCTTTCTATTTTCTTTGATTTTTATTTCAGTTGATTGGTTTCTGTTTATTATTATTTTCTTCCTTCTGCTTGCTCTGTTTTTCTTTTTTAGTTTTTTTGGGAGGAACTTCAGTTACTGATTTAAGACCTTTTCTCATTCCAATGTCCATAGCCTTTTGAAAAGCTTCAGTTCACTGTAATGCAAAGGTTTGGATTTATAAAGTTTAACCATGTTTATTAAGTTATTCAAATCTTTTATATCCTTTCCCTCTCTTTCTTTCTTTTTTTTTTTTTTGGTCTAATTTAGCTCAAAGGCTGAAGCTCTCCAACTGTCATTATGTTTTTGAATATTCTTGTGTTTCTAAATGGTTTTTGTGTTATATAAATATTGCTGTGTAAATTGATTAATAAAGATTCATGGCTGTTAAATCCTCAGATCATTGAAATTGACTCCTTCAGAGTTGTGTGGTCCCCTCTCCAAATTATACAGATCAGTAGAGGGAGAAGAGAATTGTTTAAGGTTTTGTTTTAGTTTAGCAGTTTGGAGATCTAACAGCCTATGGGAGCTTGGGAAAGAGCCAAGTAAAGAAGCAGGGGTTATTGCCTGTGCCCAAGAATTTTATGTTGTTTGTGCGGCCACCAGGAGTTAGAACAGTGTCTTAATTAGAAGTCAGTGACTACAGTTTTCTCCAGTTTCTGCTGGTAGTAATCCCTTCTAAATTTCTCTGCAGGGGATAGTCTTCTTGATGATGGTCTTTATATCTCTTAGAGGTGCTGAAGGAATCACAGCGTATCTCATTTTCTATTCCCTTATCCACTTTTACTTTTATTTCCTACTGATTCAGTTTCTCTGATTGTTATAGGTCTCTAGTGGTTTTCTGTTTACTTTTCAATCGGTTTTGATTAAGTTATAGTTTTTTTTTTGCTAGGATACTGGCTATTTCACTTTTTCAAATTTGGGGGTATAAAATCTTACACTGTATTCCTTATTACTTTCTAAAGTTTTGCTGTGCTTTCAGTTTTGTTCCCCTTTCATTCCTACTACTGTTTATTTGTTCTTTAAAGAAAACCAATTTATTTATTTTAGAGAAAGAGTGTGCAGAGGGGAGTGAAGGGCCGGGCTGAGGGAGAGGGGAGAATCCTTTTTTTTTTTTTTTAAGATTTCATTTATTATTTGACAGATACACAGTGAGAGAGGGAACACAAGCAGGGGGAGTGGGAGAGGGAGAAGCAGGCTTCCTGCTGAGCAGGGAGCCCAATGTGGGGCTTGATCCCAGGACCCTGGGATCATGACCTGAGCCGAAGGCAGACGCTTAACGACTGAGCCACCCAGGTGCCCCGGGGAGAGAGGATCTTGTGCAGACTCCACACTGATTATGGAGCCTGAGGGGGGGCTCAATCTCAGGACCCTGAGATCATGACCTGAGCCGAAATGAAGAGTCTGATGCTTAACTGACAGTGCTACCTAGGTGCCCCTGTTTATTTTGCATTTATGCCTTTTTTGTTTATCCATAGTATAAGATCTCCTGTACATCTTTTACCCAAATACACCAAATTTTTCCCCCAAATATGTCAGTTTTTTAACATTTTGCCATGTTGGTTTTGTCATTCTCTCTCCCTCCCCCAGCACGCGCACACACACACACACACACACACACACGCACACACACACACACACACTTGTTTCTGAACTATTTGAAATAAGTTGCATATATTCTGCCTTTTACCTCTTAGTACCTCAGTGTATTTTTCCTAAGAACAAGGATATTTTCTTAGTCACAGTTAAAGTATCCTATTTAGGAAGTTTAACATAACTATGGTACTTTAATCTACAGTCCATGTTCCAGTTTTTTCAACTGACCTAATAGTGTTCTTACAACATTTTTGTACCTTCCATATAAGATCACATAGCACTTAGATGTCACATGTCTTTATTCTCCTTTAATCTGGAGCAGTTCCTCAGTCTTTCCTTTATGACATACATATATTTAAAGAGTGCTGGCTCCCTCTCTTCTGTTGTAGTTGAACTGCTGTTATGTGAGAAACACTGCCATTATTCCTTCTGTTCCTTTTTAAAAATGTCTAAAATCCAACTCAGCTCAGAACATAGCATTAAAGACAAATTTTTATTAATAGATAGTAAAATTATGTATTTGATAATAATACAGTTTGATATTTCTTGATGTCTTTATAAAGGATACTAGCTTTTTATATCATCCAGAAAACTAAATGTGAAGCAACTGTTTGAGATACCAATTATTGATTTTGGTTAGAAGTAATCTAATTTGAATTTGGCACTTTTAGTTCAAAAATGAAATGATTTTTCCTTGGAGTCAAAGATATTTCAGGAAGTTACTAGTGAAAACATTCAAGTCTAGTTACCAACTATACTACTTCTTAGATAATACAATTTGTAAACATGTAATTATCTATTTGTAAGGTAGCAACTATAATAAAGTACATAGTAGTTTGAAAGTACATATTTAATGTTACTCTGCTCTCCCAAATTGTTAGTTGTTATTAATGAAACAAAAATGCACTTGTACCCATTTTTGACTTGGTCTATTTTAAGTACTTTTGGCAAACAGTCCAGTAATTTTATGATGGGAGTTTTGCTCTATATTTCCCAAAATAGCTTGGAATATATCTTCAGAAGTTGCAGTTATTTAGTGACTGTGGCATTTTCCTTTTCCCCTCTCTATAAAATACCCTAGAATTTCTTTCAGAAGAAGGAAAAACACTGGAGGTTGAAATTTTTCACTGCCTTTAGAATCTGTTAACTTTAGCTTCTCAGAATCTCTCCATAAGCTCTTTGAGATCCTAATTTCTCCTCCTTCTTTATTAAAAAAGTCTCTTTATAAATAATGATCTAGTTTTCATAGCGATTATTGTATTGTGGATTAGTGGTGTATCTGATGATTGACATCACCATTACCACTACTATTTATTGAAGCTTTACTATGTGTCAGTTACAAACCAGTGTTAAAATTTTACTGCTTTTTAAAATACTCATGCACTTACCTTTATTGAAATCTTTATTTCTCCATACAGCTTCAAGTTACTGTCTCGTATTATTTTATTTCACAGCACAGATCTAGTGGTAACATTCTCTCAGCTTTTGTTTATCTGGGAATGTCTTAGTTTCTATCCTACTTTTGAAGGACAGTTTTGCCAGATAAAGGATTCTTGGTTGACTTTTTTTTTTCTTTTAGTAATTTGAATATATCTACCCACTGTCTTCTGGCCCCCAAAGTTTCTAAAGATAAATCTGCTAGTAATCTTTTTTAGGATCCCTTGAATGTGACGGTTCACGTTTGTCTTGTTACTTTCAAGATTCTCTCTGTATCTGAAGTGTGGCTCTCTTGAATTCATCTTGTTTGGAGTTTGTTGAGCTTCTTAGATGTTTATATTGATGTCTTTCATCAAATTTATGAAGTTTTAAACTATTATTTCTTCATGTATTTGCTTGGCCCCTTTTCCTTTTCTTTCTGCAGCTCCCACAATATGTGTGTTGATTCTTTTTTTTTTTTTTTTTTTTTTTAATTTTTTTTTTTGGGGGGGGGGGGGGGGTGCAGTGCAGAGGGGCAGAGGGAGAGGGAGAGAGAATCCCAGGCAGACTCCATGCTGAGAGCAGAACCTGACACAGGGCTCAGTCTCATGACCTTGAGATCATAGAGCCAAAATCAAGAGTCTGATGCTTTACCAACTAAAACACCCAGGCACCCCTATGTTGGTCCTCTTTATGGTGTTCCACGGTCCTTTAAGCTGTTTGCTTTTCTTTAACTTTTTCTTTTTGTTATTCAGACTCAGTAATGTCTATTGTCTATTTTCAAGTTCACATATCTTTTTCTGCCTGCTCAAATCTGCTTTTGAATCTCTGTAGTGAATTTTTTGTTTCATTTATTGTGCTTTTCAGCTCCAGAATTTGTTTCTTTTTAGATTTTTTTAAAATTTATTTATTTATTTAATTTTTTTGATTCAAGATTTTTTTATTATTGTTAATCACCATACATTACATCATTAGCTTTTGATGTAGTGTTCCATGATTCATTATTTGCATCTCTTTATTAATACTTCATTCTGTTTGTACATTGTTTTCTTAACTTTCTCCTTAAGACAGTTTTATGGGGTTTTTTTTTGGTTTTGTTTTGTTTTGTTTTTAAAGATTTTATTTATTTGACAGCAAGAGATACAGAGAGAGAGGGAACACAGGCAAGGGGAGTGGGAGAGGGAGAAGCAGGCTTCCTGCAGAGCAGGGAGCCCGATGTGGGGCTCCATCCCAGGACCCTGGGATCATGACCTGAGCCGAAGGCAGACGCCTAACGACTGAGCCACCCAGGTGCCCAATTTTATGGTTTTTTTAAGCCTTGGTCTAATAGATCTGCCATGCCTTTTTTAGGCACAGTTTCTCTTGATTTTCTTTTTTTCTTACAGTGGGAAAAGGAAAAAAAATGAATTTACTGTTTGTTTGTGTGCCTTGAGCTTTTTTGTTCAACATTGAACATGTGAATCTAATTATGTGGTAACTCTGGAAATCAGATTGTCCCCCTTCCGCAAGATTTGCTTTTTTGCCTTTTTTTTCCTTTAAATTGTTGTAAGTTGTCTCTGTGCTCAGGATCTGCCTGAAGTGTAAATTTAGGTCTTCTCATGTCTTTTTTGAGTATTTCCTTGGGTATGAATAGTCACTTTCTAATTTTCCCCATGAATGTGATTGTTTTTGACTGTCCTAGTCTTTAATGTCTGGCACCCCAAATGGGAAAAAGTAAAAAATGATAGATAAAAAAGGATGCTGATCCTTTAAATAACCTGGACATCTCTTCCTTCTGTTGAGGAGGGACTTGCAACAGTAAGGGAAGGTATAATAATTATGGTTGGCCTCCTCTTTGTCTGTGCCTCTCTGATCAAAGTCAGCCATCAGTAATCAGAGCATAGATCACCGATATTTGGAGGACAGGGTCCTTTTTACCAACCCTGGCTCCTGTGAGTTGTGCGCGACCTGCTCCAGGAACATGCTGTGCATAACTCCCTGCCATGGGGGATGGGTAGCTGCTACTGTACTAATGCTGAGATTGATCAAAATTAACCCCAGTTTACTGTGTGTGTGTGTCTTCCCTTGGGAGTTGCAAACCTTCTAACAGACTAAGGAGTTCCAACATAGTTCTTTTTTTTTTTTTTTAAGATTTTATTTATTTGACAAAGAGAGAGAGACAGTGAGAGAAGGAACACAAGTAGGGGGGAGTGGGAGAGGGAGAAGCAGGCTTCCTGCTGAGCAGGGAGCCCGATGTGGGGCTTGATCCCAGGACCCTGGGATCATGACCTGAGCTGAAGGCAGACCCTTAACGACTGAGCCACCCAGGCGCCCCCCCAACATAGTTCTATAAGACAGATTCTGCCACTGTAATTGTTGTCTAGGTGGGGAGAAAGTTTCCTTCTTACTTTGTCATCTTCCCAGAATCCTCTTTTTAATCCCATTTTAAAATTTCTGTATTGAGTGACTTTATGAAGTAGATTAAGTAGCAAGACCTCTATATTAATGGTGGGGGAGAATGCATTTACTGAAATATAATAGCTCTTATTCTCACTTCAGTTTGTATTTAAGAGCTACATTAGATTATTTGATACATGTATAGTAATCTTTGGCATTTAACTTTTGGCAGGTGGTTTTGGAATGTATGCTTAAAAAAGACCTCATTTACAATAAGGTCACTCCAACATTTCACCACTGGAAGATTGATGACAAGAAATTTGGCCTTACTTTTCAAAGTCCTGCTGATGCTAGGGCTTTTGATAGAGGCATTCGAAGAGCTATAGAAGATATTTCTCAAGGTAGGTTTTCTTGACTATTTTCTTAATTTGTTTATCATATATAGTAGAGTAGAGTGATTTTAAACAAGTCAGCTATTGTGATGTATGTGATTAGCTTTGATAGCTCCCTGTAGGCAAAGGTAAAATAATGGGTTTTTTAATGTTTTATATTTGTCACATCATAATATATACCACTTATGTGTATTTTCTTGAACCCATCAATAGCAGCCTTCAGATAATGCAAATAAGTAGGAGCGTGAAGAGGGAAGGGTCAGAACTTTCAAAATCCTTGTGTGTTGTTATATCAGTCATATCCTTGTGTTTTGGTCATAAAAAAAAAAGAAAATTTCTAATCAAATATAGTTGACCCTTGAACAACATGGGTTTGAACTATGCCAGCCCACTATATGTGGATTCTTTTACAGTACAGTACCATAAATATATTTTCTCTTCCTTATGATTTGCTTGGTATAATGTTTTCTTTTCTCTATTTTATTCTAAGAATATAGTATATAATACATATAACAAACAGGGTATGTGTTAACTGTTTATATTATTGGTAATGCTTCAGTCAACAGTGGACTATTGTTAGTAGTTAAATGTTTGGGGAATCAAAAGTTGTATGTGGATTTTCAACTTCACTGGGGCGGGGCAGGGGTTGGGGCCCCTAACCCCCCTGTATTGTTCAAGGTTCAACTGTATTTGGTTATTAGAAGTTTTCTCTTTTTCATATGTAGACTCCATTTTTCCTATGGCAAACCTTTTCTTGAAATTCTTAACTCTTTACCTGATTTTATTATTGAGGATTGGTAGAGACCACAGCCCCATTTATCTCTTTGTATATTTTGCCGATCTGCTAAGATTATTAACTCTAAAGCTTGCAGGAAAAAAGAATATTTACATGTAAGACTGGCCTCTGCTTAATTAAGCAAAAAGAAATCACTTTAAAGCCCATTTCTTCCCCACACTGAGGTTATAATTAAAACTTGATTTGTTTTTCTAATTAAGAGGAAAATGTCTCTATAAATAGAAATCACCTTCTATATAAAGTAACTGAATCAAAATATATTAGGCAGAATTGTGATTTGTATATTTTGAAGATAACATTTTAATAGGAAAATTAGAAGAAATGAATGAGCTGACCATAGGCAAGAACATGGAAATGCTTAGTACAAATATGTACTGATAGTGCATGAAACTGTGCTTAAATAATTTATTTAGCTATTTTAAAAGATTAGAGATTGGTAAACAATCAATGATTTCCAGTTCAGAAAAATTTCCGTGGAATAGTAGCATTCATTTTATCTTTATTATAAGAACCTGTAAGTTCTTTCTAGATCATTGTTCTCAATGTTGGCTACACATTTCAGTCACCTGGGATACTTTGAAAAACAGTAACTCGTCCATACTCCGCAGACTATTTGAATCTGTCTGCCTAGGGAGGGGAGCTGAGGCATCCATTTTTTTTTTAAGTTCCTCCTATTTCAAACGTGATGAAGAATTGTGAAATGATTATGAATTTAGAGGGGAAAAAGGTTCCTGAGATTCTCTAGTAGTGGTTGTGGTTCTCAAACCAGTGCAAGAAATAAAAAATACATGAAGCCCTATGCCTCATCCCATAGATTCTGACAATATTGGTTTGAGAATATACTGTGGTACCAGTATATTTTCTAAAAGTTCCCCAGTTGATTCTGATATTTAGCTAGTGTTCAAGAACCAGTACTTTAAAAAGACATTCATTATCCATGCCTGCTGGAATTTTAAATTTATTTTTACTTTTTTTATTAAGTTTTTATCTTCATTCCAGTATAGTTAACATACAGTGTTATATTAAATATGTTTCAGGTGTACGGTATAGTGATTCAACAATACTGTACATTACTCAGTGCTCATCATGATAAGTGTATTCTTAATCCCCTTTACATATTTCACCCATCCCCCAACCACCACCCCTCTGGTAACCATCAATCAGTTTGTTCTTTATAGTTAAGAGTCTAATTCTTGGTGTGTGTGTGTATCTCTCTCTCTCTCTTTTTCCTTTGCTCATTTGTTTTGTTTCTTGAATTCCACATACAAATGAAATCATATGGTATTTGTCATTCTCTGACTGACTTTGCTTAGCATTATACTCTCTGGCTTCATCCATGTTGTTGCAAATGGCAAGATTGCATTCTTTATGGCTGAATAATATTCCATTTTGTATGTATACCACCTCTTTTTTATCCATTCATCTATCGATGGATGCTTGGGGTGCTTCCATAATTTGACTATTGTAAATAATGCTGCAATAAATATAGAGGTGCATGTATTCCTTTGAATTAGTGTTCTTGTATTTTTGTGTGTAGATAGTGGTGTGATTACTGGATTGTAGGGTAATTCTATTTTTAAATTTTTGAGGAACTTCCATACTGTTTTCCACAGTGGCTGCAACAGTTTGCATTCCCTAAAGTGTTATTACTTTTAAGCCCATACTCATGTCTCCATAAAAGCATACTTCTTTCACTAGAATCAAATAGATTGGGTTTCACGTTTTAAAGAACAGTTTATATATGTGGAGGAGCCTATGAACTCCTTGCCAGGTAGAATAGACTATAGTACTAATCTTGTTATTTTTGAACATTTTTAAAAACATACTGGTTAGTGTTATTACCAGCCACTGTATAGACTTTCAACAATCCCATTAAATTTCTCTTACTTAGTCTTCCATGACAATAAGAATAAACTATGCAACCCTTTCGGAAGGACAGATTTCTCCTCATCTCCATGCTAGTATATCTCTCAAGGGTAGCATAAACTCAGAATAGTTTGCTAAGACATCCTTCCTTATTAATTTATTGAAACTAAAGGCACTCCTGAACACCATGAAAATGTACAGAGAGACACTGATACACAAAGATCAATAGCAACAACTGGCTATTGGCTGTCAATAGGGGTTTAAGGCCTATTTCTTTCTTACAAAAGTACCTAAAATCTTAGTTTGGGGTGTTAGATACTGTTTTCTGGGTAAGAATATTTAGAAAATTGAATAAATCACACGTGGGTAAACACCAGGGGAGTTGTAATGTGTATACCCTGCCTAGCAGTTTGAGTATTTTAGAACAATCAGGGGTAGGGCTTACTAGAGATAGTACACTTTCACAGAAAACATTTCTTTAGTAAATAACTGGAAATATACCCGTAGAAAAGGAAAATAATCACTTTATTCTCCTAACAAAGGGGCAGGTATGAGTGGCCAACATTGGACTTATTGCCAGGCAGCCCAGAATGATCTCTGATCAGTTCTACAGGATTATAATGATTTAATCAATTATTCAATAATACTAAAACCTAAGACAAGAATTCTTTGCTTAATTAACATCTACCTGTTTTCTTAGGATGCCCAACATTTAAAAATGAAGCTGAAGGAACAGAAGATGACTTACAAGTAAGTAGTTTGCCTTGAAAGGAATTTCTGAACATAAAGGATAAGGAGGAAATCACTAACCTTAATAAAGAAACAACTTACGTAAATTTCTAAGAAAATTTCTCAGACACTGTATTTGTCAAGAAATACAGAGAAACAGAAGCAATAGGATGTGTGGGCATGTATATAGGTATGCATGTGTTATAGAGAGTTTGTTTTTGGTTTCCTTATGTTCGTTTGTTGGTGGTGGTGGTTGGTTTTTTTGGTTTGTTTTTAAAGGAATTGGTGAGTGATTGTGGGGACTGACAAGTCAGAAATGCACAGGGTAGGTAGGCAGGCATGTATGGCAATTTTGACACGCTTTGATATTTCAGTTTTGAGTTGGAAGGCAGTCTCGTGGCAGACTTCCTTCCCTTTTGGGGGCCCCAGTCTTTAAGTCTTTTCAGAATGAGACCTGTCTTCTTTATGGAGGGTAATCTCCTTTACTTTGAATATACTGATTGAAATGTTAGTCACTTCTGAAAATGCCTCTACAACATTTAGACTGGTGTTTGACTGAATAGCTTGGCACGATAGCCTAGCCCGGTTGACAAATAAAATTAACCATCACATATAAGCAAGGTACGTGTATAAAGAATTTACAGAAAGGGAATTGCAAATTGTTAATAAGCATATGTGAACAATGGTAAAGCAGCAGGTAGTGTAAATTAACATTTTTTAGTTACCAAATGAAGAAAGTTTAAAAATTGACACACACACACACCACACACACACACACACACACACCCACCCGGGGCCCTCTGCTTCTCCCTGTTCTCTTTCTCTCTCTCAAATAAATAAATAAATAAAATCTTTAAAAAATAAAAAAAAAATTGACACTGCCCCATACTGTCTCTGTCTGTGAGATTGACAGATTGATGTCGTGCTGGAGAAAATGTGGATTGGTAGGTTCTTTCTAGAAAGCAGTTTGGTAATATGTATTAAAAAGCCTTAAAAACAGAAACCTGAATGCCTGTTGATCTAGTGAACCAATTTCCAGTAATTTATACTAAGGAATAGAGATGCATAAAGTGTTTTTTGTTCGTTTGTTTTTTCTTGCACAAAGATTTTTTATACACAGATTTTTGGGTGTGTGTTTTTTAAGTATTAATAATAAAAAATAAGCTATTTAAATATTAAGAAAACCTGAATGATTGAAGTAATTAAAGTATGTTTTTATCATGCAACCATTAAACATTTTATTATTAATTTGCTTATACTGAGTAATAAAAATAAAAATTATATGGTGTTACCACTACTTCACTGAAATGTTAAATATTTTTGTTTATTACTTTTGGATTGTGGGATTCTGAGTTATATGACTTTCTTTTTAGAACTTTTCCAAATTTTCAGATGCAGTAAGTATTAATACTTCACAATAATATTAGAACATAGAAGAACCCAAATTTGTCTGTGTACCTAGTATTAATAATCAGTTATTCATATTACTGTAAAAATAGTTGGAACCTAAAGACATGGCAGAATGTTTTATGTGCATTTATTTTTTTTTAAAGATTTTATTTATTTACTTGACAGAGAGAGACAGCAAGAGAAGGAACACAGCAGGGGGAGTGGGAGAGGGAGAAGCAGGCTTCCTGCTGAGCAGGGAGCCCAGTGAAGGGCTCGATCCCAGGACCCTGGGATTACCACCAGAGCCGAAGGCAGACGCTTAATGGCTGAGCCACCCAGGCACCCCCTATGTGCATTTATAATCAGAAAATAAAAATGTTTTTATTTTGGAAAATTTGAGAAATATAGCAAATTTTAAAGAAAAAAAACATACGTATGCTACCATCCGTGATAACCACCATACATATTTTTAAATATAGCCTTTGGGATTTTTTCCATACACAAATGCACATACACATGGGTTATTGTAATATTACACTATAGTCTTTTTTTTCACTCAAATATATATATTATGTCCTTAAATACTTTTTCAAGTTTATGATTTCTAATGTTTTTATGTAATTTGTTTTTTTGTAGATGTATCTTAATTACCAATCCCCCTGTTGTACATTTAAGAATCCTTTGTTGTGTTTAAATATATGAATCTTTTTATTTTATTTTTGATTATTTAAAAATACAGTGAGTTGCAGTTAATTAGATAAAAGAAATAATAAAATGAAAATAATATTTTTTACTTAGGTCTTTAATGAAGTTACATTTTGTTCTGGTATCAGTCAAAATATGAGGCTGGAAATGGGAAAACATTTTCTGGATTACTCCCTGTGATGAAAGTAAATTTGGTTAAAATTCAGTTTCAAAAAGTAGAGTCTCGCATACCAACACTGTTACATAATGGCTATTATTCATTTTAATATTTTTCTGATTCGGTTTCACCTCATTTCTTTGTATACCATTATGTAAAGGAAAAACTGCTATCGGACATAATTGTTTGCAATACTCTGTGCATATAACAGTCAATGGATTTTGTAAAAAACCATTGTTTCCATAATCATATTTGCTACTAGTACTGTATATGTCAAGGCTTTGGTATAGAGTAAAAAATGGGGAAGATATTAATGAGGAATAATAAATTTTCATCTGCCGAAGCAGACGAAAGAGTAAAAAGTTAGGATGAGGAGGCATCTAGTGAAGAGAATTACTATATAACGAAAAGCAAGAGTAGTTACTCTGTTAGCTCTTTGGGGTGGCTGCTTCATAGTAGTGTATCTTCAGTGTCCTCAGTCCAAAATGTTACACACACAAACCCCTAAAAGAGTTATTTATATTTTAGCTTCATTAGAGTCTAAAGCACTTGCTTGGTTTTTTATTTTCATAATAAAATAGAAAATATGCAATGTCAGTAGAGACTGCAGTAGTAGGCTTCCTTTTATTTATTTATTTATTTATTTATTTATTTTTAAAGATTTTATTTATTTATTTGACAGAGAGAGACAGCGAGAGAGGGAACACAAGCAGGGGGAGTGGGAGAGGGAGAAGCAGGCTTCCCGCAGAGCAGGGAGCCCGATGCGGGGCTCCATCCCAGGACCCTGGGATCACGACCCAAGCCAAAGGCAGATGCTTAATGGCTGAGCCACCCAGGCACCCCGTAGACTTCCATTTAAATGTAATTTTACTAAGAGCAATTTTTATATCAAGGTCTAATTCTTGGTTTTACATTCTGTAGTGTTTTTAAAATAGATTATTAAATTATATTCCTTTTGATAGAATCTAATTCTCCTCCCCCCTGAGTGTACATTATGCTTAGTTGTTTCTTAACAAAGAGACTTAATGATAGAAGTGACAGAATGTGACTTCCAAGGGTAGGTCATAAAAGACATTGCAGCTTTTTTCTGGTTCTCTTGAGTTACCTGTACTAGAAAATGACTACTGTCCTGGGTAGAGGACACTCAAGCAACCCAATGGAGATGTCTGTGTGGTGAGGAACTGAAGTCTTGTGACAGTAACAGTGTTAGTGAGCCACCTGGGAAGCAGGTCATTTACTCCCAAACAAACCTTTAGATGGATATAGCCGTAGTTGATGTTTTGATTGTAACTTCATTGGAGACTGTGGCCTAGAACCTATTAACAGGTAAGCTGTTATTGAATTCCTGACCTGCCGAAATTATAAAATGTTAAGTGTTAATTGAAACCTCTGAGTTTGGGGGTAATTTGTTACTAATACAGATTTAGGTATCCATAAATGTGGTGCTACCATAACAAATACTTTAAAATGTGGCATAGACTTTGAACTTGGACAGTAGATGGAAAGCTTAATATCAAGCCTTTGACAAGACTGCCAGTAAAGGCTTAAATGAAAATGAAGAAAACCATATTGGAAACTGGCAGAAAGGTTAGTAACACTGTCACTTGCAGTAATATGGGCCTTAGAAAATGTATCTAATGAGCTAGGTGATCTAGCTAAGGCGATTTTCAAGCTAAAGGTTAAAACTGTTGCTTGGTTTCTTCTTTCTGCTTACGGTAAATAGGGCAAGGAAGGGCTCCTAAACAAAATGGAGCCAGGACCTGCTGGTTTGAAAATTCTCATCCTCTTAGTGTATCAAATTATGCTAAAATTAGGAAATGGTTTCCAGGCAAAGATCAAATCCAGGGCACTCTCAGAATAGCTTTGTCTAAAGATGAAGCCAAGTGTGTGATTTATAAAATCCTTTCTTAAGACCTCAAGACAGATCTAAGGTATGCCTCCAAGGACCTTTCAATCAAAGTGATAGAGCTTATTATCAGATTAGGGTGTCCCTTAGCAAAAATTTAAAGTAGAGAAGAGTTTATTTCAGATTTGTGACTGTGCTTTTTTGTCTTAATAGTGTGAACCCCGATAAGAATCACAAGAGACCCACAGTGTTTTCAAATGAGTTATTTTGGCAGAAGTATCACCACCTTGGACTGAAGAGTGACCCTTTAGATTCCCAAAATTCTGGTAGAAGGCAGGTTAAAACATTCTATACACATGTATGTAAACATGGGCTGCCTTTCATAAAATGGAAGGGTGACTCAGAAATCAGAGACCAAATCTCCAAGGCCAGAGCCAAGAGCCATGGAGAATTATTCCTAGGTCCTAAGTTCTCTTCAAGCAACTTGTAAGATGTTTCTACCTTGATTTCAGAATTACTTTGGATCAGTGACTCCATTGTGCTTCCCATTTTCTTTTGTACATGATGGTTTTCCTCTGCCTATCCTATCTTTGTATTTTGGATATGTGTAGGGCAGATAATTTGTCACTTTAGTGTCCAGGTCTTCACTTTGGGAGAAATTATACTCAGAGGATTGTACTTAAGGAACTATACCTGAGAAGTTTCATGTGTACATGGATCTATTTAGATCACAACATCCTCTATGAGAAGTTGTTGCTCTAAAGGAATAAGACTTGGGGGAGTCTTGGGAGGGGGCGAAGTGTATTTTGTATATGAGAAAACTGTAAATTACTTGTCCAAAGAGTGGTGAACAGTAGTGGTTTTAAAATATGTCCACAAATTCTTTCATACTATTGGCTTCACTCTAGTCTAATTCCCCCCTCTTTGAGTGTCACTGTACTTAGTGACTCACTTCTAACAAATAGAATGTGAAGGAAGTAAGGGTAGGTCCTAAGAAAATTTGTGGCTTCCATCTTGCTCTTTCTCTTGGATCACTGTCTTTGGGAGGAGCCTGCTACTGTGTGCAAGGACACTTGAGAGGTTCTGTGAAGAGATTCATGTGGTGAGGAACTGAGCCCTTGTTTAAACAGCCAGCAAGGAAATGGGTTGATCTTGGAAGAAAGTCCTCCAGCCCCAAACAAACCTTCAGATAACTTCAGCCCTGGATATTACCTTTACTGCAACGTCTTGAGGGACTGTGAGCCAGAGCCGTTCAGCTAAGTTTCTCACTCACAGAAACTGTGAGATAATAAATGTTTGTTCTTTGAAGCTGCTCTTTTATGGTAATTTATTGTGCAGGAGTAGCTAACCAGTACACGAGCAGGAAGGGAATATGATGAGAACGAAAGCTAACATCTGTAGTCATGTTCTTTAATCCTAATCTTCATCAATTCTCAGTTTTTTAGATGATCTCTAGCTTAAGCTAAATTCTGTCTTCCAATAGAAGAGTGTGTTGTATCTTGGTTTTATAGCCCTTTTATAACTAGGAATATGTTCAAGTAGAAAAAAAGTCATCTTTATTGTTTAAAAAAGTCTGACCTGATTATATAATACATTAACCTTAATTACATCAAGAAAGGAGTGGGGAATACTGAGGTGCTAGCAAATATGTGAGATAAATTTTTCTAAACTTCCTATTTGAAAATTTTTTAAAAGAATCGATGTCCAGAATTAAAACTGCCAAAGAAAACTCTTAAATTTACTGTAGTGCCATTTATTTCATGATATGCCAAAGTTTTTAAGTGTCATTCTTATTTTGGAATATATTGGAGATTATAAAATAATTTATTTAACCACTTTATCAGAAATATTTTGTTGTTTTGTAATTCACCTATGGGCTTGGCATAACTAAACATTTTGAAATTATTTGGAATACAAATTGGCTGCGATTTATAGCAGTAATTATATCAGGTTTACTTTATTGGTGATTATTTGCAAAGACAAGGAAAATGGTTTTTAAAGAATAACGATTATCTAATTTTTTTAATCCCAAAGAGGTAATGATTGTGTTTTATTTAGATCATTAAATGTCTTGAAGTCATTAAATATCAGAGTGGGAATTCTCTCCATTTTAAGTATTTATTTATTTATTCAACAGTTAATTTGAGCACCTTTTCTGTTCTAAAGCTATACTAGACATTTGCTTATTTGTTGGTGGGCACCTTTCTGTTTCCAACAATTCAGTGTCTTTATCAGTCATCCTAAATCAACAGGAAGAAGTCTACCTTTTTATTTAATACCTGTCTTTGAAGAGTTAAATAAAACACATCATTTGGATTTAAAATCACATCTTGCTCATCTTTCATCCCTGATGTTTTTAGTACAGTGCTGATCATATACCTCAGTGGTACCCAAGAAGGGTTTTTTAAAGAAAAACCTTCACACTTAGGATTTTTAACCTTAGCTGTAAAAAGGTATGTATGTTGTTTTCATTGGTTTCTTTCTTTGACTCTTTTAATGAGCCAGTTAAGGTTTGTTTTTATTTTGTTTTTTAAATGCTAGTTCATATTTGTTATAAGATCATTTTTACAGTGTTTCTCCAACCAGAGAGCAGCTCTTGTTCAGATATGCTGGATTGGTTAAAAAACAAAAAAGCAAAAACCATTAAACTCACAACAGGCTGTGGTTCTAAGAGGAAAAGATCTCAGATTTCATGCTTTTGGGAAGAAGAAAGATGACACTTAATTGATCCGAAGTGAAAGTTGTCTTATTTTTTCTTTTGGCCACTGAGAAATACTTGACTAACTTACTCTTTTAGAATTTGATAGTGTCATTTCTGAGCCAGAATGACTTAAGAGATTATGATTTACAGTTATTGATTAATGTAACTTTGCTTTAACAAGGGGGATAGGAATTGTTTATTTACTAATTTTCAAAGGTGGGTAACATTTTAATAGGCTCTATATCTGAAAACTAAGTGGATAGACATTATTATTCTTTTTTAAAGACTCTTTTACTTAGAGGGAGGGAGAGTGTGAGTCCTCAAGCAGAGGGTGGGGCAGAGGGAAGGAATCTCCAGCAGACCCATTGAGTGTGGAGCCACAGTTGGGGGACTCAGTCTCACAACCCTGAGATCATGACCCAAGCCAGAATCAAGAGTCGGATGCCCAACCACCGAGCCACTAAGGCACCCCCGTGGATAGGCATTATTTAGCTAGCAAATTGTTGTTATGTTGGTGTGACTGTCACCATCCTACATTAAGTACTAACCCATAGTTGAGTTCCCAAAACTTTAGTATGTTTCAGATTGAGTTTTGTTATGTAACAAGGGAGCAAAAGAACTGTATAACCTTTTTGCCTAATGTTTTTTTTTTTTTTCTTGACTCTTAGACTAATACATCTTCAAGTAGAATATTTGGGTAGTTAGAAAATTATAAAGAAGAAATCAGGAATCATTTATTCCTCCCCAGAGATAACTGCTATTCTGCCTAGGTTTTTCTTTGTTCTTTCGTATTGTATTCAAATACATATTTATTTTATTTTTTTTTAAGATTTTATTTATTTATTTATTTGACACAGAGAGAGCACACAAGCAGGGTGAGAGGCAGAGAGAGAGGGAGAAGCAGGCTCCCTGCTGAGCAGGGAGCCTGATGAGGGACTTGATCCCAGGCAGACGCTTAACGACTGAGCCACGCAAGCGCCCCATATTTCTTTATTTTAAAGTACCAAAAGAATCAGTCTCTTTTCCATTTTGATTGTGTGTGTTGTGGGGGGGGTATTTTAAAGATGTTATTTTTAAGTAATCCCTGTACCCAGTGTGGGGCTCAAACCTATAGCGCTGAGGTCAAGAGTCTCATGCTCCAGGGACTGAGCCAGCCAGGCACCCCTTGATTGTGTTTTGAAAGGAGATTTGTTTGTATTGGTGATGGTAGTGATGGTGGTAGTTGGAATTTAAGTAGTATAAATCCTAAAATTTGAACCCACAAAGTCTGACTTCACAGGTTTTGCATTTAGCCATTATAATCGTGTAACTGTGCCAATTTATTTAACCATACATGTTTTATTGAACCTTTACTTTATTTTCCAGAGCCTCTTACATTAATTTTTGTTGGAATTTTTCCAAATGTGACCTTAGGATAAAATCTTAGAAATAGATTTACCAGTTACAGGATTATATACATTTATATAGTTACGAGGAACAATGTAACTGCTGCTTAATAAGTAAAAAACAAATCAACAGACAATAAACAGTTCCTGAAAACCTAACCCCACCTTTAAGTCAAACTAACTTAATAGAAAAGTAGTTTAGTTTGCGTGTTGATTAACCTAGGGTAGAGGACTTGTTTTCTTTTTTCTGTTTTTGTGGGACATTATGTCTTGGTACATTTCTCATTCCTTCCATATTGTTTCATCACTGATTACTATGTTCAGATTGCTTAAACAAAATTCTGTATGTGCTATTAGTGTTTTTAGACAAAGCTCCTAGACAAATGCAAGATAAAAACTCACAGGTTAGTGTATTCTTACTCTTAAACTAATCAAAGGAACTGAAGAAATGTAATGAGCAGAATAGGAGATAATTGTGGTCAAATCTAAAATGAATTGCTACTGGGTGCTACACCAAAATATTAATGGTGATTTTGCTGGGCTTGTGGAATTGTAATTTTTTTTCTGTGCTTCCCATGTTTGCATAATTTGAGTATATAATTTTAAATGCCAAAAGAATAGCACTTTTGGTAGCATTTTTAACATATGCAATGATGAAATATAAGACTTCTTTATCAAAGAACGTTTTAAAATTCTTCCATCATGCTAAAATTAACTAATAATATAATTACTAAAATCTTCTCTTGTTGGATATAACTCAGCCATACATTTTCAAACCTGTGTTTTGTGATATACAAATACAATAGTAAAGTTCTTGAGCAGTAAGTAGACTGATAACACTTTTTTCACACCTGATTATTCATTGGGAATCATATATTTAAAAAGGTTTGTAGAACAACGCTAAGTTGTCTCTACTCAGAATTATACAGTAGGAAGGGATAAAGGAAGGAGAGAAGCAAAGTCTGTTTCTATTTTCTCTGTAGCTGTCATCTATCTAGCCTTATGTTCTGATAGAGAGCTACAGCTGGAATTATTTTCTTGCTTTACCCAGCATCCTTTTGCCTCTACACATAAAATTGCTATAGTAGTCTTAGAAAAAGGAAAAGCTAAACAATCTCTTAGCAACCATAGGAGAATAATTATTATACCAGCCTCTGAGAGTGAAGCAGATTTCCACTGTATATTAAATATTGGCATAGGTTACTATATAGATAATACAGATGAGCCTATGCCAGCACAATACTAAGAGCATTGAATGTGGGTGTATATGACTGCTATAGATAATTTTTTTAAAGCTAGAGATCATGCAAATGTATGTAAAGTCTTTATGTATATCATGTGTTAAATTTTCTGCTCTTGTGAAAGATTTTTGGCATTTCCCACCACCTAACTTTAGAATATGTCCATGTTCCCATAGTAATTGTTACTTTTAAGGGGTTGTAATTCAGTTAAAAACATTCAAATTTGACTAAGCCTGAACACTTTTTACTCAGTTGTATCCAGCTTAAGAAAATTTTGGTTATTACTAATTTTAATTATGGAAATAGTGCAGATAATGTTTTTGGAAAATAATGAAGTATTTTTCTTATTTGACAAATAAGATTGGCAAAGATTGGTAGGTGGTAAAGCCCAGTATGAACAGAGATGTGAGGAAATGATCCCTCTGTAATATACTATCGAGGGGTTTTCAAATGATACATAAGCTTGCTAGAAGGTAGCTTGGTAATATAATGGGAATATATGCATATTCTTTAGTGATTCTATTTATGGGAATTAATCCTAAGGAAATAATATTGCCACTGCACCAAGACGTATGTATAAGGATGTGCATTGCAACATATATAACAGAAAGTAGGAAGGAATCTAAAGGTCCATAATTAGAGTATTAGTTATAGAATAGATGACACACACAAATACTGAACTTCTTTGCAAGCATTTCAAAGCACAAGGTACATCTTTATATATTGATGTGAGAGGTCCATGATATATTATGAAGGAAAAACACCACATGGATAGACTGTCTATAGTATAAATGGAACGATATTATACATAGGATATGAACAAATATACATGCATTAAGAAGTCTGGAAAGCTCTATGTCAAATAATAGGTGTTATTCCATGGGGTTGGGATTATGGGCAGAATTTTTCTGTGTAATTTGAACTTTTACATTTATTAAAATTATTTCTTTTGTGGGGGAAGATTTTTTTGTTAAGGAGTTCTTTTTCTACATTTTTTTATCCTGTTAAACCACATTTACTCCCAAGAGTCTATATTACTTATAATGTGATCTGATTTGTGGATGGTCGCATATTAGAGATTATTTATATGATACTATATGACAGGCATAATTATAAGCCCTAGGGATAAAATGGAGGCAAAGTCTCCCATTACTGGCTCTTGGCAGAAATATAAATAAAAGAACACTTAGAATATAGGGTGATAGATACAAGTATTTTTGAGGAACTTCAGAGGAGGGAATGATTAAGTTGGAGTGGATCACCCAAGACTTTTAAGAGTTTATAGGTGACATTTCAAAGAGTTTTTCTTGTGAAAGAATTGAAGACAGTCATTGTGGGCAGAGGAAATGGCATATACGAAGAATCAGAAGTGTGAAAAGTCAAATGGTAAGAAACAAGTACATCAGTATTTCTGAAACCAAAAGATTTGAGGATGAAATAATATTAGGAGCCATGGTAAAATTGCACAAACTTGTGCATTCATTTCTTAGTTCTTTTGTTCATTCTCAGAGTTTCTTGTTGCAGAAAGAAAATATTATGTAACTTTTAGTAGAACTGATCCATTGTAGAAATTAAACAGCAGATAGATACATAAAAGTGTAAGTTGTGATAATGCCTGGGCTTGGTGAGAATATAGATATGTGAATTGTTAGCACTACCTTGGAAACGTAGGTATATCCTGTAGGTATATCTTGTAATCCACCATTTCTATTCCTGGATATTTACCAGAAAACCCTCTTGTACATATATACCATAAGGTCTGTAAAAGAATGTTCTTAGCAACATTGTTTGAAATAGGCCAAAAAATAAAAATAAAAAAAATAACTGGGGGGAGAGGGCCCATTTCTATGGATTTGTGTAAATTGTATTTCTTATGAAGGTGTTCCTCAGACAATACTGATTTTCTTCCCTTCCACTCTCCAGTATGTGTAGGATTCCCCAAGAGAGCTTTGGTAATTGGAAATCTTAGAAGGGTTGAGCAGAAAAACAAATAGATTTGCATGAATAGCCTTCCCCAAGTCTGGAAACAAGGAGATCAGTTAAAACCTACTGAAATAAGATAGGCAAAAAAGATAATGAGAGAAAATCGATTTGAAAGGTACGCAGAAGGTGAACTTGTTTAGAAAATAATTTTTTTTAATCGAAAGAAAGATATCTTGCATGAATCTAGGAGGGTTTGGGGCAAGAGTTGAAGAATGTCTTAGTTCATCATTTCACATACAGAGTGGGGGGGAAATGTATTTAAGCCAAAAAGCATATGACTAATTCCCTAGTTGATTTACTTGAATATTTTAATAGAATATATTTATATTTCAAAATATTACAATTCGGTATCACAAACAAGGGAAAAAGTATATACCTAGATTTTAAGAGAAATTGTGGCCTACATAAAAGTAAAGCTCTAGAAAAATTGGAAAATTACTCATAATCAAACCATCAAGGATAGGTGTTAACATTCTTTTTATATCATTTCAATCTTTTATTTTTTTATGGTTATGATAATACTGTAAATAAAATTTTGTATACTGACTTTTTAACACTAAATGTTTCCCCATATAGTGGATATTAGTCATAAGCCTAATTTCAAATGACCACTCAATATTCCATTAAATGGAGATACCATAATTTATGTAACCATCCCCATATTTTGGGACATTAGGGTTATTTCTTAAATTTTACTATTAAAAGTAATTCTGTTGAATCACATACCTGTACCTCTGAAACAAATAATACATTATATGTTAAAAAAAAAAAAAAAGGAGGAAGGGAAAAATGAAGGGGGGGAATTGGAGGGGGAGATGAATCATGAAGAGACTATGGACTCTGAGAAACAAACTGAGGGTTCTAGAGGGGAGAGTGGTGGGGTGATGGGTTAGCCTGGTGATGGGTATTAAAGAGGGCACGTACTGAATGGAGCACTGGGTGTTAAACGCAAACAACGAATCATGGAACACTATATCAAAAAAAAGTAATTCTGAGAAAAATAATTTTGCCTAAAGCTTCTTCCATTTAGTACTCTTTTTTTCTTTGCAAGATTCAAGACTTTGTCAAAATGTTTTAAAAACTTTTGATACATTCTACTGAAATAATTTTTCACAAATGGTTGTTCCACATTTTACTTGTATATGTAGAATTAGCAATGACTAAGAATGGCCATTTTACTTATTACTGCTTTTTTTAAAACTTTTTCAATATACATCTAAATTTATAACTTGCTGAAAGAGATATAATTAAGTAGTAGGAAAATACTCTCCCAGTTTGGGATTCTGTAAAAATGTTAGTTTGTTTCTCACAGTTCAAGGATAAGGGACCTTATTGTAGATTGTAGTCTGTACAATACATTGAGGGAGGGAGTTGTTTGTTTTTACCATATGAGACACCTGAAAGATGTTTTCCTTATTTTATTATCTGAGACCCATTTAGGTGTGTAGTTAAAAATTAACTGTGTGATGTGAACTGTAGTTATTAGGTAAATTCTAGCTGTTTTGGCAAACATTTTTAAGTAGAACTAAATTATTTGTTACTCAAACAATAAACACATTTTTATTTAATAATGAAATAACACTCTTGATAGTTCCCTTTAAAAAATAAATGTATTCTTAATCAAAATGAAATGTGTTTTTGCTTAATGTACAGAATATAAGTAGAATTAACCCAAGTCAGTAGAGTAAAATACTTGTGTTATATAACAAGTTTATGTTTGTTCAGATATGGACTTTTCAGTAGGCTTTATTTTACAAATCTTAAATGACTCCTCAATTAGATTGGAATTCAGTAAAATCAACCTGATCCAAATAGTTGTCACCATTATAAGTATAATTACTTTGTAATTACTACTGATATTACTACTACTACTACTACTATAGTAATTCATGCCTGTTTACAGATTTTAATCTCTTGAGTATCCCAAGTAACCCCAAAGTTGTTAGCACAAATATACCCAATTTATAATAAAACCATAATTTAGAGAAGTTAATTGCTTGAATTGCTTAAATTCTATACCTTAGTTGGATGAGACAATTTTCTAACTTAGGCCCTTTCTCTAAACCTCCCCCGCCCCAGGCCCCCATGTTTTTTTCTATTCAGCTTGCTTATGATTTTTACAGTTACTTGAATCATTTATTTTCAAAACTGTCTCGAATATGTTAATATATTTCTTGAAATTTTTTACTCCTTCCAATTTTCAGCATGCATTTTGAAAGAATGTTTGCTGGTTACTAGTATTTAACCAACTTCCTTCTAGTAATTTAGCATTAACTATCATAACTCATTGGGACAACTGTAATGAAAATCAGCTAAAAAGAACAATTAACTGGGTTTGACATTTAGTTTTAAGTGATAGTGCATTCTCAAATATATTTTTAAAAGTTTAATTGCTTTTAGTTTTCATGGCATTTTCACATATATTATCATCTCACTAAATCCTTGAGAAAATCCATGTGGTAAAATAGCATAGGAATTATAAAAGTATTTGGTAATTGAAAAAACCAATTCCACAGAAATTAAATGTCACAAGGCTACTTTGTTCCAGAGCAAGGACTAGAATGTGCATTTATAAACTAAAATATGTTAGCTATTTTATGAATCTTATGCTTTAATTTTAGAGCACCAAATTTTTAATTGTTTTTTTTTTTAAAAAGCTCATAAAGGTTTACTACACCTTTAAGATTATTAGCCCTGTAGTGATTACTCCAAATTATTTTAGGTTAAGCCAGTGATAGTATTTCTGTCATTTTTATTTGGCTTTCACAATCTCTTCTAATAATTATACAGTAACAGGAAAAGTAATGGCAAATAATTATCTCATTCCTTTAAACAAATTATTGTTTATGAAATTTCAAAAACATGTCATTAGGGCCTGTCATTGAGCATGTCCCTTACCTAAGTCTCATGTGCATGAGCTGAATCAGCATAGTCAGGCTAATTAATTCTTTATTCATTCAGTAAGGTCATGGACTGCTGTTTTCTTTTGATCCCCTGTATCATATAACACAGCACAGTCCTTGGTACATACTTTTTTAACTTGCAAGATAACACTTAAATTGATTTGTGTATCTCTGTAATAATTTCTTCATTTTCTATGTATGTTGCTTCTCGTTAAAATTTAAAACTTCATTTTAATTAGATTATCTCTCTAACATGGCATGGTTAGGCTTCTAATTCTTCCTAAGTCATTTGCTATAAGGAAGCCCATAAAGTTGATTTATTATTAATGTTATTGTTATTTTATTTTGACCTGGCTCCCTAATCATGATTGTTTGTGTTTGGGGAATTGCCATTTATAGTGATGGTAGTGGTACATAATGATTTGCTAAATACTTGCTAGAGTGAAAGTATCTTACTTTTTTTTGTTTCTGGCAACTAATGAATTTTGGGGATTATTCCCATTAGGCAACTGAAGAGGACAGTTCCAGTTCTCTAGTGAAAGATCATCTCCAGCAAGAGACAGTTGTTACCAGTGAGCCGTACAGAAGCTCAAGACCTTCTGCCTTTGAAGATCTGAATGCCAGAAGAGTTTACTTGCAGAGCCAAGCCAATCAGGTGAGAAGATTAAATATTTTTCGGTGTGTTATTCATATGTGTAGAAATTGGATGTATTAGAGACGGACATTAAGACCATCTGCCTTTATCAGACAAACAACAGAAATCTAGGGGAATGTGATTTAATTGAACCATAAATTTGACTTTACATTTTTTGATTACAGAGATGAAAGGGAAAGTGTGTTACGCTTTCATTATCTGGGAGGATCTGGGAGGAAGAACCATTTCAGTCTCTTAGGAACCAGAAGTTTCTCTAGCTTTACTCTACATGAAACTTCTCAGATGACAGATATTATGAAAAATATCTTCAGCAAACATATCTGTGGCAAATACACTGATAAATTTCATAGAGTTGTTTCTTGTAGCTTAACCTCAGATACTAATAATGTATTCCTAAATCAACTCAGTGAAAGTGTTTCCTTTGGGTACTGAGTATACAACTCTCTAATTTTTCCAGCTTGATCTAAAAATGAAACCTTAATTATAGACTATAACCCTGTTTTTATGTCACTCACAAATGTTATCAAATCTGTCAGAAGACCATTCATGACCCCATTTCTCTTAGTGATAGAAACAAATGCCTTCATTGTTAAATAAGCATTTGAACCGTTTCGCTATGAACTCATGTGGTTTAAACCATACCCAGTATATGTCTGCAAAATCAGAAGCCCATCAAAGTGGTTTTTTAAAAAATATTTTAAAATACTCTTCTTGATAGACGATATTTATAAGATGTATTAGTGTCCAGTGGCATAGTGGCTATGACTAAAGCCCACCTGATTCTCATTTCATGATTCTCATTTTAACCTGAGGATCCCAAACATGCAGCTTGTTAGGGAAGAAGTTTGCTTTGCATTTGCTCTTCCATCTATCTGGAACACTTTTCCCCTAGATCTTCACAAAGTTTGCTCCTCCCTTCGGGTCACCTCTTCCGTGAAGCCTTCCCTGGGCACTCTAAATAAAATAGCAACTTTTCTATCACTATATCCTTACTCTGCTTTATTTTTCTTCATAACATTTATCATTTCCTAGCTTTATGTATTTAATTTTTCTATTTGTACTGTTTGTTTGTTCCCTGATACCTTGAGAAACCTAGAAGTTTCTGAAGAAAGTGAGCCTCTAGTTAACATTTGTTGAATGAGAGAATGAATAAATGCTAACGGCATCAGCTTGGAAGCAAATGATGTTTTGACTCAGTTTATTCCTGTTCTTATCATTCAATACTGGGAACTTGATTAATTTAGGATAACTTGGGGACTTTATTTTATTATTTTTTAAATTGACATATAATATATTATTTGTTCAGGGGTACAAATCTGTGATTTATCAGTCCTATATAATACCTAGTGCTCATTACAACACTTACCCTCTGCAATGTCCATCACCCAGTTACCCCAGCCTTCCACCTCTCTCCCCTCCAGCAACCCTCAGTTTGTTTCCTATGATGAAGAGTGTCTTACAGTTTGTCTCCCTCTCTGGTTTTGTCTTGTTTCATTTTTTTCCCTCTCTTCCCCTATGATCCTCTGCCTTGTTTCTTAAATTCCACATATCAGTGAGATATGATAATTGTCTTTCCCTGACTGACTTATTTCACTCAGCATAATACCCTCTAGTTCATCCACGTCATTGCAAATGGCAAGATTTCCTATTTTTTTATGGCTGTGTAATATTCCATTGTATATATATATACTGGGGAGGGGGGCTTGATTTTAATGACTCAGTGGCGTTCCTTAGAATTCATTTTAAGAATAAATAGAGCTAGGGGCGCCTGGGTGGCTCAGTTGGTTGGGCATCTGCTTTCGGCTTGGGTTGTGATCCCCGGGTCCTGGGATCGAGCCCCACATCGGGCTCTCTGCTCAGTGGAGAGCCTGCTTCTCCCTCCGCCTCTGTCTGTTGCTCTGCCTACTTGTGCTCTCTCTCTGTCAAATGAATAAATAAAATCTTAAAAAATAAATAAATAAATAAATAGAGCTAGGACTTTGAGGTGCTAGGCATTAAGTAGCTTCTCTCTTTCCCCACTCCCACTGTTCTCCTCTATCTTGTTCATACAAACTCAGTATGACCATTTATCTCTGTCTTTCTTTACATATCCATTTCATTCTTTTTCTCTATGGCCTAGGTTCTTTGTTGCCTCATTGATTAGTAGTGTATTATGACTATCAGAATGTCAGGCTCAGCCCTTTCAGTCTACATGACATTCCAGCCTAGATCACTATTGTCCCAAACCAATTCCATACTCTTATAAGAAGGAAGCTGATTGGCTCAGCTTAGGGCAAGTTTATTTATATATTCTACATAGCTCTCCATTCCAAGGTTACAGGATGAGCCGATTAGGCAGAGAAGAGATAAAATGATGCATACTCTATCCAACATTGCCACTTTTGGGCAGAGCTCCAGTTCTAGGCTATCTTAAAAGTTTATGGCTTGCCTTTGTGTTAGGTGCCAGATCCTGGTTTAATCATAATTATGGCTGATTGGCAGGAGAATGGCAAGGCTAATCATGGCAACCTTGGAGCAAGGATGTTTCTTTTTGTCTTGTGTAAATTTAAGCTATGTGTTTTACATTTCCTGCCTAAACTTGTTATTTTGCCATTTTTCATAAGGTCTGTTTGCTTAA
Source organism: Callorhinus ursinus (assembly GCF_003265705.2). Classification (NCBI taxonomy): domain Eukaryota; kingdom Metazoa; phylum Chordata; class Mammalia; order Carnivora; family Otariidae; genus Callorhinus; species Callorhinus ursinus. The sequence continues at coordinate 5,628,691 of NW_027397087.1, forward strand.
TAGAACCAAACTAGGCATCAGGGGAAACGTTCCCTGGATAGAAATTTCTCCAACAGTGGGTAAGGTCTTGGGCTTCAGACAAAGGCAGATCTAGTTTTAAATCTTGTTCTTTTAATTTACTTACAATTACAAAACTAATGCTCTCCATCTTACTGTTTCCTCATATGTAAATATCAGTAATAAAACTTACTCCCGTAGTGTTATTTAGGGGTTAAGGAAGATCATTCATTCATGCAAACATTGATATGTATTTGGAATAGATGCATGTTGAAAATGTTAGAGTACCTACCATGTGCCAGGCCCTATTCTAAGCCCTGAGAATAGCTGTGAACAAGAAAGATATGAGCTCTAGCCTCATGAAGGATATAAATGCTAGTAGGGGAGATAGACTGTTAAACAAGTTAAACCAATAATATTTCAGATAGTAATATTGCTGTGAAACAAAGTAATGGGAAATAGAATAGTAGGAATATACAGGGAAATAGACTAGTAGGAATTATACAGATCTATAAGATGATAGGGAAAATCCTCTGGGGAGCTATTTATATGGAGATATGAATAATATCAAAACAAAACATAATAGCCGTATGAAAATCCAGGGGTGAAGGGTGGGATATCCAAGCAGCAGCTTGGTATTTCAGAGAGATAGGCTGATGGAGCTGCAGTTCAGTGAGTAAAGGTGGTAATATACTGCAAGTTACAGTTAGAGAATTTGGTAGAGTTTGGATAGTGTAGGCTTTTGGGAGGAGTAGGAATTTTGTTCTAGTTTCAGTGAGAAGCAGTTGCAAGGTTTTTAATCTCCAATAAAAGTCCCATTTGCATTTTAAAAACATTATTATGGCTTCTTTGTGGAGAATGGACAGTTAGGATGTGGTCATGAGTGGAATTAAGACCAATTTTGAAGCTATTGTTTTCATCCAGGTAAAAGATTTTGGTGATTTGGACTAGACAGAAATGATGAGAAATGGTGAGATAAGGGGTAAATTCTGGAAGGAAGAGCCAAAAAAGTCTTGATAATAGATTAGAGTCCAGGATGCCTTCTGAGTTTGAGGTCTAAGCAATGGAACGAGTGATGGTGCCATTGTCTGAGATGGACAAGACCAGGACAGTACCTCTGTCACCACCAATACAGTGCCATTCCCACTTCCCACTATTTCACTATTCACAGAGTGAAAGATTTGTCTAATACCCAGAGGTTGTATGTTAGGACATGTAGGCTCATATTCTGAATGATGTATGTCATGATTAAGTAAACTGTCATGATTATTTCAGGGTGAAAAAAGATGGATCTTAAATCTTTCTTGTGATCAGATAGTTTTTAAATGTTTACTTAACTGAAGTTCTATTTTCTCCACTGATCTCGGACTTTATAGCCCCTTTCACTTTCATGTTGGCCATTTTTCAAACACATTGGTGTTGTCATTTATTGCTAGGGGGTTTTTTTCCTTCTCAGAAGATAAGACTCTCTTGTTTCCTTGATAGTGTTTGATTGTCTTAATTTGTTCTGTCAAACACATGAGTGTTCCCTCAGTACATAGAACTGCAATTTATATTGATATTCTTTACATTTTTCCCCTCTGATATCATGGTATATGAAGTGGCATAATGAAACCTGTTAGTATTTCTTATTCTTTTTTTTTTAAAACCTGTTAGTATTCCTTTCTGGTGTTTTTCATAAATAAAAAAAACACTGAAAGCAACACAGATTTCTGAGAATCATTCTGCTTTTACTTTGGAAGATGACTTTCATTCTCATATTTAATTATTTTCAGATTAGTTGTTAAAGTATTATATGTGTTTTCATGTTTAATAATTTCATCTGACCTTTGTAATTGTCTTAGGAAATCAAGAAGACTAAGAATGAGATTTTATAGTCTTTTGGTGCTTCACTAAGTACTTTTTTGACTCCAGTATTTCATTTGAGCAGAGCCAGTATCTTTAGTTTTTGTCAGTGAAGAAATTCATGCATAGAATCATTAAGTACCTGAACAGTCACTTAGATTAATACTCGCTGAATTGTTAGAATTCTGAGGTTATTTACAAATGCTAAATGTTTCTTTCTTCTGCCTCCTCCTCCTCTTCTTTTCCTTTTTATTCTAGCTCAGACTAAAATACTGCCTTTTATGTTAATCAGACAGCTTTGTATTTCATTAAATCTGTAAGTATGGCTTGTTAATCCTTATCATAGCTGGTCCCTACTGTATGCTGAGTACTGTTTAAAGCATTTATATAACTAATATTGATCTTCACAACAACCTGTATGACAAACTGCCTCATTTGGGGGATAGAAATTATCCATAGTTTATGCATGTTTTTGTCTAAGTTTACTATGAAATTTTATAAGAAATGCAAGAAAAATTAATTGGTACAAGAAGGAAAAAAGTAATTTTAAGCCAGTTTTACTTTGACTAAAATAATAACAAAAATAGAGGCTGAAAATAGTTTGCATACCTTTTCCAGGGATTTGGAGTCAGAGCAATCCATCTGGAGTCATATTTGCTCATCAACGTCTAGGCATTCTAGGAAATAAGATAGTTAAGATTGGGGATATCCTGTTTAATATCTTTAAATATAAAATATGTTCCAATATCTTGAGTGATGGGCAGAAAAACTCACCAGTGGAGGAGAGAGTGGATATATGTACATCCTGAAGTAGTCCCGTGATTGATATAGTTGAGCCGTGAGAAAAAACTTGATGAAGGTAACACAAAGTTATAATAGACTAATATTCATCATCCCAGGCCCTGGGAATTTATTTGGCCTACCTTTTTTGTCTGAGGGAAGTATAAGCTACTCTTTTGACTGATGGGAGGGAAAAGAACTGAGCCCTTCTCCCAAAATGGCAATGATGATAGTGGTGGATTGGTTGGAGAATGTAGTCGCCATGCAGAAAACTAAAATAGTGCTAGGTAACTGCAAAGAGGGAAGTAAACAACATTTGGCAGGCAGCTCTTAGCATGGGGATTTTGAACATCGCTTCAGAAGGAGCCAGACTATTAGGGAATTGAATTCTAGCTTCTTTACAACTTTTCCTTATCTCCAAGATTGATGTGACATACAGAAACAAGAGTTATGTTTTATGAGTTTATATAACTAGACATTTAATTACACATTTGCTGATGTTAAAATAAGTGAACTCAGTTTATTAGGGATTAGAATGGAGTAGGTATTCTCCTTTAAAGCTGCAGTAGAGGGGCGCCTGAGTGGCTCAGTCATTAAGAGTCTGCCTTCGGCTCAGGTCATGCTCCCAGGGCCCTGGGATTGAACCCCACATTGGGCTCCCTGTTCCGCAGGAAGCCTGCTTCTCCCTCCCCCACTCCCCCTACTTGTGTTCCCTCTCTCGCTGTCTCTGTCAAATAAATAAATAAAATCTTAAAAAAAAAAAAGCTACAGTAGTTATTAGCTATGCATTTAATAAGTAATTACAGAAGTTTCTTAACAGGATTAATGCACACTTGCATTTGGTACAGTCCTGTTATAGTGGTATACCATTTGTCCATTTGGATGTCACCCAATAGGCTTCACAGAGGAATTTCCCATGTTACAGAATCTGGCCTTAAACTTGAAGGTCAGAAACCATATTTTGTCAGGATGTTAAGACTGGAGTCATCTTTCATGACGTAAAATAATCACATTTAAGAAAAATGGTTTATAAAAATTAGAATGTAAAATTTAAGCCATCGTGTGGACTGTAGTACTAGTGGTAGCTTGTTTAGTACATTGTCTGCAAAAAATAGATCTTCATGAGATACTAGATCATTGCCAAAATCTAGCTTCATGTGTATATGCTCAACAGAGTACTTGCATGCTTTGAATGTTTAATTGCCTTTGACTGGATAGCTTGATGGATCCTTCTCTACAGCAGAACAGTCTTGCCAAAAGAACTAGACTGTTTCCTTGCTGTCAAGAAATATGAAGAGTCTGAGATTTTTATCCTGGCTAACAGGTTAACCTGCCAGTTGTATGGATGCTGACAGAAGACAAGACTGGTAAATGAGAGACAAAGGACATTATTACTTACAGCACAATAAAGTAGCATGAGCTTCATGTTTGTGCTGGTCCCCTGGCCTTCCAAATCCGGTGGGGATGGCACTGAGCTGCTCAGGTAGATGTTGCACACTCAGTGGGTTTGCATCACAGCATTGGAACCCTGGGCTTAGGGAATCCAAAGTCTTTTATAAAGGGCAGTAAGTTTTGCCTGACTTTTGCCAGAGAGGGAGACAGTGTCATAGTCATATACTGGATGCTAAACAAACCTAACTGAAAACTGGGAAGACACTATGTTTCAGTGGTTTCACTTTACACACATCTTTGCATAGAAAGAGTCTGAAACAAAGACAAACAGTGCCTCTCCTCACTAGGTCTGCAGAAATGAGACCTAAGGAGAATTGTTACCTAATACTAGCTGAAAAAAACACTAGGTTTTTCCTCAAGTTATGCTTAGATAGGCATTTTAAGTGTTTGTCTGACTTATTTTCAGTGCTTCCATGGGCTATTTAAATCCTTTTCATGGATAGGTACGTTCTTTCAAAATGCTAATGCTCTCAGTCAGGTATTAGGTCAGTTAGGTCTAATAGACCTAGAAGCTAGCATTATAGCTCTTTTACTCAATTTTGCTTACTTTCAAGTTCCTGAAGGTCATTTCATTGTGGACAAATAAAGGCACATGTATCAGTGAGTTTCTGATAGAAAATTTATGACATATTTAGTACTTAGAAAGCAATATACATAACGAACACCTGAGAAACCAGCAAACAACTTAAAGAAATGAGCACCCCCAGTCCCATTCCCTTGCTTCATTCTAGAAGTAACCATTATCTTGGATTTTGTTTACTTTGCATTCCTGTGCTTTCTTGGTAACTCAACCGCTTATTTCTTCTTCTTTGGCCAGTGGATATTTCAGTTGTTTCCATATTTTTGTTGTTATTAGGCATACTGCTAGTACAAACTTTCTTGTTCCAACTATTCATATGCAAGACTTTCTTCAGGGTGTATAGGAACGGGCTTTTTTTTTTTTTTTTTAAGATTTTGTTTATTTGAGAGAGAGAATGAGAGAGAGCACGAGACGGGGGAGGGTCAGAGGGAGAAGCAGACTCCCTGCTGAGCAGGGAGCCCGATACGGGACTCGATCCCGGGACTCCAGGATCATGACCTGAGCTGAAGGCAGTTGCTTAACCAACTGAGCCACCCAGGCACCCAGGAACGGGCTTTTGACATTGGTGTGTACAGAAGGCTCTGAACAAATTAGACAAATTAGTCTATAGGATTCCTGTGTTCTATGAGTAAGAGATACTTATTGAGCATTTGCAAGATTATAGAAATAGCTGTGATTGTTCCTTTATAAAATGGTTTTAATTAAGTGGTCTTCTATGACCTTGTTCCTGAGTAATCTGAGTAATAAAATTTTCAGTGACATTTCTCCATTTTTAGTTTTATTTATGGGCAATATCTCTTAGCTAATGGTAGTTTTTCACTCTCTTTAAGGGGGTTTTGATGAATAGATATTCTAAATTTTAATGCAACTGAATTTATCATTCTTTTCCTAATGGTGTTTCTACAAATTCCTCCCTATTTTTGTCTCAAACGTTTTCTCCCTATTCTTTTTTTTAATTTTTTATTGTTATGTTAATCACCATATATTACATCATTAGTTTTTGATGTAGTGTTCCATGATTCATTGTTTGTGCATAACACCCAGTGCTCCATGCAGAACGTGCCCTCTTTAATACCCATCACCAGGCTAACCCATCCCCCCACCCTCCTCCCCTCTAGAACCCTCAGTTTGTTTTTCAGAGTCCATCGTCTCTCATGGTTCGTCTCCCCCTCTGACTTACTCCCCTTCATTCTTCCCCTCCTGCTATCTTCGTCTTTTTCTTTTTTCCTAACATATGTTGCATTATGTGTTTCAGAAGTACAGATCTGTGATTCAACAGTCTTGCACAATTCACAGCGCTCACCATAGCACATACCCTCCCCAATGTCTATCACCCAGCCGCCCCATCCCTCCCACCCCCCACCACTCCAGTAACACTCAGTTTGTTGCCTGCATTTTCTCCCTATTCTAAAAGTTCTAAATTTTTGTTTGTAACCCACTTCAAACTAATTTCTGTGGTAGTGATCCAATTTTATTTTTTCCATATAGATAATAGATAATTAATTGTTCCCACACCATTTATTGGATTCCTTCCCCCACTAATAAACAGTGCCATATCTTCATTTATCAAGTTGCATGTTTTGAATCCTTTTTAAAAATCTGATCAAATGCTTACTTCCATTTTGTGTTTACTTCAGATCCCATTTTCCTCATGACACCTTCCCAGACCATTGAATCCATGGTGATTTCTTCTCCTGTTAACTCCTGAATTCTTACACATTCCACCTTAAGTTATAATTACATAACTTTGCAAGCTTATGCTTTATCCTTTTACCTCAGTGAGGATAACAACCGTTTTTCTACTTTATCATGCTTTCCATAGTGTCTAGTATTATATATTTTTTAGGAAATCAAATATAGTTGCATACTGAAACTAAAAGGAAAACTGAATGGGAAATGTTAGCTCATAATTCTTCACACTATACAGAAATAGGTAGACATAGGAGGATGCATAATAAAGACAGGTTAGAGAAAGTAAACTCCATAATACAGAAATTGTACTTCATCCCACATTAATCATTTAGCCCTTCCTCATAATTAAAATTGGAATGCTTCTGTTTCTCTTTATGGTCCTACTATGTGATTAAAGTGCTAAAGTAAAATTTTAAAACTGTAGGAAACAAGGCTGGGAATGAAATAATTTCTTAAAGTCCTTAACTATTTTATTTTCTTTTAGAGAGAGAGAGAAAGAGAGCATGAGCAGGGGGAGGGGGGGAGGGAGAAGCAGACTCTGCTGAGCAGAAAGCCTGATGCGGGACTCAATCCTGGGACCCTGGGATCATGACTTGAGCTGAAGGCATATGCCTAAGCAACTGAGCCACCCAGGCACCCCTGTCCTTAACTATTTTTATTAAACTTCTTTTTTGTTTAAGATACTACTAAGTAGGTGGTTCATGTTGGATATGTCCATTTAAATTCATTATTGAGTTGAAGTATACAAACTTTTTAACCCAGCAATTCTACTTTTAGGAATTTGTGATGCAGATATGCCTGGACATGTGTATTAAAAAATAATGTATAAAGATATTTGTTCAGTTGTGTTTATAACAGCAAAAGCTGGGGAAGAGTCTGTGTATATTGATCAGACTAGTTAAATAAATTATTCATTCAATGGAATATTAAGCTGCTATTAAAAGAAAAGCTATATGTATAAACAGAGAAAGGTATCTGTAATGTAACAAGTGTAAGGAAGCACTAAATTTTTAAAGATCCTCATAAATGCAGACATGCATGAGTGTGTGTGTAAATACATAGCCCCAAAGTGGAAAGTACAGTTATAACTGATGAACTTACCTTGACATACCATAATCACCCAAAGTCCATAATTTACATTTGGGTTCGCTTTTGGTGTTTTGCATTCTGTGTATTCCGACAAATGTGTGACATGTATCCATCATTATGGTATCATAGAGTTTTTTTATTGCTCTAAAAAATTCTCTGTGTTCCTCCTGTTCACCTCTACTCCACCCACCAAAACACAACTCCTGGCAACTTATCTTTTTACTATCTTTATAGTTTGCCTGTATCGGAAAGTCATATAGTTGGAATCATAAAGTTAATATAGCCTTTCCAGATTGGTTTCTTCCACTTAGTAATATGTATGTAAAATTCTTCCATGTTTTTTTTACAAATACTGAATAATAATCTATTGTCTGGGTCTACCACACTTTATCCTTTCCCTTACTGAAGGCCATCTTGGTTGCTTCCAAGTTTTAGCACTTATGAATAAAGCTACTATAAATATTGTTGTGCTTATTTTTGCCTGGACATAAGATTTTGAATCTTTTGAGTAAATATCAAGGAGGACAATTGCTGGATCATATTTAAGAGTATGTTTAGTGTTATAAGAAATTACCAAATTGTCTTCCAAAGTATGTGTACCATTTTGAATCCCACCAGCAGTCCTCTTGCCCCACATCCTTCCCAGCATTTGGCATTATCAGTGTTCTGAATACGCCATTCTGCTAGTTGTGTAGTGGTATCTCATTGTTTTAATTTGCATTTCCCTGATGATTTAAGGTATGTAGCATCTCATTTGCTTACTTTCCATCTGTGTATCTTCCTTGGTGAAGTGACGAGATCTTGGCCCATTTTTTTAATTGGGTTGTTTGTTTTTTTGTTGTTGGTTTTTAACAATTCTTTGTATATTTTGAATAACAGTCCTTTATCATATATCTTCTACAAATAATTTCTCCCATTCTGTGGCTTGTCTTCTTGTTATTTTGACATTGTATTTTGCAGAGCAGAAGTTTTTAATTTTAATGAAGTCCACCTTATGAGTTCTTTCTTTCATGGATTGTGCCTTTGGTGTTGTATCTCAAAAGTCATTGCCATTTCTCTGCATCTTCACCAACATTTGTCGTTTCCTGACTGGGGGGGGGTGGGGGATGGGTTAGCCTGGTGATGGGTATTAAAGAGGGCACATATTGAATGGAGCACTGAGTGTTATACGCAAACAATGAATCATGGACCACTACATCAAAAACTAATGATGTAATGTATGGTGATTAACATAACAATAAAATAAAAAATTTTTAAAAAGCCATCACCGTTACCAGGGTCATCTGTTCTGTTCCACTGATCTATTTGTTCTTTTGTATCAACCACACTGTCTTGATTAATATAGCCTGGAAGTCAGGTAATGTCAGTCCTCCAGCTTTAATTCTCCTTCAGTATTGTGTTGGCTATTCTGGGTCTTTTGCCTCTTTCTATAAACTTTAGAATCAGTTTGTCAGTATCCACAAAATAATTTGCTGGGGGTTTAATTGGGACTGCATTGACTCTAGAGACCAATTAGGGAAGAACTGACATCTTGACAATATTGAGTCTCCCAATCCATGAACATGGAATATCTCTGCATTTATTTTCTTTTGTTTTGTTCATCAGCATTTTATACTTTTGCTCTTGTAAATTTATTCTTGTAAATTTATTAGAATCTGTTTTATGGGGGCACCTGGGTGGCTCAGTTGTTAGGCGTCTGCCTTCGGCTCAGGTCATGATCCCAGGGTCCTGGGATCAAGCCCCACTTCGGGTTCCCTGCTCAGTGGGACGTTTGCTTCTCTTCCTCTCCCATTCCCCCTGCTTGTGTTCCCTCTCTCACTATGTCTCTCTCTGTCAAATAAATAAAATCTTTAAAAAAATAAAATAAATCTGTTTTATGGCCCAGAATGTGGGCCGTAAATGGTTGATGTTCATGTGAGCTTGAAAAAATATGTATTCTGCTATTGTTAAGTAGTCTCTAGATGTCAGTTATATTCACCTGATTGATGGTGTTGAGTTCAGCTAGGTCCTTAATGATTCTCTGCCTGTTGGATCTGTCCATTTCTGATTGAAGGGTGTTGAAGTCTCCAGCTGTGGTAGTAGGTACATCTCTTTATCCTTGCATTTCTATCAAGTTTTGCCTTGTGTAATTTAATGCTCTGTTCTTAAGCACTACACATTAAGGATTGCAGGTCTTAGAAAATTAATCTCATAACATTATGTAATGCCCTCTTTATTTTTTTTTTAAGATTTAATTTATTCCTTAGAGAGAGGATGCACAAGCAGGGGGAGAGGCAGAGGGAGATGGAGAAGCAGGCTCCCTGCTTGATGTGGGGTTTGATCCCAGGACCCCAGGATCTTGACCTGAGCCAAAAAGCAGACGCTTAACCAACTGAGCCACCCACCTGCTCCTTAATGCCCCTCTTTATGACCAGTAACTTTCTTTGCTTTGAAGTCTGCTTTGTCTGAAATGAATTAAATTTGCTTTCTTTTGATTAGTGTTAGTATAGTGTATTCTCTCTCCGTTTACTTTTACTCTATATGTGTCTTTATACTTATAGTTTGTTTCTTGTAATTGGGTCTTTTTTATTCATTCTGGCAGTCTGTATTTTTTAATTGGTACCTTTAGGACATTAACATTCAAAGTGGTTATCAATACAGTAAGATTAATATCTGTCATATTTTTTTACAGTTTTCAATTTGTTGCCCTTGTTCTCTGTTTCTCTTTTTGTCTTTCACTTACTTTCTGTCTTTTGTGGTTTCATTCAACATTTTATGTGGTTTTATTTTCTCTCCTTTTTAGCATATAAGTTATATTTGTTTGTTTTACCTTTTTTTATGGTCTCCCTATGCTTTGCATCTGTGTCCATTTTCAGAGAACACTAAATCACTTTACAGGTATTGGGATTACCTGATAATAACAAAATAATCCTAACTCCTCCTTCCCATCTCTTATATCATTACTGTCATTTATTTCATATATATGTGAGTATATATGAATATATATAATCATACATGATTGAATACATTGTTACTATTTTTGAATAAGCTATGCTCTGTTAGCTCAATTAAGAATAAGAAAAATTAAAATTGTATTTTATTGTGAAATTTTATTCTTTCCTCAGTGCTCCTTTACTCTTATGTAGATCTGAGTTTCTGATCTGTATTATTTTCCTTCTCTAAAGAATCTCATAACATTTCTTATAAGGCAGGTCTACTGGCAACAAATTTCTTCAGTTTTTATTTGAGAAAGTCTATATCTTTTTTGAAGTTTGTTTGCTTTTTGGCAAGGTACAGAATTCTAGGTTGACAGATTTTTTTCTTTCACCACTTTAAATATTTTACTCTCTTCTTACATGGTTTCTGAGGTGAAGTCAGATGTAATTCTTTGCTCTTCTATAAGTAAGGAATTTTGTTGTTGTTCATTTTTCAGGATTTTTTCTTTGAGTTTTAATAGTTTGAAAATATTCTTAGGTGGAGTATGTTTTTTGGGATTTATCCTGCTTGGTGTTCTTTGAGTTTCCTGGGTCTGTGGTTTGGTGTCTGACATTAATTTAGGTAAATTCTCAGTCATTACTATTTTAAATAGCTCAGAGATTTTTTTCCTCAGTCATGTCCAGTCTAGTAAGTTCAGCAAAGGCACTCTTCATTTCTCTTAATGTTTGTGAACTCTAGCATTTCTTTTGGTTCCTTATTAGAATTTCTGTCTCTTTCCTTGTATTGCTCATTTGTTCTTGCATGCTGTCTATCCATTAGAGCTTTTAGGGTATTAATCATAGTTGTTTTAAATTCCTAGTCTGCTAATTCCAACATCCCTGCTATGTCTGGTTCTGATGCTTGTTCTGTCTTTTCAAATTGGTTTTTGCCTTTCAGTATATTTTACAGTTTGTTTTTTTTTTTTAATAGCTACACATGATGTACTGGGTCTTAAAGGAACTGCTAGAAATAGGCCTTTAGTATACGGTGGTGAGGTATGGTGGGGAGGGGAAGCATTCTGTAGTCCTATGATTAGGTCTCAGTCTTTCAGAATGAGCCTGTGCTTCTGGACTGTTAACTCCGCTAGTATTTTGCAGTTTTTTCTAACTTTTTGGTTGGATCAGCTGGTTAGAGTTGACTAGAGTTGGCTTTTTGTCTTCTGGGTCAGGTAGGCTCTGATAATATCCTAGGTCAGGCTCTGGTTCACTAGTTTCTCCTGAGGGCAGACCTTGTTAAAAAAAACAAACCGAAAAACCCGAGTATTCTGGCATAGTTAAAAAATAGTTCCTTTTCCCATCCCCTTTCTGGATGCATGCAAGGATTTTTCTGATAATTTACTGCAAGAACTTGGTTGAGCTCCTGGAGGTAAACACAAAAAAATTTGGGAGCTCTACTATGACTGGGTCCACTTAGAGTTTTTAACTCAGTGTATACACTGAGCTCTGGCAACTCATCAATTATAGTTCAGGTTTTCCAACCTCAGCACTGGTTTCTATGGGAATTTCTGCTCATGAATCTGCTCTAGTGGGCTGTGACTCCCTTTATATTCCTGTCTGTCTCCAATCTTGGAGGCAGGGGTTTGCACTGTGTCCTCCTCTCTCTTACAGATCTGAGAAGAGTTGATGATATTTTTTCTATTTAAGGTTTTTTACTTGTTAGAACAGAGTGGCAATTACTAAGTTCCTTACATGCAGAATCAGAAACCAGAAGTTCGTGTTACTTTCGAAATTAAAATTTAAACGTGTAAGGAATCGCCTAAGTTTAAATAATAGGATGATTCAAATAATGCTTTTTATTAAAACTATTTTGAAAGGCTTCACTACTAATAGGCTATGAAGTTTTGGAATACACACTGCATATAGTTTTATTAAAAATAAATACATTCTCTTGTCACTTAAGTAGAAATTGTTTATATTTTAGATAACGTTCAGTCATCCGGGCCTAGACAGTCAGAGCAGAAGTATAGAATATGTACAACGACAAATATCCAAGGAATGTGGAAACCTAAAATCCCAAAATAGGGTAAGTGGTCTTAGTTTTATCTTCTTTTTTTGTTGTTTTGTTTTTAATGTTTTTATTTTTATTTTTTTTTTAAGATTTTATTTGAGAGAGAGCACAGGCAGGGGGAGAGGCAGAGGGAGAGGGAGAAGCAGACTCTCTGCCCAGCAGGGAGCCCGATGCAGGACTTGATTCCAGGACCCCCAGGGATCATGACCTGAGCCGAAGGCAGATGCTTAATGACTGAGCCACCCAGGCACCCCTTAGTTTTATTTTCCGATATAGACTATAACTAATTAACATATAAGTGAAATTTTTTAGTCTCCATGTAGCTGAATTATACTAGGAATTTTTTTTCATGTGTACATTTGCTACATATATGATTATAAACATTATTACTTAAATTCCATCCAAGTTTCTGGTTTGAGTCTGAGGATTGCCACTGTGTATTTATCACTGAATAAAGCCAATAGGAATTATATATTGGTAATTTAATAGACTGTATCCATCATTCCACCTTTAGCCCAGATCTGGAGGTTTATTTTAGCCCCAGTTCCATAATATCTTGAGAATGGAATTTTGCCTCAACCTGGATCAGGTACTTTCCTGTAGACCAGTTACTGTGTCCAGGGACTAGGACTAGGAAATACAAATGTGACTACAAGAAGCCCGCTTGTATAGGTAAAGGGAAAGGTTATTTTGATTTAGACCCCATTTGATTTATCCCCCAAAAGATATAATTTGCTCCCGGGCCTCAGGAAGACAATATACCCAGAAAGGGGGTGGGAGAAGGAGCAAGGAGAGGGAATGAGAACAAGCAGGTGTAGTGTGTTTTAGGTCATTTTCAGAGACTATATAGCCAAGCTATATACATGTGTGTCTGTGTATTGGTTTGCTAGGGCTATCATAACAAAGTATCAGATGGAGTGGCTTGAACAAAAAAAATTATTTTCTCATAGTTCTGGAAACTGGAAGTCTAAAATCAAGATGTTGGCACATTTGGTTTCTTCTGAAGCTTCTCTTCCTGGCTTGTAAATGTCTGCTTTTTGGCCACGTCCTCATATGGTCTTTCTTTTGTACACCCACATCTCTGGTGCCTCTCTGTATGTCCAAATTTCCTTTCCTTTTCTTTCTTTCCCCCTTTTTTTTTTTTTAAGATTTATTTATTTATTTTAGAGAAAGAGAGAGAGAGAACACGTGTGAGCAGGGGGAGGGGCAAAGGAAGAGGGAAAGAATCTTCAGACTCTTGGCTGAGCACGGAGATCCCACGACCCCAAGATCATAACTGAGCTGAAATCAAGAGTCGGAAACTTAACTGACTGAGCCACACAGGCCCCCCCCAAATTTCCTTTTCTTAAAAGGATACCAGATTGGATTAAGACCCATCGTAAGGACCTTATTTTAATGTAATCACCTTTAAAAGGCCTTATATCCAAATGTTGTTATATTCTGAAGTATTGGTTTCAACATATGAATTTGGGAGTACACAGTTCAGCCCATAACATTCCGCCCTCTGGTTCCGCAGATTCATCTCATCACAACAGCCCAAAAGTTTTAACCCATTCTAGCATCAATTCTAAGTCCTGCATCTTTTCTACTAAGTTGAGTGTGGGTGAGATGCAGGATGTGTTTCATCCTAAGGCAAAATTCCTCTCCAGCTGGGAACCTGTAAAGCAAGACAAATTACCTGCTTCTAAAATAGCAGGATGGGAAAGGCATAGAATAGATACTCTCTTTTGAAAAGGGAGAAATCTTAGAAAGAAGAAAGCAGTCATGAGTCCTAAGCAAGTCTAAAACCTAGCAGGGCAAATTCTGTGAGATTTTAAGGCTTGGGAATAATCCTCTTTGGCTCTGGCTCAGTATTTTGTCCTATGGGCCAAGCAGATTGGTGACCCCAAATCCTTAGCAGTGCATGATAGCCTCATACCCTAGGTTCCAGGTTTTCTGGCCCACTGAAACTGAGGAGAGAGCCTCACCCTTGGGATCATTCTTTCCTTTTCTTAAAGGATAACACATGTTTTCAGTCAGATAGCTCTATTTGCCAGTCCTGTAAATCCTAGAAGTCCAAAAAAGCTTTTCTTCGTTTCATGCTACCTCTGTTTCCTGTAGTCCATTGTAGCAGCTTTGTAGCTGAGATAGTTGATTGGATTCAGGAATCACACCATAATCTCTTTATTATATGATTGGTTAGCCACACCCTTGGGTATTCTCTCTAGAACATGCTTTCTCAATTTTTGCACTACCCATAGGCAGAGAATTTTCCAATTCTTCAAGATCTCCTTCCTTTTTGCTTAAAAATTTCTACTTCAGTTTATCCCTTTCCTCTCACATTTTAGTGTTAGCCACAAGGAGAAACTGAGCACCTTCAGCGCTTTGCTTAGAATCTCTGCCAAATATCCAAGTCCATCAGTCACAGGTTCTGTCTTCCACACAACGCTAACATACAGTTCATCCACATTCTTTACCAATTTAAAACAAGTATCACCTTCCCTCCAGTTTCCAGCATTGTTCATTTCCATCTGAGCCTTCACCAGAAGCACATTTAATGTCCATATTCCTAACAACAGTCTCTTCAAGGCTTTTTGTAACATGAACCTCAAAACTCTTTTAACTTCTACCCATTTCCAAAGTCATTTCCACGTTTTTACGTACTTGTTAACGGCAACTCTCCCAGTTCTTGTACTAGAATCTGTATGAGTCAGGGTTCTCCTGAGAAACAGAACCAACTCGTTATGTATATATACACAGAGAGAGATTTATTTTAAGGAATTGGTTCATGGAATAATGAAGGTATATATGCAAAATATGCAGGTAGGCTAACAGGCTTGAGACCCGGGGAAGAGTTGCAATCCCATCCAAAGGCGGTCTGCTAGCAGAATTCTGTCTTGCTTGGGCTGGTCAACATTTATGTTATTAAGGCCTTCAACTAATTGATGACGTCTGTCTATGTTGTGGAAGATAATCTACTTCATTCATAATCCACCAACTTAAAGATTGATCTCATACAAGCAACATCTTCACTTAAACATCCAGAATAATGTTTGATCAAATATTTGGGCAGTGCAGCCCAGCCAAATTGACATATAAAATTAACCTTCACTGTTCTTATTGCCATTTTCATCTCTTTCCTTTTTAGGTCCCTTTGAAATCAATCCGACATGTCAGCTTTCAAGATGAAGATGAGATTGTCAGAATAAACCCTCGAGATATCTTAATACGTCGTTATGCAGACTACAGACATCCTGACATGTGGAAAAATGACTTAGAGAGAGATGATACTGATTCCAATATTCAGTTTTCTAAACCAGACAGTAAAAAATCAGACTATCTATACTCTTGTGGGGATGAAACTAAGTTAAGTTCACTCAAAGACTCTGTGGTATTTAAGACACAGCCTTCCTCATTAAAATTTAAGAAGTCAAAACGAAGAAAAGAAGATGGTGAACGTTCCCGCTGCGTATACTGCCAGGAAAGGTTTAATCATGAAGAAAACGGCAGGGGAAAATGTCAGGATGCTCCAGACCCTATTAAAAGATGCATATATCAAGTTAGTTGCATGCTCTGTGCAGAGAGCATGTTATATCATTGTATGTCAGACTCAGAGGGAGATTTTTCTGATCCCTGTTCATGTGACACTAGTGATGACAAGTTCTGCTTGCGATGGTTAGCCCTAGTAGCTTTGTCCTTCATCGTACCATGTATGTGCTGCTATGTCCCTTTGAGAATGTGCCATCGTTGTGGCGAGGCGTGTGGGTGCTGTGGTGGGAAGCATAAAGCTGCTGGGTGAAAGAATCCCGTGCCAAAATGAGCTTAAAATCTTTGTTTCCAGGAATTAGCTAACTTGTATTTGTGGAAGCTTTTGGCAAGCAATATGAAATCTTGCCTGGTCTCATTGGGGCCACACATGGAGGAAGCAGAACTCGTTAGTTCTTGGCATTTCACAAACGCTAGCCATGCCTAACTTTCTCCCTTCAGTGCATGGCATGTTTTGTTACAGGTTGTAAAGAGTATTTGCAAAAGGAAACCATTTCTGGTTATTGGCTATACAAAGTGAGCATAAAATATCCAACTTAAAAGGGATTAATTTTTGGCATTTTTGTATATTTATGCATTAGCTGATGGGACTTTTAAAGGTTTGAATTCATTAAGACATAAACTAAAAGTGCACTAGGGGACAGTTGTTTTCAATCTAAGAAAAGTTAACACTTGGGAATTATAAGAAGTAAAACAAGTGCAACTAAATCATTTATTAGTTGTTTTTTGAAAGCGGTTTTATGTATAAATAACAAATGTTTATATTTAACTAAATATAAGGTACGAATTATCACATATTAAACTTTTCTTCCCCTTCCTAGTTCTGAAGTAGATGTACATATATCTACTGTCACATTCCATTATATTTTGAATATTTTACTCATCTAGTTAATAATGTTTTTATTCCATGTGAATGATTTGATATTTTCATCCTCATTTCCCTTTGGCTACAGTTTATATTGAGTTCTATCTGTACATTCTGGTAATCTAAAATCTTTAAAAATATTCTAATAGCCTTGAGTGACCAATTTTTTTTTTTAAAGCACAGATGTAATTGTCTAATGTTCTGATGGGAACGTAACACTTATTTTTATATAAAAAGAGACTGAGTAAACATTATAGAAAAAAGTGAGGTTTTGGGGTTGTTTTGTTTTTTGTGGTATTCAACCAGCAAGTTGTTTTCTTTAGAGTTTCCTCCTTCAAAAAAATCACATTGCATTTACAAATGTTTTACAAGGCAAAAAGTGTAACTGGATAGTTCATGTAAAAGTTTCCTCCTGAGATCTCCATTTATCACTCTGCTAAACTAGACTGTGTTCAGCTGTGTTAATTTTTTAGCTTAATTCTCAGTGCTTATTATTCACATAACAATAACTTTTCCCAGTTGCATTTTACTTTATTTAAACTTGCCAAAAGCAAAATTATTTTATGTTAAAGTATATACTAAACTATCCCAGGAAAGTATTTAATCCAACATTGTGAATGAAATATCTTGTACATATAATTTTATTTCTTTTGCAGAGCATTGTATTACTGGATGTTTTATTTACAAAGTAGTTGGATAATGTTCCAACAAATTGTTTAAAGTAGTTGGGGTCAATTTGTCTGGTTGGTTTGTTTTTTTATTGGTTTTTGTTTTTGTTTTTGTTTTTGTCTAAGTGTTACATTAAAACTCTAACAAGTAAAGGGTTCTTTAAGAACATTCCCTTAGAGGGATAAAGTTGAGAAGTGTGCCTTTTTTTTAATGGCTTGAAGTTTCAGAAGTGATAAAATTAAAATCACACTACCATTTGAAGCTCATTTCTATGCAGGTTTTAAAATGTCATTTATGTATCGTTCTTTTTACATATCACACTTAAGCTTGTGTTAGCTTTCTTCTTTTGCCCCAGATCAAACTGAACAATGTATATAACACTATCTGTCTGTAAAATACTTTTTTTTAAGAAAGCATTTATATTTATATGACAGCTTGAACTGACAACATTGTGTATATAGATCATCTTGAAGTATTATTTCACATTGAAAAGAAGAAAAATATATTGATAACTATAGATGTTATGAAGAAGAGGTTATTTCTAGTTTTGTACTAAAAATCAATTGGATGAACTAAATCCAAAATATGACACTGTAGCAGCAGTTTTAAGACTTATTTTTACTGTTTATATAATTGAACACTGCTACACCAGATGATCTTCATCCCTGAAGTTTTCAGCTAAACTTGGTTTCCTAGAATAGACTGTTAACTTTTAAAATTACTTTTTATTGGTAAAATGGAAATACTGGTTTTCCTTGTGAATGAATTTTCATATTTGTAAGTGCTGAGTTCATAATTCAGGTTTGAGCAAGGTGTGAATAACTGAAGAAAATAACTTGCTGGCCCTATAGGAAAATGCTGTGGAAATGAACTGTGTACATACTTCTGGGAAGAACAAATTTAATCATTTCTTCTGTTAAGCACTAATCAGTATAGTGCAACTCCTGGTTCTGTACTGTATTTTATATGCAACATATATGCTTTAATATTTTAATGTTTGTGCATTAATATTTTCAATTTGTTTAACCACTTTGCTGCTAAGATTTTGCCATCCCATTCCCATTTTTTTCCTTTACAATTTTAAACAAGTTTCTTCATTAAAAACTATGGTGATGAAATGGTTTTTATTTCACCTTGGATCTTTGTAGTTAACACACTCAGATTCCAAACCAGTCTAGAATACTAACTGATAATATAATGTCTGAATCCCTCTGTGGAAATGTTCTCTTGAGTAAATTAGAGTTCTGTGGGGGGAAAAAAAAGGATAGTTTAAATTTCTCATTCTTAAAACGTGTATATGTATGTTCAGGAACATTTTCTGCTTCTGCATACAGACTTGGCACTGCCAACTGACTTTTCCTCTGAAACCTTTCTCTTTGCTTTTAATCTGGTAGTTATAAGCAAATGGCTAAACCAGCTTAAGTAATAGTAAATATTGAAAATGAAATCATCTAGATGGCATAACAAGAAAGACTTTGGTCTGATGGCTTGTTGTGTTCAGAACTGATAGTTCTTAAATGATTTTTCTCCTGCCTTGACAGGGGAATCATTTTGATTGCTGAAGAAATATGAGGTATGGAACTTCAGCACCACCTACTGGATGTTTTATAGACCAGAGACATGAGGTGGCAATCAGGATCTGACAGGGTTCATCACTACTACCAATAAAAAGGGCTATTTAAGTAGTGGCCACCTCCAAACAGAGAAAGCAAGAGTAAGACATATCTCAAGGGAATTGTAAAATGAACCTTTTCTCTAATGTGTCTTTTGGTCCCTGAAAGATTTTAAGCACTTTTTTCTTACATATCCTGTCTTAAAATATTTATTGATCTTTGGAACTGGCAATCAAACTTAATGGATATGCCGAAGCATTTATAAAACTAATTCTTTTAACGTGCAAAAGCCATTACCAAAATGGTATTCTAATTTTCCTCCCATTACCAGCCAGGGAGTTTTTTTAAAAAAATAAATAAACATCACCTATATTTGATCATGACAACTTCAGAGAGTGTGTGTATGTCTCTGGGATGATGTTGGGACAGGGGTTAAAATTTAAAGGGGAAAACTTGAAACTACCTATTTTCATTGGTTATTCAGCAGTGCCTAAAAAGAACTTTTGAAGTAATACAAATGCACTTTCAATTCATGTGTATAGTGCCATCTGATATCTTGGGTAAGTCTTGCTTTTTCTTTTCTTTTACTCCCCACCCCACCCCCTTAATTGAATGCCACAGAGATGTTTTCTAATATCCATATAAGTCTTCAAAGTACAGGAAACATGTACTTTCCTCCAGATGGGCAATTTAAAGGATGTTTCTTTTGTTGAAATTTACTTTAGGCTTTGTGATTACTTTTTGGAATATGTGGGTGAGATTGGGTTTTTAATTTTAGCCCAAAGATGCATTAAGTAAGTGTAACATTTTTCTACATAAAACTTGGAAAACTTTAGTTACCTGGAAAACAGATTCTTCACTAAATTTTCTCATTCTTAATTTGAACTCCAGGATCATATTTCTAAGTAGAAGGGAAAGCACTAGAAACTTAATATTGTTGCACTTAAAAAAAATTGGTCTATAAACCATGATAATAATAGTACCATAAGGTACTATTGTTGACTCACTGTTTTGCAGTGAGTCAAAACATTAAGAAATCACAACCTGAGGTGATTTATATAAACCAAAAAAAAAAAAAACCCAACAACAACAAAAAAAGGGCTTTAAGGTATTAAGGTACTGTTTGCCTAGCAGCCAGGTGGTTATAAAACTTTCATATGCTTTGATACACTGATGTTAGCCATTGTTCCTGAAAGCTCCTTAAATTGCATAAGTTGCTAGTTTTGAAACTTTTAAAGAATAATCTAGTTGAAAAACCTTTGTATTAAAGATACACATAGATTTTTGTGAATATTGCCAGTATGTAGTGTCATTTGCTTTCTATTCTTGACCTCAAAAGTGCCTCACTTGTATATTCCATTAAAAGCTTGACTGCATTCTTTCTAATAAGCAATGAAAAATTGTTTAACTCATGTCATAATGTATCTCCTTAGATATAGTTGATTAGCTTGATAGTTTGGATATATAATGTAAATATGCATATATAAGTTTGTAACTGTTTTTGTTACATCATACCCATGTAATTGGACATATCAGATGATATCATAAGAATTTGTTTTAATTACCTGATTAAACCTATCATGAAATACAAAAGGACTTTTTCTTACTCTTCTAGAGGTTAACAAACTATCACATAAGATAAAGTAATTACTCAAGGAGAAAGCAGTAGAAATGGACTTTTTTTTTGGTCATTTTTTTAAGGTATATTTTTAACTGAAAGTTCATGTATATAGTTCATCTTATTGACATTTATTCACCCTTGATCGTATCCAGATTTTTTTAATGGTTGTTACCTATAAATAGGTAAATACAATAAATATAAATATGTTATATTTATTGGTTTGGGAACATGATACCGCTAAATCTGGATTAAATGATAATCTTTGAATGATATGTGGAAAATTTTTAACCCAAGACTACTACTGATTTTTTGTGTGTCCTACTCGGTTTCAGAGTTTCATTTGTAATATAAACAAAAATAACTAATATTCTAGATGAAAAATTAATAGGACAATACTAAAAAATCATAGCTTATTTCAACACCAGAGTAACTTTTGGATTACCGTATTAGTTATATTTACTTGAAGAATCAAGAATTAACTGTTTACCATGAATTATGAAATGTAGTCTCATGTGCTTATTTACAGGTTTTCAGAAATTTACTTTATATTCTTCACAGTCAAGTTAATATCCACAAGTAAGTAGAATAATTTTTACATCAGAGAATTCAAACTAGGGTTTCTGCTTGGCCATCAGTATAGTGTCATGCTCACAGTGGTCCTGAAAGAAAAAAACATTGGTATTAATAAAACGAGTTGACTCCTTTAAAATTAACTGCTTTAAGATTTGCAGTTTTTTAGAGATCCTTTGAAATGATGGCTCAAAAAATATATTCATAATAAAAGTCTAACAAAATCATAGTTGAAATGGTGTTTTCTTTTGTCTATCAGGTTTTATTTTTGTTATGTAATATATTTTAAATGATCACTTTTTAGTTCTCAATCCCATAATGAAGTATTAATCTTCCTTTTTTTTTTTTTTTTTTTACTAAAGAGATTTAGGCTTCAAGAGGTTAAAAAATATTCCCAAGATCACATTAGGGGGCACCAAGATTTGAACCAAATTGCCTTACTTCAAAATCTATGCTTTTAGTTACAACACAATTTGGTGTTTTGTTACAAGGGTTACAGATGTACTTAACAGAATAACTTTATTATTCTGTTAAAATGAAACTTTAGCTGAAGAATTTTATAAGGGAATAACTTCTTAATTCCCACTCCTTTTTGTTTCAATTCTGGTTCCGCTATTCATCTATCTCACTAAGTTGTGGTGCACTATCTGCATTATGGCATGTGGGGTTCCTTAAAGTTGGAAGAATAAGATTGTGATAATACTTCAACATATCATCAAGATTTATCAGTTTGTGCTGGTCTAATATAAAATACTGAAGACATACATGTCCAGTGTGTGGTATTGTTCATTTTGCTCAATTGGATGGCATTTCCCTAAAGATTTTGAGGGATTATTTTTCACCAAAGCAGTGATACTTCCTGTTGAGGCAGTATAAAACAATATTCTCAAATGAGTCTTCTCCTGGATTTTGGACTCTTTTTTTTCAAAAGTGAGCCATTTGTATGTCAGCTATTCCACAAAGCCTGTCTTTGAACTCAAGTTGCATTTAGTGTCAGGGCTCCTGTTACACACATGTCGCGATGAGGTTAGTGTCCCCCTTCCCTCAAACTTAATTTTAACCTAGAAATAATTTACAGTAACCAAGAGGTTGTGTGCAATTTGAAAAGGACAGGAAGAACTCCAGAATTCCTAATATTGCAATAAGATCATTCTGGATGAAAGAACTTGAGACCTATTTAATTTTCATTTCTATTAATTCACAATTTTGCATTGTCAAATTGCAAGATACTAATTTAAATGATTTTTTCTCTTTAGAATGTATTGTGATATAGAAGATCTTACAGAAATTACTTGTCCAACATAAGCCCCTTTTGCCTCCTCCGTATTTTCCTCCCTTCTTTTCCCTGTTACAGGAATGTCTCCAACCTCTAAATTCATGGAGGGGAAACATACACGGAGAAGAAATTTCAGCAGTGTATTATAATTCTTTTTAAAGTGCTTGTATTGTTCCCAGGAATGACCAGCAAGCTTAAAGTGTGTTTTTCATCAGTAAGGGAAACAAGTATTTGACTATCACTTAAAATTTAAGAGAAAACAAGTTGTATGAATTTGTGAATTCCTAGCTAGCTAACAGTTATTAAAATTCTTGTTAAATGTTCAAAGTGAAATGCACACAGATAGCATGATACTCCAAAATTCTAAGAAGGAAATAAGGATCCAAGCCAAATTAAGATTGCTGATAAAGTTGAGGTCACTGAAATTTTAGGACTGGGACTATACTAATCTCTCTTTAGAGATTCATACAGCACCCTTATTTTACAGAAACAGGCCTAAGGAGGTTAAGATATTATTAGAAGGTCATTCATTCATTTAATAACACAGCCTGCATTCTTAAATCCATACATCTTACTGCCTGAAGTGTATCTCTTGCAGGCACCTCAAATTCATTAAGTGCCAAACTAATATCCCCCCATTCCTCAAACCTTTTTTTCTCTTCTCTGTCTTGATGGATAGTGACACCACTGTGTTTGCAGTAGTCTTAGCAAGAAACCTGGTCATCATCAACTTCTCATTTCCTCTTACTTTTTACCATTAATTCTCAGTTTTTTACAGTTCTGTTTCCTACATGTCCCTCAAATCTGTGTTCCTCTGTCCTCACTGCTGCTATCCTAGTACAAGTCATGTCAGTACTGATGTTGGGGATTGAGGCATTGAGTCACTCGTATGTTTTTATATTTAATGAAGGATGGTCTATATTTTAAATATCATTGGAAGGTGAAAGCACTTTAGACTACAATAAGATGGTGATAAAAAGTGGACATCTTCAGACTGAGATATACCCAGATTCAGACAAAAGAAATGGTTTATTGTGGGATTGAGGGATCAAATGATAGTGACTTTGAAGAATAGTTCAAACTGCACCTAGGACCAGTTAGGGAATTAAGAGCAACTAACTGTAAGGTACAAACTTAAAAGATAAGCTTTAAACTATATGTTCACCTTTCCTTAAAGCCGTTCTTCCCCCTCCGTCTCCCCCCGCCCCCCTGCCCCCCAAGTAATATAAGCTTGTCTATTTGTGGTGGTTGTGGTTGTTTTCTAAGAGCTTAGGTAAAAGAAGAGTTCATTGCAGGAAACCTTTGAGATCCTATTGCTGATAGCATTGTAAGCAAATCAGTAGCTCCATAATCAGGTGAGCCCATATTCGAAAGGGTTTCTTTGCTTTTTACAACTTGTTTTTCCCTAAGGAAACATCAAAAGTAGCCTACCTGGTACAGATTTCCCTTTCGAAGGTCACAGGGTCATGTCTCCAGGCAAGGCTGACTACTTAAAGGGTAAATGGGACAGAGCCATCCCAGTTAAAGGAAGAGCAAATGCAAAGGCTCCCCATAGAAAGGAGCTCGGGCTTGTTGAAGGACAGCAAGAAGGTTAGTATGACTAGAGTGGGCAGAGTGCAGGAGCTCGTGAAAGGAGATAAAGTCACAGAGATAGCAAGTGTCAGATCTTGTGGGAACTTGAAGCTCATGGGAAGTATTTCAGGTTTTATTATGTGGGTGACAGAAATCCACTGGAAGACTTTGAAAGGGAAATTTAATGATCTGCCTGCTGTGACTTTTTTTAAGCAGGGATGGGGGTGGGTGGGAGGAGCAGAGGGAGAAACAGACTCCCTACTGAGCAAGGAGCCTGTTGCAGGGCTTGGTCCCAGGACCCTGAGATCATGACCTGAGCCAAAGGCAGACACTTAACTGACTGAGCCACCCAGGTGCCCCAGTGAATTATTTTTTTATTTTTTGTGTCTTCTACACTTTCATGAAGATTTTATTTTTTAATTTAATTTTATTATGTTAATCACCATACATTACATCATTAGTTTTTGATGTAGTGTTCCATGATTCATTGTTTGCGTATTATACCCAGTGCTCCGTTCAATACGTGCCCTCTTTAATACCCATCACCAGGCTAACCCATCCCCCCACCCCCTCCCTCCCCTCTAGAACCCTCAGTTTGTTTCTCAGAGTCCATAGTCTCTCATGGTTCGTCTCCCCCTCCG